>NC_141598.1:4496629-4819486 GCF_047967505.1 Dipteris shenzhenensis
ATGGCAAATATCTCACTAGATTACATGGTTAAGCATGTCAAGATGGCTTGATTTGATAGATAATAATATGTAAACAATTACAGCTTGAATAGTAGGAGAGAAAAATAGTTTAAAAACTTGATAGGTCTCGAGTGAATGAACAGTAAAGGAACGAAGATGGAAAGCAACAACAACAATGACATTTTTTCTGCTGCTTGTCCTAAGCTTGATGAAGCCATTTTGCAAGGGGTCCCTCAACAACACAAGATTTTCATAGATGAGATTGATCGCTTGGAGGAGGAACATAGAGTTCTCAAGAGAGTCATTCACAAGATGGTCATATTGTAGGAGGAATTGTGGCAAAGTATGTTGCTAAAGGCTCCCACTGTGCAAAGTGTCGAGCCCTTGTCCTGAAATCCTTGCGTAAATATAAAGTCCTTCAAAGATCTCGGACTTGATCTCTTGGAATCTTGGATATATATCACCCATGAATTTTTTAGGGGATGACCACCCCTCTAATACAGTCAGCTTTTCAATAGAACTTGAGCTAAGTAGTAAATTGTCTTCTTTGAAAAAAAAAGAGTCATAAATTGTCTTTGTATTTATCCATCCGTAGATACTATGGTGGTATCTTTTCAAAACGTAGAAGAGTAAAACTTGGTTGTATACTACCCGGGTATATAACTTTAGGGGCTGACTATACATTTGGCTTTTCTATATAACTTCACTTTAAAGTAATAATTTGCCATTTATCTGTCCTTGGATATGATTGCTTCAGTCAATTAGACTTTATAATTTGAAAATGTTGCATTTAGTTGGATTCAAAGGTTCTCTTTTCTTATGACTGCTTCACTCAGTTGGACTTTATAATTTGAAAATGTTTCCCTAAGTTGGACTTTATAATTTGATGGACATTTTCCAATAATACAGTACGATTCTATAGCTTGCAATTCATTCAGGATTTGTGGTCACCAGCTCGGTGGCTGAATTCTCATAATAGATAAAGGGAACCAACCCTAAGGGGACTATTTTAGTATAGCACTTTGCAACAATACGATCCATTTTAGGATAGCAAGGTGGTAGTGCAGGATAAGTGGTCAAGATAAGCGGTCACTAGCACAGTCCGCTGGTTGCACACTAGGATATTAATTGCCACCAGCACGGTCGTTTGCTTCTATTATTACAAGATGAATGGCATGCAATTCATTTGTTTAGGATTTATGGTCACCTATGGATTTGTGGTCACAGCCCGGTGGTTGAAATTTGACAATAGTTAAAGAGAACCGGCCTAAAGGGGACACCATAAAAAAATGCATTTTCTAATATTTTACTAGCCCAGTGGTTGAAATTTGACAATAGTTAAAGAGAACCAGCCTGTTTGTAGGAGCTATTTTCCTTATGTGCAACCAAGGAAAATGAAATCGGATCCCATGACGTGCGATTAGATGACTGAATACAAGCATGGTGGTTGTTTGGGATATACTAAAAACAAGTGTGGGGTTAATCTATCGTTTGGGATTTACAAAAACAAGTGTGGTGGTTGTTTGGGACACATGATGAGGATTCACGTGGCCTACAGACTACACATGCATTATGGAGATATGGGCATCGATCCCCATGGATGAGTGCTCAAATACGACCGGATCTCAAGTCATTTACAACTTGCATACACAGGTCAAAGCCTATGTGTGTTTGGCAAATTGGCAATAACAAACATTTCTGTCTTTGAGTTCCTTGATGTACCAGGGCTTCCAATGCTCAAAGCTCCTCTGGCCAATTGAAAAGTCAGGATTTCGATCCATAAAATTGAGATACAATCCGTTTGCTGACCCAACATGCAGGCCACCTTTTTGCACTACTATGAGGAAAACAAAACAAAATATAGTATTTGCAAAAATGCGGTCTAACCAAACTAATCAACTTACAAGAAAATAAAAAAATTTCATCCCCCGGGTTGGTTTAATACACTCATATATAATAAGGTACTAGCAAAATAAAACAATTTCAATAATTGCATTGGTTTAGGATAGTCACAATTTCGGCCATCGAGCTAGTTTAGGACACGATCACAATTTCAACCATCGAGCTGGTATAGGACAGTCACTATTTCAACTACCAGGTTGGTTTAGACTGACGGTCACAATTAGACAATAACAAGTATATTGCTTTTCATTTTTGAATTTCACAATTAGAAAATAACAATATATTGCTTTTCATTTCTATACCAATATATTTCTTTATTTTTGTCAACCACAATTTCAATAAGATATTGCTGTTTGACTTGAAATAGCATTGGGCTAGCTTAGGAATCACAATCACATTAAGTCCAGGCCACAACCCAGTATAGAAATTAAGTGGTGTATGACCCAAACAGTAGGAAATTAAATTTAACTAATTTAAGTACTAAGAAACATAGTAATCTCAACCACCGAGCTAGTCAACTACTAATGTCTATTCAACCACACTGGTGTTTGAGCTGAACTAGCCACCACCGTTGCATGATGTTCCAACCACTGGGCTAGTTTAGTAAAATAACAATATATTGTTGTTCTATTGCGAAATATATTACTGTTACTTTCCGTTCAACCACACTGATTCAAGACAATTTGATAATTGGTGTTTGAGCTAAACCAACCACGGTTGCATGATGTTCCAACCACTGGGCTGGTTTAGGACAATCACATTAAGTCCAAGCCAGCTTGGTTTTGGTGTTTGAGTCGAACCAGCCACGGATGCATGATATTCCAACCACGAGGATGGTTTAGGACAATCACATTAAGTCCAAACCAGCCTCTAGTAAACTATCCAAAAGCATAATCACAAACAACCACCAAGCTGGTTTAGGCAACAACTGACCTGTGTTCTATCAAGAGATGAAACAAGTAAACTATTCCAAAGCTCAATCACAAACAACCATCGCGATGGTTTAGGCAACCACTGACATGCGTTGTATCAAGCATGTGTATGATGTGCTCGTCAAACATCTTGTGTCCCGTCTGCTTCCTACAAATGTCCTTGTTATTTGGAGAAACTCTCATATTTTTGTGCCAAAACGTCACCACTATTGCAATGACTTCCGCACTTAGGCTGTCTCTCCTAACAAAATTTTCAGCCATCAAATTTTCCCCTTTGGCGATACACGATAGCATAATTGGATATCCAAGACCAGTGCAATGTGGCCTCAGATGCTTCAAAACACAAATAGGCCAAAGGGCATGCTATCGGGTTTGAAGCTATGTATTATGAAATGCAATGACCTTTGGCATGCTTATGAGCCATATAGCAAGCAGGTGCATGGAAAAAGAAACAATTCAAATTTGTAAATAGTGTTGGATTTTATTAAAAGATCTTTAAAGGCACATGCACAAATTGCACATTTTCAACTTCTTCCATTTTAGGGTGAATCTAGATACCAATACCAATAACTATCAATGTTTTAAGACCACCATGCAGTAGTCCCACTACTTTGAATTCCAAATTTTCAATCCGTTTTGGTTTTCAACAAATGAAAAAAAGGTTATGGAGTGTGCCTTGAAATGGGTGTACATCACTTTAGCACAACATTGGAGGCCCATTAATCCATGCCTAATGTTCTCATTTAGGTGTGTCCTTGGGTTGAGGAGCTGCTCATGTAGTGTACTTTTGAATGATTACTTGGTTGCAAGTATGTATATAATAAAATTTTGATGTTTTTGAATAAATTGCTATATCCTATAGTCTTGAGGATGCATGCTTCACATGCAACATAGCACTTGTAATGCTTTAATCATCTCATTCCAAATCCTTATTCCACAATTTTTTGGTCTCATGTTCAAGTTTGGAATGTGTACTATAACTTGAAGACAAAATTTTCCGAGGCACAATGGTGGTGTTGACAAGTGCTAAAAGTGTTTAAAGAAGTGTCACAAAGACAAAGTTCTAGCATCTTTGGATGTAATCTCTTTTGTTAAGTGTTTGCTTCGGATGAAATTTCTTTTCTTTCAATTTTGATGTAATGCTATTATCGCAAACACTATCAGATGTAATTTCTTTTGTTTCAATTTCAACGTAGTATCATTATTGCAAAAACTATTGTTGATGTTACTTCGGTAGTGAAAGTGGCTCTAAACAAGCACAAATGGCATATTTTTGCCCTCATTTACATTTTACTATAACCATAGGGATCGTTGCACAAGAAACTATTGAAAAAACTATTGTTACTCTAGTGAAAATGGGTCACAAATGCCCTCATTTAGGATTTACTGCAACCAGTGCGATTTTGTTGCACAAGCAATTGTTGCAAAAGGACTAAAATAGCTCTAAAATAGGACTACATTTTCCTTATCTTGGAGCTAAAATAGCTCTAAAATAGCTCCAAGAACTAGCAGAAATTGTTGCATGTCAAGGACTAGTAGGACTAAAACAGCTTCAAAATAGGAGTATATTTTCCTTGGTTTGGAACTATAATAACTCCAATAACCAGTGTTGTGGTTAGAACTATAATAGCTCCAATAACCAGAGAGGTGGTTGCAAGGAAACTATCATAAATTGCAAATATCTACACTTTCCTTAGCTTTGTTATTCTTGGAACTAAATTAGCTCCAAGAACCAATGCGGTGGTTGAGAAATTGTTGCACAAGGACTAATAGGACTAAAATAGCTCCAAAATAGGACTGTATTTTCCTTGGTTTAGAACTAAAATAGCTCCAACAACTAGCACGCTGGTTGCAGATATGGACCTTGAGGGATCCCCTTTAAGGATTGATGCGCTATGGTGGTCTTCATGTCAACGTGGTGGTTTTTATGCCAACATCATTGCTCGAACTAGCATAGTGGTTAGTGCAACAAAAGATTGTGTTGCACAACGATAGATGGCGAAGTTGCACAATAATAGGTGGCAAGGCAAAAGTTTTGTGCTGTAGCCAAAGGCCAACGTGGTGGTCACTCCATGCCAACATCATTACTCAAATCAGCACGGTGGTTAGTGCAACAAAAGATTGTGTTGCACGGTGATAGATGGCGAAGCTGCATAATGACAGGTGGCAAGGCAAAAGCTACGTTATGTAGTCAGGCCAAAGGCAGAGCAACAGTCTCTGTGCTCATGACTAAATGCATATCACTAGTGCCCTGTGTCGAGCTCTGCGCTATTGAAAATGATAAGATTGTGTCTCATTATTATGCCAGTGTGGCAATCATGATGTTAGAAAAACTTTCGACGAGAGCATGGGTCTGCGCAAAATTCAAAATCTCACCCACCAACACATCACACCGCGACCCAAAAATGACCCCAAAAATATTTTTGCGATTGGCTAAACCCAGGAAAACGTTGATCCCTCTTCTTAATGTTATGCCTTTGAAGGAGAACGATTTAGCACGTAAGTTCCACACATAACATAAATGCTAATTGAATGCATGTACACATCTACACTTATGCATAGTGGGCCTCTTTTTTAAAAAGTTATTCTTCTAAAAATATGTTTCAATACAAATAACCATAGCATGAGAAATGTGTAACAGCTAATCGTGGCATGAGAAGTGTTTCCATTAGTTATTCCATTCATTAGAGGAATTGAGTCTACTTGATTGAGACCTCTAAAAACACATCATCCACATCTTTCTCACTCTCTATAACTTCGCGTTCATTATCTATTAAATCTTGGATAACCTTTGCATTGAAAAATATTTCTCCCAACATCTGAGTTTAAGTAATGATCCAAGGCACCTAAGCTATCATCATTTGTGAAGCTTCTATTTGCTCTTGGGACATGCATGATTAGAGAAGCATTCAAAGTATGCACCTTCATCTCATCAATTGACACATTTTGCATCTTTTCTTGAACTTCACATCTTCAAAGACACACTCCTTCTTATATTTAATGTGTATTATATACCACCATTCTTTCCAACTACAAAGAAAATTTTGTTAATAGATTCATGCGATATTTATTATGGAACTACACAAAATATATTAGGTGGAAAGTGCATGAAATCATGCAAGCCGCTCGAAATTTAAAAAAGGAGGATATCCATTTTCAAATAGATGCAGAGAATGCACCATTTTTAAAGAGGAATGAATCCTCCTTAGCAATTGAAAGTGATTTAGTAGCTCTTAGAAACCAAGGAAAAACACATATGGATTTCTGGCTAGAAGGGAAAATATATCCAGTAGATCCACAAACTTGTCTGACTCCTCAATTCCATGGATTGACCAGCTTCATAAAGTTCCTATGTAAGGGTGAGAATGGTTTGTTAGGATATTGTCAGGTTGACTGGTCGTGGAGCAAGTAGATGTCATAGCCAATATCAATCTTTGCTTAATGAAAGAGACAAAAGGGTCGTAATGTTGGAGGCTTAGAATCAACAATTGGTATCATCTATGCATGCTACAAGTGTTCAAATGTCTACATATGATGGCATAGAGAAGAAAAATCAGGAATTACAAGTTAAGGTTCAAACATTAGATGCTCAATTGGGAGAGAGCACTATAAATGCAATTCACTTATAGATGCAAAACACAGCTCTGAAGGATGAGATCAAAAAGTTAGAAAAAACATTATCATTCATGAAGGATACTCCAATGGGTCCAAGACTACGTAAGAGGAAATTGCGTCCAATGGATGAAATATCCAAGAAAAGTGGTCATTGGAAGCATCAAGTGAGAGCTTGTAGGAGTGTTTCAGAACTCATGTCTATCCATGATGAACACTATGGTGCTATGGGTGAAGTGTTTACAAAAAAAATATTGGAGTCTATTATACAACATCCAAAATTCAAAAGTCTAAAATCAGAGATAACATCTAAGTCAATGAATAAAGTTGTGAAGCATTTCAATGCAACTAGTGCACAGGGAGTTTGTGATACTACAAGGATAAGTATAAGGGCATATCGGCTCATATTTAAGAGCTTAAAAACAACATGCATTTCTGTGGGGGCAAAAGTTAAAGCTTCGCTTCCTAAATCGACTAATATTGATAAGGCCAGGCATGCACTCAATTTGGGCGTACTTGATTTAGTCGTCAGTGAGCCCCAACATGTATGTAGTATAGTAACTTTGAAAACAAAGGCTGGAGAGTCTAAAGAATTGGAATTGATAGTCAACAATAACTTTGTGATGGATGTTCGAAGAGTTCTACAAGCCATGGTGGAGTTTTATGATATGCCTATGGAGGAATGCAATGGTACTCTGAAGATTGTACTAAAGCTTGATGAAAGTGAGGTGGTCAAAGGTCAAAAATTAGAAAGAGTTAGTTTGACAATGATGAATAGAATATTGGGCGTTGAAGTTAAACAATTCACTGTGCAATCAAAACATGAGATTTGGTGGTTGGTTGCCTTTGATGTATGATGGAAATTTGAATTTGAATTCAATAATGCAAAAAGACTTAGAATATTTTGAAATAACAAGTGAATTTTTTTTGCAGGTGTCGAAAGAGTCACATTCAATTTTCAAGTGGTTTTTTGACCAAACTGATATCCCAAGTGTGGTCAAAGGTCATAACAATGGTGAGCTACTTGAAGTTGAGGGCTATGGATCCTACTATGTAGAATGGCATCTAGCTGCTGACCTTAAGACTATTAAATGTATGTTTAATGTGGCACATGGAGAAAATTCAAGCCATCCTTGTCCATTGTGCATGCAAACGAGAGTACTTGCAAAGGGTGGTAAAAAGAATCAAAAGCAATGGGCCTCTGCACTTGCAGTCTAGGGAAAGATCCATCATGGAGCCCAATTCTTGAAATTTCTCAAACGTATTAATGAGCTTGATGTATGGAGAAAGTTACACAATGCCTGTGAACGAGGGGGCAGGGACAAAAAAGACTGGAAAATGTGCAAGTGTGGTTAGCTCTTGATAGCTTGGTACCTTTACTACAAAAGAAAAGGTTCAAAGATGATGATGCACAATGTTTCATCAATGGTGTGAATGATTTTAGCTGGAATATGGAGATAGCTTGGGGGAAGAATCATTTCACACAGTACATGGTAATCTCTAACTTGGACATTGAGATGTGCATATTGCATGGTCCTATATTTACTAATTTGTTTTTCTATTTGGTAGTACATTTTATATGCTCATGCACCATACATAGCATGGAATTATGGAAGCATCGGAGTGTGGTCCACTCAGGGCATGGAAAGATCGCATTGGCAAGCATGTTGTGCATATAATAGAGTGACCCAACATGGGGGTGGTAGAACTAAGTCAAGCCCAATGGTTCAATTGGTTCAATTGGTTCAATGGTGGTACATGCTTATCAAAATAAGAGCAGTTGCAACACTAGCATTCAAAGAGCCCTTAGTGTCCCATGCAGTACAAGATGTTAATGCGTAACGTCGAAGAAGAATATACAACTCATCAAATGCAAGACAAAATCATGTAAGGTAGCATGCAACCCATCATAGACAAGGGCGCATATGGGTGAAGATAGATGAAAATGATGGTGTAGACTCTTCCAATGTGGATTCCCATGCATAAGTTTCAGAATTTCTTTGTAATTCTAGGTATATGATTTGCAGTAAAGCCAACGTATAATGGCCATGACTTGCAATATAAATGAGAAATTTTGTGTTATTCGATGTTAATTATAAGTATTTATATGAAGGTTGTACTAATTTTACTTTTTTAGAGTTTTTATTGAAATAAGTATTTTTAAAAATTAGGGTTTTGGGCCCTATATAAAAGAATGGGCCCTCATTTTCATTTCATTGTTTAAAGGGCTCTCCACTCCCACACCACCTCCCACTTGCCCTTGACATTTCCACCCTATCTCTCGCACCCTCACCCTTTCTCTCACACTCTCTCCATCCCCCATGGCTAGCAGGCCCAAGATCAAGGCACCATGGAGACTGGCATAGCCAGACCCACCTCCAAGTGATAGCCTCCCCCCCTCTCCCCCCGATGATCCCCGTTGAAGGGAGAAACTGCCACTCCAGAAGCCAGACAAGGAACAAGAGGGACAGAGGAAGGCACAAGAAGAGGGATAGAGGAAGGCACAAGAGGGATAAAGGAAGGCACAAGAAGATCCTTATGCAGAGACCGATGACTCAAAGAGCATAGAGGAGGAGCACAAGGAAGAGGAAAAGCGAAGGACAAAGCAGAGGACCAAGGCAAGAACAGACAGTCAGGGTCCACGCCAATGGGAGAGAGGTGCTCGAGCTCCAAGTACAGGGCAAAGAGGCCCTTAACATCTAGGAAGAGGCCCTCCACATCAAGGGCAAAGAGGCCCTCCTCCAGTGAGGCGATACAAATTCAAGCTAGGGATGGTGGCACTTCGGGAGATAAAAAAGTTTCAAAAGTCCATCGATCTACTCATCCTGATGGCGAGCTTCGCAAGGGTGATACGCGAGGTCATGTAGGACCTCAACCTTAGCTCAACATCTTGGTTTTATAGGCACGGACTCCCTAGCATATTTCTAGAGACACCTTGCTTGCCATGCAGCATGTAGCTAAGGCCTACCTGGTAGACCTCATGGATGACACTCGGCTAGTTGTCATCCATAGGAAAAGGGTCATGGTAACCGCCTCAGACATGCAGTTTATTGTCCGTCTTAGGAAGCCCAAGGGCACTTAAGGATGTTGTATGCTCTGCCTTGGGTGATAGCTAGAGTTCACATACTCTACCTACGGGCATCTATCTTGTATTAGCCTCTTTTCAATATAATAAAATGTCTTTTTTTGAATTGTCTTTGTATGTGTTATCGCAATTTTATTTTCAATGTATTTGCAATCTATTAATTTAAATTACTTACATGCAATCTCAATTTACTTACGAAAGACTTTCTGATGACGTATACAACAACAAAATGAAATAATAAACATCAAATCTCAATAAAAGATGCAAAAGGAAATAATACTCAATTTTACTTAACATGGAAAAGGAAACAATGTTTTGTAGCGGGAAGAGAAAATAATTTGAAAATGGTATTCTTTATTGACATAGAGTAGTATTACAAAGAGCACCCACTTGAATGCACAAGCTACTCTAGTCTACACTTCTTCCTACTTGGCTCAGATCCCTTTTTTGCTTGCTGAAGGAGAGAGGGCTGCACAATTTCATTCTCTATAGCCTGGGGATTTGTAATGCCAGCTAGCCCTGCAATAGCTATGATACTATGGAGAGGACTGGATCGTGTGTTCGAGAACAAAAATAAAGCTACACTATGCCTAACCAGAACAACACGATCTGTAGTAGGATGGATGGGCCTCATCTTCACCATCCGAGTGAGGACCCTAAACTTCATAATATTCATCTTTCCATCCGACAATACTTGTTGATGGAACACCAAAATGTGTTGAGCCACTCTGTTGATGTAGTGGCTGATCGAAGCCATCCCCCCACTAGAAGACCCTCTGGTTGCACCCTTGCATCCGGTATATTCATCAACCCATAAGATATCTTGCAACCAACATATCACATCAAAATCCAAGGATTATATAAATTAATAAAACATCATTTTTTAGGAATTAATAAGAATATGGGTTTTTCATAGGTGGACAATAATATTTTAAAAAAATTATATTTGGGCAGATTCTGGGCTCTGGTCGCACGATGTCCGATTTAGAGCTTGTAGGGGGTTTTTTGCATAAAAATGATGCACATGGTTGCTAGGGTCTCAGTGGCCTCCCGAATATGATTTTTAAAAAATACTATTTTTCATTTGTGAAAAAACCATAACCCTAATTGTTTCCACAAATGGAGTGGCAGGGGCAAGTGGCATTAGTAGGATGTCCTGGGTTTAAAATCATAAAATTTTGTTGGGTTTTGTACTCTAAACCCTAAACCCTATTTTTTATTCCCTAAAACTAACCATGTGGCCTGAATAAAAACCATAAACCTATTATTTTCCCTATGTTTCAAAACCATTTCCATAAATGGAGTGGCAGGGGCAAGTAGTAGTGGCAGGATGTCCTAGGTTTGAAATCATAAAATTTGGTTGGTTTTTGTACCCTAAACTCTTAACCCTATTTTTTATTCCCTAAATCATGTTTGGGAGGCGACTGAGACACTAGAAACCACGTGCATCATTTTTATGCAAAAAAACCCCCTGAAAGCCCTAAATCTGACATTGTGCAGAAATTGGGCTCTAGTCGCACACGATGTCAGATTTAGGGCTTTCGGGGTTTTTTTTGCATAAAAATGATGCACATGGTTGCTAGGGTCTCTGTGGCCTCCCAAATATGATTTTTTTAAAAATATTATTTTTCTAAATTACAAAACCATAACCCTAATTGTTTCCAAAAATGGAGTGGCAGGGGCAAGTGGCAGTGGTAGGATGTCGTGGGTTTAAAATCATAAAATTTGGTTGGGTTTTGTACTCTAAACCCTAAAACCTATTTTTTATTCCCTACCAGTTGAAGACAAAGCAATGATTTTTGTCGCTAAAATGGAACCTAGAATTATACTAATGATTTTGAATCACATGATGAAGCTGGCAAAGCTACATACCTTTTTTGCCTCATCGCAGAGTGCATCAGCTATACAATGTCCAAGACTCCCTTTTGTGGTTGGTCTTGAACTTCATGTTGGCTTGAGGTGCCTGCTTCTTCATCTCTCTCCCCAAACAATTCCCTCTGCAAATTCATAAACTGCTCATTGGACATGTTGAACTCTGGTGTGGCATCCTCGATTGCCTTTTGTGTTAGTTGGATTGATGGGCGAGGCTTGAGTCATCAAAGCATGCAATCTCATCGATCGCTGGATTGACTGGAGCATCAAAGTCAATGACATCATTAAAGGTGTCATTTGAAAGCTGACTTAGCACCTCATCCTCTCGGTTTTTTCCATCACTTCCAATAGGGTAAGGTATTCCTCACCCTCAATCCTGATTGGATCAACCGAAACAAGGTGTGGCTTGGTTGCTGCCTCATCTAGATTATAAGTAGAGGATAGATATGCATGAGTCGGATATGAAGATAAGATGACCTCGCTTTCAACTTGCTCAATAGCTAGGCTAATAGTATGCTCCTCAAGCTCTAGGTCTAGGTTTAGGTCATCTCCTCCACCACTAGTTGATGGACCTGCTCCACCACTTGTGGATGCAAGACCTTCGAGCTACTCGCCAACATCCTCATCAAACTTGCTAGTCACAAGGAGAATGGTAAGGATTACATCTCTCTCGATCAAATGAATTGGGGAAGATGAATCATCCCCGATGGGAATAGCATACTCATGGAGAGAGATAGGGACATTATCCATGGCCCTACCTAGTGTCTTCTTGAAGTTAGCACTCTGGTCAAAAGAGCTCAAAATATCTAATGAAACCCATTGGTGAGGGGAGTTAGCAATCGCGACAGATTGCCCAGGGATAAGTCTATCAAAAAACTGAAGAGAGGGATTCTCAGTAGGAAGGAGAGCTCTCAAGTGTGACTCAAGATGGAATGCCTTGCAAAAGATAGGATAAACCTGATCTGTAGAGGCATGGGAATCAGTGGATGAAATCCACTAGTCAAAAGCCTCTCTAGGGGAAGCCATAAGTGTAGGAGGATGCTTGGGAAGATGAAAGAGGAGGCTGTGGAATGCAAGGTTACTCAAGAGTGGGAAACTGAAAATGTGAAAATGACCTTAGAAGTGTACTTTATAAAATGGGCATTGCCCTTAAAAATGCTCTTAATTACAATATTTTTATATTTATTGGTTTTTCTTTGGAAAGTCTCTCTCTCTCTCTCTCTCTCTCTCTCTCTCTCTCTCTCTCTCTCATTGCTCTTATCTCTCTCTCTCTCTCTCTCATGGACCTGCAAGGTCTTTTGAGGATGTTAATATATCTCTCTTTCTTTCCCTCCCTTTGTGTCCCTCATTGCTCTCTCTCTCTCTCTCTCTCTCTCTCTCTTGCTACCCCTCTCTCCCTTCCTCTCTCTCTCTCTATCTCTTTCCCTCCCTTTGTGCCCCTATTTGCTCTCTCTCTCTCTCTCTCTCTCTCTGACACCCGATGATCATCTTGTTGCCTTGTTGCCCTTAGCTATTTATGTCATGGACATTGATTTTACATATACATTTTTGTATTTTGTTAGCGGCTCCACCCTTTGGATTAGTTGTATTGGGTTTTTTTTCAATCTCATAGTCTCTCAAAGACCTTAATTAAGTTTCTTATTTTTATCTTTCTCAACTTAGAGGTGCAAATGAATAAATGCAATCTTAACTCTCTCTCTCTCTCTCTTCCCATTCTCTACCTCTCTCTCTCTCTATCCCACTCTCCATCTCCTTCTTTCTGTCCCTGTCTCCATCTCCATCTTTCCCTCCCTCTCCCTCTGTCTCTTTCCCTCCCTTTGTGTCCCTGATCTCTCTCTCTCTCTCTCTCTCATAGTATATCTCTCTCTCTATTCATACATCTAACAATCTCTCATGGCCAAGTGCATTATTTGTGTCCTTAACTGCTCTCTCTCTCTCTCTCTCTCTCTCTCTCTCTCTCTCTCTTCATACATCTAACTTTGTCTCATGGCCAGGTGCATTATTTGTGTTGCTTATTGCACTCTCTCTCTCTCTCTCTCTCTCTCTCTCTCTCTCTCTCTATCTATCTATCTATCCATACATCTAACTCTATCTCATGGCCAGGTGCATTATTTGTGTCACTTATTGCACTCTCAACTTCTCTCTCTCTCTCTCTCTCTCTCTCTCTCTCTCTCTCTCTCTCTCTCTCTTGCACACTCTAATTGCTATATATCTCTCTCACACACTCTCTTTCTTGCACAATACAGATATACAAATATCCACACAGATTTAAAATTACAAATATTTATCGCTTTATCATTCATAGACCATAGAGAGCCATCAATCTAGAGGTGCAAACTTAACAATAAATGAAACAACACTTTGTATTATTTATGATTTCTGTTCATACATGTAACAATGCCTCATTGCCAAGTGCATTGTTGAAGCACTAAGGATCTAAGAAACTGGATATTATGAAACACTTTCCATCATGCTATCTCTAGAGTATGGGGGGGCAACAATTCTTACAAAGGATACTTGTCCCATCCCTATATCTAACTTTGTGATTATCAAGTCTAAAAAAATAGTCTTGGGGAGGCTTGCTATTGCCAACTACAATTCTTCCCTAATAAATCGCATGGTCCACTCCTCTTCCAATTCCAACATTAGATCAGGATGTCCTTGCCGATAAATTGATACCTCGATAATAGGACTGTGAGTCCCATCATGTAGATCATCATCCATTGCTTCCCATTGCAGGTTCTTCCATCTAAACCTTCTATATATGTACATAGTATCCTGTTCATTTTTTATACAAACAAGAATTGTAAGATTTGCTCACCGAAATGTCACATCTAAAGTGTTCAATTGACATTGTACTAAATCTTCAGCATGACATGTTCTCGTTGTCCATCTATTGTCAAATAGCTCAAACAACCAGTCCATTTCTAAGCTCTTGTAAGTGTAAGTAATCTTTGTTTTCCTTTATTGCTTACAACTTGCAAGGAAATCAATAAAGCATGGAAATGGAAGAAACCAACTCAACCTAGCATTTCTTCCACCAGTAGTAAGGACAATGTGCAACACCCCAGTTACGCATGTTGTAGGCTCCCACTCTTTGTTAGTAGATAAATATAAGTCTGTAAAACAAATACAAGGCATAAGACAGTTGTGTCAAAATCCCCAAATAAATGCAAATACTCTAAAAAGCTTTAGCATTCTTCAATACAACAAATTGTAAACTACTTCTATATCTATCATTTTCTACTTCCATAGTTTCTGTCCCTGTACCATATGATTAAAATTTGCTCTTTCTACTTCCATAGACCCTCCAAATTTATGTCTTCTATTCTCTCTTTCTCTATCCCTCTCTTTCTCTTTCTTTGGAAGTCTCTGTGAAGATTGTGGGAGAGAGGGAAGGAGTCTCACTTGAGGCTTTCTCACATGCACAATGGGGGAATACACACGAAGGTGGAGGCTGAAAAACAGTTTTCCTCTTCTTAGTTATGTAAGCCAAAAGAACTCTAGTACAAAGAAATAGAAGAACCCTATATGTGGGTCTCAAACCAAACTCAACTAACTAAGGTGGCATACTAACTGAGCCACAAACTATAGTAGATAAGGATAGCTGTCATCCAGCTATTATTCATGGGCGGTGTACCAACCGCATCTCCAGCTAACAAGTCGGTGACATAAGTACACAACGGTCACCCTGGCATATCTCAAGTGGAGCTCGATATCTCAACACTCCCCCTCGAGCTCAATCCCAAATCCTGCACACCAAGCAGGTCTCTGAACTTGCGCAGCTTCTATGTGCCCAATGCTTTCGTGAATATGTCAGCTACCTGATCCTCTGTGCTGACATAAACTAGATCAATAAGACCTAGTAAAACCTTCTCCCGCACATAGTGATAATGCACCTCAATGTGCTTTGTTCTGGCATGAAAGACTGGGTTCTTTGCCAAGTGTATACTGCTCATGTTGTCACAATAAATGACAACCGGCCCATCTGTAGACTGATGCATATCATAGAGTAGCTTATGCAACCAAGCTACCTCACATGCAGCCATTGCTGCACCCCTGTACTCAGCCTCTGTGCTCGACAAGGCAACTGTAGGCTATTTCTTGCTGCTCCAAGTGACTGCAGCACTCCCAAAAGAGAACACATATCCACTGGTAGATCATCTATCAGAAATGCTACCAGCCCAATCAGCATCAGTGTATCCATGCAACTGTATCTGAACCCCAGCCTCATAAAATAGTCCATACTGCAATGTGGACTTCACATACCTGAGTATGCGTCTAGCCACATCCAAATGCGGTTTCCTTGGAGCCTGCATAAACTGACTTACCAACCCAACAGCATAGCTCAAATCTGGCCTAGTAATAGTCATGTAAATCAAACTTCCTACTATGCATCTGTACATAGTAGGGTCTTCCAGAAGCTCACCTGCATCTGTGCTCAGCTTCACATTCTGCTCCAAAGGAACTGAAATAGGCTTACAGCCTGTCATCCCATATTTGGACAGCATGTCCAATCCATACTGCCTCTGCAAGAGCTGTATCCCACTTGGTGATCTAATCACCTCAATGCCCAAGAAATAACGCAGCTCTCCCAAATCCTTCATCTCAAACTTCTGCCTCAATAGCATTTTCACATGAAGGATATCTTCATCACTATCACCTATGATGATCAAATCATCAACATAAATGACCAGCAGCATAATCCCTTTCTCTGTTTTTCTCACATAGAGTGAGAAATCTGCCTTGGAAATCTGAAAGCCAATAGTGACAAGATACTGTCCTATCTTGTCAGACCATGCTCTAGGTGCTTGCTTCAAGCCATACAAGGCTTTCTTCAACCTGCAAACAAACTCAGGATGAGTAGCATGAACATAACCTGCTGGCTGCTCCATAAAGACCTCTTCTTGCAAATCACCATGCAAGAAGGCATTCTTTACATCCATCTGATGTAAAGACCATCCCTTTGATGCAGCCATAGCAATGGCTGCTCTTACGGTTGCCATCCTTGCAACCGGGCTAAAAGTTTCTTCATAATCAATGCCATATGTCTGTGCATACCCCTTGACAACTAATCTTGCCTTGTATCTATTCACAGAACCATCTGCATTGTGCTTGATCTTATAAACCCACTTACAACCAATTGCATTCTTGCCTTTAGGCAAAGGCACCAATTCCCATGTAGCATTAGCATCCAAGGCATCCATTTCTTCATCCATGGCTTTCTCCCATTTTTCATTTCCCATGGCTTGCTCAAAAGAAGTGGGTTCTGGTTCCTGTATCACTTTGACCATATAGGCATAGTGAATGGCTGTAAATCCATCATATTTTAGCCTATCCACAGGATACCTAACCCTGGTAGACCTGCGCAAAATAGGCTCACTTCCAGGTGCTCTCAAAACATCCCTGGTCTTCCTTACTCCAGGTGTAACAACAGAAGGAATACCCAACTCATCATCAATGCTCTGTTCTGAGCCACTGGATTCACCATCCACATAAGAGTGACTTGCATTCACATCAAACATGGACTGATCTACCTTCTCTTTTCCTTTTCGTGATACCTGCGTACCACTATCTGCATTGCTTTGAGGAGATTCTCCTGATCTCAATCTACCTGTCCATGGTGAAGTATGTGAACCACTGCTAGAGGACACTGCAGGTCCACTGATATTTTGTGATTGCTGCTGTGAATTCTGTGCAGCAATACCATTTTGTGCATCTACATCAATCATCACATTTACTGGTTTATACCAGCTACTCATCTCATCAAAAACAACATCTCTGCTCACTGTGAACTTACGTGTAGAAGGGTTATAGCATCTATACCCTTTCTGCTGCAAAGAATAACCAATAAAGACGCACTTCTCAGCTTTTGGATCCAACTTGGACCTCAACTCATCTGGCACATGGACATAGGCAATGCAACCAAAAATCTTCAAATGAGAAATATCTGGTTTCCTACTAGTATACATCTCCTCTGGCGTCATGCCATGTATTGCTGCAGTGGGAGTCCTGTTCATTATATAGACTGCTGTAGCAACTGCTTCAGCCCAATAATAATCTGGTATATCTTTTTCATTTAGCATAGCCCGAGATACCTCTCCAATATGCCTGTTTTTTCTTTCTTGCAATTCCATTTTGCTGTGGGGTATGACTGCATGAATATTGCTGCTTTATACCATGCTCCTGCAAGAACCTTGCAAACTCATTTGAGAGGTACTCTCCCCCTCCATCTGACCTTAGGCATTTTATTTGCAGGCCTGTTTCTTTTTCAACCATAGCTTTGATAGCTTTGAAGTGCCCAAACACTTCACTTTTCTTTTTCATAAAATACACCCACAGTTTTCTGCTGAAGTCATCAATAAATGTGACAAAATAGTGACAGCCTCCAATAGATGCAGCTTTTGTAGTCCACACATCAGAGTGGATTAATTCCAATGGCTTTTTACTCTCTTGAACATGCCTAGGAAAAGGTTTCCTTGCCTGTTTCCCAAATTGACAGGCTTCACAAACCTTGTGCATTTCTGCAACCTTGAATTTAGGCAATCCTGCAACAATATTTTGGGCTTGCATTGATTTTAGTCGTTGTATATTAACATGACCAATGCGTTTGTGCCAGATATCAATATCTGCAACTACATCGGTCCCATGTGCAAACATTGCTGCACTCAATTCAGGCATGTCTACATCCAACGTAAACATCCTGCCCTTCTTCTTTCCTTTTGCTATCAAGCGACCGTTATTTTTCATATCCTCAACAAAGCATCCATGAGGATTAAATCTAACCTGCAAGCCCTGCTCAACCATTTGACCAATAGAAACCAGGTTCTTGGTGATGTTCGGGACATGAAATACATCAGACAAGTATTTCTTTTTCCCATCCTGCATAGACAAAGGAATTTTGCCAATCTGCACAATAGGATGTGCAGTATCATCACCAGTCTCCACAAATCCTGGTTTTTCCATTTTTCTTGCATCCTGCATCCATTCAGCGTGACCTGTCATGTGGTTTGACGCACCCGAGTCAACATACCACACATCATTGCTTTCTTCTGCACTTGTTACAGAATTTGTCATATGCTGCACCATAAACAAATGCTCATTTCTGTCATCGCCCTGTCTACTAGAGGATGCATAATTGCCTTGCTGCAATTTTCCACTCATAATGTCATTCTGCTTTTTGTAGCAGTCTTTAGCCATATGACCCATTTTGCCACAATAGTAGCATTCAACATTGCTGTTTGCATTTTGGCTTCTCTGCCATCCACCACGGCCTCTTTGGCTCCCCCTGCCTCTAGAGTTACCACGTCCTCCTGCATAGGACTGGTTTTCTTGCGTTTGCTGCATATTCTGATTTCTACCACGGCCTGCAGATCGGCCTCCTCTACCTCTGCCTCTACCTCTGCCAGCATTTGAGTAGAAGACAGTTTCTTTTGAAGTTCCTGCTGAAGAAGATGCACCCCCATTTCTCTGCTTTTTAGAAATTAGAAGAGCAATCAACTCCTCAAAATCAGGAAAGTTTTCACGGACGGCAATGGATGTCCGGAACTGTGCATAATCCTTTCCTAGACCATTCAAGGTCACAGAAACTAGATCATCATCATCCACTGGTGACCCAATGGAAGCTAGTGCATCTGCAATTTTCTTCACTTTCATGTGGTAGTCATTTATGCTCAAATTTTCTCTCTGCACATTGTGCAACTCCTGTTTGAGTTGCATTTTCCTGGCTTGCGTATTTGTGCTATACATTTTTGCCAAAGTATCCCATGCCTCCTTTGGTGTATTTGCATCCTGAATATGCACAATCATGGAGTCCGAAATACTGTAGACAGCCAATACATAACTTTTCTGGCTCTCTCATGCCATCCTTTGAATGCCTGCATTTCCTGTTGACTGGGAACATTAGGAAGAACAGGTTCTTCTTCATTTCCTGTAATGAATTCCCAATAGCCTTTTCCCATCAAGAAATTCATCATTCTAAACTTCCATGCCTGGAAGTTGTCCTTGTCAAGCTTTTCAGTGACAATCTATGAAAGAGAATCAGATGCCATTACAGAACACTGCAAAATATTCTATCACTGCAAAAAACACAGCTTTTGCCTCACACGGGCAGATCTGCAAAATCGACGAGAGTGGTATTTCACCACACAGTCACTTCCTAGTGACGATTTTGCATCAACAGGCAATAGGCATGAATTTGCAACTCCCAATATCTCTGCACACAGGCATACGATGCAATTTCTGCGGCACCTTTCCACCGACTAGCCGCGCAAGCAAAAAATAGGGCCTTTTTCTGAGTGCCTGCAAAGAACTTCCGCCTTCAAAACGGGCCCCGAAACGGTCTCAAATCAGAAAAATAAAGTCACTAAGGGCTTCGCCCACTCCCGCAGCATATACTGCGCTCTCGCCACACCGCGAAGGGCGTCCCAATCTGAAACAGTGCACTCCTGCACTTTTGGCTGTGCTACCTGCAGAGATTTGCTCCCAAACTCGAAATAGGAAAGCAACACTGGTCCTCTTACCAGGACACCACGAACTTGGCTTGCTTTCTTGAGCTCCTTACCACGAACAAGGCTCTGATACCATGTGAAGATCGTGAGAGAGAGGGAAGGAGTCTCACTTGAGGCTTTCTCACATGCACAATGGGGGAATACACACGAAGGTGGAGGCTGAAAAACAGTTTTCCTCTTCTTAGTTGTGTAAGCCAAAAGAACTCTAGTACAAAGAAATAGAAGAACCCTATATGTGGGTCTCAAACCAAACTCAACTAACTAAGGTGGCATACTAACTGAGCCACAAACTATAGTAGATAAGGATAGCTGTCATCCAGCTATTATTCGTGGGCGGTGTACCAACCGCATCTCCAGCTAACAAGTCGGTGACATAAGTACACAACAGTCACCCTGGCATATCTCGAGTGGAGCTCGATATCTCAACAGTCTCTCTCTCTCTCTCTTTCCTTTAACTAAACCTCTCACAAAAACAAACAAAATATTATTTTAGAAAACATAGAATACTTCTCTCTCTCTCAATCTATCTTCCAAGGTACCCCCTCACACAAAAAAACATCAAATTATTTTGAAATACTTAGTTTACGATATGCTCTCTTCCTGCTCTATTTCTCCACAAACAAAGAAAACATTATCAATATCATATCACTCTCTCTCTCCCTCCCAAGATCTCTTTTTCTTCCATCTTTCTCAAATACTTCTAAAACCTAGCAGTTTGAAATACAATCTTTGTCTCTCTCCCTCAATCATCCCCTCAACATGAGAAAACATAGCGGTTCGAAATATAATCTCTCTCTCTCTCTCTCTCCATTTTCTCTTCCTCTATTTACCCCTCCTATACTAGCAAAGAAACAAACGACTATTTTCTATCTCTCTCCCTCACTCATCCCCTCAAACAGATAAAAAAACATAGCAGTTTCAAATATTCTCTCTCTCTCTCTCTCTCTCTCTCTCTCTCTCGCTCTCTCTTTCCCTTCCTCTGTCTATCCCTCCTATACTAATGAAGAAACAAATGACTATTTTATGTCTCTCTCCCTCACTTATCCCCTCAAATAGGAAAAATCATAGCAGTTTGAAATAATCTCTCTCTCTCTCTCTCTCTCTCTCTCTCTCTCTCTCTCTCCCTCTCTCTTTCCCTTCCTCTATCTATCCCTCCTATACGAGTGAAGAAAAAAATGTCAAAAATCGTCTTATAGTTTTAAATATCATCTACCTCAATCTCTCCCTCTTTCATATCTCTTGTAACAAACATATAAACAAAGTGTGATACAAAAATGTATCTACTTAATACAGACAACTTTCAAGGTGAAATCACTTCATTACCTGGAAAGTATGTGTTCCTTCTTTTGGAATTGACTCTATATACTCCAGAAAGGTAGAGAAAGAGTGGAAAATGATAGAACACCCGTTTTTCTCACTCGTTCCAAGCAGATTTATGTCATAACTTTAGAACTTGACTCTCTATACTCCAAAAAGGTGAGGAAATAATTGAAAATGAGAGAATACCTATTTTTATCACTCCTTCCAAGCAGATTTAGGTCGTAACTTTGGTTTTAAAGAGAGAGTGAAATAAGTAAAGAATGAATGGAAGAGAAGAGGGATGAACAAAGCTTGGGTAGAAGTTTCTCTGAGAGATTTTTTAATGTGGAAGAAAAATGTGAGCAAAGAGGAGAGAGAATGACTAATCAAGAGTGAAAAGAAGATATTTTGAAACCAGCTGCTAGAAAGTGGCGGGAATGAATGTTTGAAACATTTTGGAAGAGAGAGAATAGGGAGAGAGCTAGTTAGGAAGTCAAAGTTTGGGCCAAATGGTTGAACCAAATGGAAAATGTGAGCATAGTTCTAGCTAGGAGATAGTTTGCCATGGGAGGAAAACGAGGCATGACATGGTTAGGGCAGGCTTGCCAAAGACAATTTTTTATTGTAAAGCACTAATCACGTTTTTTGTGGTATTTTGAAAAAAAAAAAGAAATTTCCCCTAGATTTGGGAAGCCTCTGTTATAGAGCAGTCCACATGGCATAATCTACTTCATGGATACCATATTCCCTTATCCAAGCCTCTAATATTTTGGTAATTGTCCAAAGGGCCCCTTTTTGAGTCCAAATTTTTTGTAATGTTCCCCCATGCTTTCACTGTTATTCTGTCCAAGTCTTGGGCCCATACCTCCTTCTTTGTCCTTATCTTGTTTTCTTATCTTGATCGTCCCCCTCATCGCTTCTTTCATCTCTTCCCTCCTATTTTACCTCTTTCTTTCACTTGCTTCCCCCATCTCCCTATCCCCTACATCACATTTCTATTTCTCCTCTCAAAAAGATCAATTAGTTCAAGGCATGACAATGACGATTACTACCACACTCAAGAAGAAACTTACAATCATTATGATGAGAATGCACAAGAAGGTGGTTCTTACAATGAGACACGACGATGGGATTTTGATGATGCGAATGCAAAAATAATGCACGATAATAGCTGCTTAACCAAGGTGAGCGAAAAATATAGGTTGGGTGAGACACCTTGGTATTGGATGATGAATTTATATACAAAATGGATTCCCACACCCCCTCTGCTAGTGATCTTCCACCTCTATACCTTTTGGATTTGCTAGTTTCTTCTCTAGACATGGGGAATGTAGAAGAGATTCACCTTTCATGATGATGGGGAATGCAAAAGAGAAAGTTGGCTAAGAAATTGCCACCAACTTTCTTGATGGTGAAGAGCGAAACACAGATTTCACTAATTTTGGACTCATATTTCTACCTTTGGACTAATCCTAAAATCCTTCCCAAATGGAAAGTTTACTTTATGAAAATGTCATTCGAGAATCAAAAGTTTACTTCCGGACACTATCATTCCACATAATAAATTTCACAATATCTCTCTATTATTGCATTAATAGTACAAAAACTACTATTAAATCCTAGTTTTGTATTTCTTGCTTTTAAGAATCCTAGTCATGTTTTAAAAAAATCTTTAGTTATTAATTTAAATCCATGAAAAATGACTTTAAAATTAAGAATTATTAATTTAATTTAATCCATGAAAATGCACTTAAAATTCAATGTAGAAAACAATAACACTCTTGAAGATTCAAAAAAGTAAAATGTCTAAATAGAGAAGAGACAAAAATAGTATGCTTACAATTTTACATTATCATATCTTTACAATAAATATTGCTTTGGATGACTCTTTGTACAAAGGAGTCTATCACGGCCTTTTCAATAATTTAATTCTGTCTCTACAATGACTTAAGTCCAAATGGAAAATCCTAATATTTGCTCATTTTGAAGGTCTGATTCATTGTCACTTGTTGCTTGGGTGCCATCTTCATTCACTCCCATCTGACCACCATCATCTCCAGTCTTTATTGATGCTTGAATGGTGTTATCATGGGCATTCTTCATTTGTGCTATCTTCTTCTAGTTCCTCATTAGCGAGCATCTTTAAAAACTCCATAATGTGCAAAATAATTAGTAGCGATATTTTTATTTTTTCTTCTACATCATACTCCATGTGTTTCTTCGTTTTCTTTGTCCTTGATTTCTAGGATACTATGATTATCTCTGTGGAAATCTCTAAAGCTGCTTCATGGTTTGGGACCCATTCCTTTTTCAAACAACTAGTATATAGTGTATTGTTATCCTAGTTCTTGTTTTTGCCCTTTTGCTTGTACCTAAATGTTATAGCTCTCCCCTGGTCATCCATGCTCACGTCCACCACTTTTGCAACCCAGAACTTCACATTCTCATGTTCATCACGTCCGGTGGTCAAACTGTAACAAAACAATGGACGTCTATGTCTACTTGTGGCATAAACTCTCTTCTCCGGTCCATAACATGGACGTGGGAGTAGTAATTTGAACTCATCTTCAAAGAGACCACAATGTGGGTGCAAGTCATTACTAACATTTGGCTGAATAAAAGGCCGTTCTTCCTTAACATCATCTTCTCGCATTTTCTCAAGGCCCCCTTTATCAATTGGTAGGTCTTGCTAATTACAATGTGCAATTTGTAGGCCACCTAGATCCTCACCATGTGCATAAGAAAGGCCACTTGGATCCTCATCGTGTGTCCCAAACCACCACCGTGATTCTTTTTTAACCCCACGCTTGATTTTAGTATATCCCAAACAACCACTGTGCTTGTTTTTAAAAAGTCATGTAATCGCACGTCATGGGATTCAATTGCATTTTCCTTGGTTGCACACAAGGAAAATAGCTCCCACAAATAGGCTAGTGCTCTTTAACTATTGTCAGATATCAACCATCGGGCTGGTGAAATATTAGAAAATGCATTTGTTTATGGCATCCCCTTTAGGTTGGTTCTCTTTAACTATTGTCAAATTTCAACCACCAGACTTTGACCACAAATCCACAGGTGACCACAAATCCTAAACGAATGAATTGCATGCCATTCATCTTGTAATAATAGAAGTAAACCACCGTGCTGGTGGCAATTAATATCCTAGTGTGTAACCAACCACTACACTGGCAACCACTTATCCTACACTACCACCTTGCTATCCTAAAACGGATCGTATTGTTGCGAATTGCTATACTAAAATAGTCCCCTTAAAGTTGTTCTCTTTATCTATTGTCATATTTCAGCCATCGGGCTGGTGTCCACAAATCCTAAATGAATTGTAAGCTATAGAATCATACTGTATTATTGGAAAATGTCCATCAAATCATAAAGTCCAACTAAGTGAAGCAGTCATAAGAAAAGGGAACCTTCAAATCCAACTAAATGCAACATTTTCAAATTATAAAGTCTAACTGAGTGAAGCAGTCATAAAAGAGGTATCCAAGGACGGATAAATGGCAAATTATTAATTGAAAACTAAAGTTATATAGAAAAGCCAAGTGTATAGTCAGTCCCTAAAGTTATATGCTTGGATAGTATCTAACCAAGTTTTACTCTTCTAACCTCTTGCACAAGGCACCAGACCACCTCCAGCATGGAGTTATCCACATCTTGTTGGTGCCCTAATAAATTTTGTTCTGGCACCACAACAGCCCATTATGCAATTTGAATTCCGGAAGGGTCACTATTATCCATTTCCATTTTTCCCATCCATCCTCCATGAAATTTCTAAAGTAGAGTACAAATGAGTCAGTGTGGAAACAATGCAACACCATAATTTACTACTTCTTTTTTTCAATGAAGACAATTTACTACTTAACTCAAGTTCTATTGAAAAGCCAGTGTACTTTGAAGACGCAGTTGACAAGCCAAACTAGCAAATTGCTATATGAATAAAGAAATGGAAGTTTCATACAAAACAATACTTGGGAATTATGCAGCCTTCCACTTCCTCCTTTTATATTTTTCTATAACTTTTTGGGCTTACAGATTTACATATTCTATGCAACCTATGTCTAAAACCAGTATCACTGTTGCGTTTCTATAAGGATATTGATAGGAATCCAGTCTAATCTATCTATGCCTAAATAGACCATGTCAGGTCTAACTTTTTCATTGATGTATTCTATAACGTCCTTTAACATATTCATTGCTTTTGGACTGTCACCAAGCCGACTGTATTAGAGGGGTGGCCAGCCCCTAAAAAAGTGTCGAGTAATATATATCCAAGATTCCAAGAGATCAAGTCTGAGATCTTTGAAGGACTTTATATTTACGTAAGGATTCCAGGACAAAGGCTTAACATTTCGCACAGTGGGAGCCTTTAGCAACATACTTTGCAACTGTGGGTTCTTATAATATTGAAAGCCTTCCCACAACTCCTCTTGCAATATAACCATCTTGTGAATGACACTCTTGGAAACTCTATCTTCCTCCTCCAAGTGATCAATCTCATCTACGACAATCTTGGTTACTAAGGGACCCCTTGCAAAATGGCTTCATCAAGCTCAGGACAAGCGGCATAAAAAATGTCATTGATGTTGTGGTTTTCCAGCTATGTTCCTTTGTTGTTCCTTCACTCAAGACCGCTCGAGTTTTTAAACTAGTTTGCTTTCTTGCTATCCCAGTTGTAATTGTTCATATTCTAATCTATCAAATCAAGCTGTATTGACGTGATCAACAATGTAATCCAGTGAGATATTTTTCATCTTTGAAGACTCGTGTACCGATAGATATCCCACACATTACATTGATGAATGACATGTTAGTTGTATGATAGTTAAGCCTAAAGAAGGTAGACACTAGCTAGAGGAGGTAGGCACTAGCAAGAAAATGCATTTTCATTAGTTTAGGATTAACTATTGCAACCCCCACAAAATATAACCTTTAGTAAATCTTAAATAGCCACCGTGTTTGTTTTAGTAAATCCCAATCAATAAGTCCAAAACAAGGGAAAATGTAAATGCCAAACAACCACCGCGCTTATTTTAGTGACAATGACTATGCATGAGGGACCATCTAATTCATAGGTTTAGATTAGCATTCAATCAGAATCAGACTGTAATAACAATGATTGTGCATGAGGGACCATCTAATTCATAGGCTCAGATTAGCATTGAGCCAAAATCATACCGTAATAACAATGACTTTGCATGGAGGACCATCTAGTTCACAAGCTTAAATTAGCATTCAGTCGGTTCATCAAACTGTAATAACAATAGTTCTCATTCTTATGATCGAGAGCTATTGTTATTATAGTCTAATGAACCGACTCAATGCCAATCTGATATCCTATTTTAATCTTGCCTTCTTGAAGGCAGTTGACTATAATAACAATGACTTTACATGAAGGACTATCCAGTTCACAAGCTCAGATTAGCATTGAGTCGGAATCAAATTGTAATAACAATGACTTTGCATGAGGGACCATCTAATTTGCACGCTCAAATTAGCAATAAGTTGGAGTTAGACTGTAAGAACATATTAGACTATTAGAATTTTAGAATTTCTAGTTAAAATGGCCATTGAATGATTATGATATTGAATCCGATGATTGAGAAGTTGTCCCATGGCAACCATCTAATCGCACGTCATGGCTAGATAATGATGTATATGCCTATGCTAGGCTAGGCTACCTACAAGCTGGGTGCATGTGCCTGTTGAGAGTTCACGCTCAACATCATGTGATCATGTGTGCATAGCACCATCACGTGATCATATGTGCATAGCACTAACCTTATAGAGTGCTATAAAGGAAAGGGTTAGATCCCCTAACCCTAACCCTAAAAGGGTTTGTATATATTCTATTTTTTCAACTAATTCTAGTGTACAGTTAGTCATTTGTGGTGTGCTCTCTAGCTGTGCCCTCTCTCCTCATCTCCACTCTTCTCCTCTCCCCTCTTCATATTTTGTCATGGTATTAGAGCTCCCTTGTCTTCCGCTGAGACATTGCGATTCTTGAGAGTGTGAGAGAGATTGTGAGATTGAGAGTTCTCTTGAGTGATTGTGAGATTCTTCCATTCACTTCCGTTGAGAGAAAATTTCTGTTCATTGTGGAAGAAATTCCGTCCACTTCCGTTCATTGAGTGTCCATTTTTTTGAAAGATTTCATTTCTTGAGAAAGAGAGTATTCCTTGTTTGTGAGAGGGAGAGCTTCCAAAAGCTATGAAAGACTATTTTGATTTCGAGGGAGAGACAAAAAGATTTCTGAGAATCTCTCTATCCTACTTCGAGAAAGAGAGCTTTGGAGGGAGATCTACCCTCAAGCAGCTCGAAGGTATCTCCATTGAGCAGACGTGGCTCCAACAACACCTACGCAAAGGCTGCCATACGACCTGCAGCTCTAGTGAAGATCCTCGCCATCGATCTCCTGGGTACTTGATGCCAACCCGTCTAAAGCCCTATAACAAGCATCTAAAGCCTCTCGAAGCCTCTCAACCGAGCAGCGGCTCTTTCAACAACCAGTCTCTATCTCTACGTCGACTTCAACGCCATCAACACCTCTACGTCGACTTCAACGCCTCTACGGCGAGCTTTGGTGATGGCAATTAGCAAGTAGCCGAAAGCTCCGCACTGTCTTCTACTCCATCGAGCTCTAACTACGTTCCAGCAGCTTCCAACGACTGCATAACGACCAGCCATTCAGTGGAGCTCCTCAACTCCTCAAGAAACGAGCTCGACTAGGGGCCGAATGCCCAGATCGACGGACTGCTGTGCGCTCGACCTGCGTACGATTTTCACCCCATTTGCGCGTCGTTTCGCGACTGTTCGACGTTGCCTTGCTTCCCCTTCGTGCTGGCTTGCTGGGCGACCTCTTCCAACACCTGGGCGACCTGTTTTGTGGGCATTTTGAGCCCCTCCTTGGTCTCGTTTTGGTCCGGGTCCTTCATGGTTTGACGACTTCCGTGTGTAGCATTTCGAGCTCAGGCAGAGGCGTTTCGAGCTTCCTGCTCCAGACAACCAGCCTCTCCAACGAGACGAACCTCCAAAGCTGCCTCCAATGGACTGTGTCGCCTCCAGCCCAACGACTAGAGCAGCCCGCACGGAGATCCTCCAACGGAGGCATCCTCTTCAACAGAGCTCCAACGAAGGAGACAAAATCTTCATAGAGTCCATCAAAATCTTCATAAGATTCCGGTCTCCCTCCTTGAGACACGTGGCCTTATCACAAACCTTATCCACCCAGGGTCACCACACACACAGGTGTGGTCAAGGATCAGCCACGTGGCACCCTTATCCACAGTGCCATGTCAGCACTGCCACGTCATCACTGCCATGTCAGCACTGCCACGTCAGTAGGCCACATCATCAAGCCACATCATCAGTGCCACGTCATCAGTGCCACATCACCCTGCTGACATCATCTGTGCCACCTCAGCACTGCCACCTCAGCAGTCCAGTCAGCATTGACCCCTGCAGGCACAGTCTCTTGCCAGGCACACTGTACACACACTGCATGTGCACACTCCTGCCACCTCAGCACAGAGCTTCACTGGCACACCTCTTGCTAAGCACAGTGCCACATCATCACTGCATGTGACTCACAGTGACACATCATCATTGAGCACCATTTGCACTCCTTTTGCCCCTCCACCTAGATCAAGTCGTATCTCTTGATCCAGGAAGAATTTGAGGGTGCTCCAAAAAGGAAAGTCACTCGATTTTTCGTGCTCTACGCGCTCGTTACATCATGCGCACATTTTGGTGCAAGTTACACTCACATTTAAGCCTCGCCGACAAAACCACTTCCTTCACGCACATTTGTCTCTACATCGACGCATCTGACCCAGCACTTAAAAAGAACAAAGGAAAAGGAATTATTTGCTGCTCTTTCATCGATCGACGGTTGGTTCAGATCTAGATCAGAGTAGACTAGATCGCCATAGAGGGGACGCTTTGAATTCCCCAAGTTGCCAATCTAAGCCATGCCCGAAATTCCCGACTAGTACCTACTCGGAGTCAGTCCATACGCTCACATCCGATTTCACATCATTACATTACCTGAAACCGTACGTTCATCAGTTCAGTGAGCAGACTTCAGAGTTCAGAGGCATTGCAGATTGATTCAGTGGGCAGATAGCACTTGATTTCACACACACATGCCACCATTGTAAAGCCTATTTGGCTATCTCACGGCATCGTGCACATCATTTTTCAGCCTTGTAAAGCCTCTTGGCTATTCCCGGCATCATTGCCACAAGCCTTGTAACACAGATCAGATCTTATATACTCTGCAGTTCTATCTTCACCGACGGTACAGAGATTTCACTTGGCATCTTCAGTGTATTTGCAGTTGATTCATACAGAGTTTTTCAGGACACTTTTGAGTACATTGTTTGCACCATGTCGACTAGCAACCTCAATCTGGAGGCATCTGGTAAGTTAGACAACTCCAATTACGGTACATGGAAATACCGAATGGAGACCATTCTTGTGCTTCAGGACAAATGGGAGTATGTCGATGGATCTATACCTAGACCATTGGCCGATCCAGCCACCAGTAGCTCTACTCCATCTGTTGTCACAGCACCATCAACGGGATCTACATCGGGATCTACATCTACACAAACTGTTTCCACACCAGTAGTAGATCCTGCCATTGCCCGAGCTCAAGCAGAATGGGATAAGAAAGACAAGTATGCCTATCACCTGATCAAGCAGAATGTGCAAGATGTCATGCTAGGACAGCTCAACACAGTTAAGACATCAAAAGAAGCATGGGATATGTTCGCAGCTCTCTACGAGTCCAAGAACACATCTAGGATTCTCACCCTGAGAAACCAGATCAACCAGAGTTTCCGCAACAGCAGTGAAACCGGTCATGCTTATGTACTCTGCATCAAAGACTACAACAATCAACTTGCAGCAGCAAGAGAGACTATGAATCCCGCAGAAATGGTTCAAGTAATCCTGAATGGACTAGGAGAAGGATATGAGAATCTAGACCAGAGTATTGCCATCCAACGGCAAATTCCAACACTGGAAGAACTTCAGTCAGTTCTACTTGGTGAAGAACTCAGGACTCAGGCCATTCAAGCACGTAAAGGTCATTCTAATGATCAGGCATTCACAGCTTCAGATAGAAGCAGAGGCAAAGGTAGAAACAGAGGTAGATCATATCAGAAAAGTGGTCATCATCAACAAAGTCAGAATCAACATCAGCATCAGCATCATCCTCAACAACATCAAAATCAGCACAAAGAGGAAATCATTCCAACCGAGGAAGATTCCAAGGACGAGGGAATGCATCCACCAATGTGTCAAACATTCAATGCAACTATTGTCACAAGTTTGGACACTATGAAAGAGATTGCCGCAAGAAGCAGTATGACTAAGGCGGTCAATCCAGCAGTAATCGAGGGAATTCTCGAGGAAGAGGAAATCATCGTGGTGGACATTCTAGTCACGGTCATTTTGCAAATGAACATGGCAATATGTTTCTTGCAAGTGAGGAATTGCATCAGACTGATACAATGCACCTAGACACTAATTTCAATCCCAAAGAGGATTTCAGCTATCAAGTCGACCAAGTGGAACAAGATCCTTGGTACATCGACAGCGGTGCATCATCTCATATGACAAATCATCAGGAATGGTTCACAGAAATGAAGCCATTAGAAGGTCAAAAGAATGTCATCTACACAGCAGACAATACACCGAATCCGGTTCAAGGGACAGTTGTTATCCCTATGAACAATTTCACTGGTACAAAAGGATTAGTCAAAGCTGTGCTCTATGTTCCGAAGCTCAGCAAGAACCTTTTGTCAGTAGGTCAAATGACGGAACACAACTACAAAGTCATCTTCGATGGTGATGAATGCACTATCAGAGACAAATCCAAAAGAGGTCAGCTAGTAGCAAAAGGTGTCAAGGAAGGACGCTTATACAGGATGCTAGCTACAGTACCAGATAAGCATGCCATGTCAGCTCAAATGCAACAGATGCCACTATCCGCAAAATGGCACAAGAGATATGGTCATGTCAACTTCAAGTACTTGTTAGATCTAAGGAATCAGAATATGGCAATTGGGATTCTGAAGCTACAGTTTCTTGGAAAGGTTTGTGAAGCATGCTGCTTCGGCAAACAAAAGCGAACCAACTTTGTCAGAAGTACCTCTCGTGCACGAGGTATTCTTGATTTGATTCATACAGATGTATGGGGTTATGCCTAGATCCGCAGCATCAATGGTTCACTTTATTACTTGACCTTCATCGATGACTACAGCAGATATTGTTGGGTCTACTTTCTGAAAGAGAAATCTGAAGTGTTTGCCAAATTTCAAGAATTCAAAGCCATGGTAGAAAACCAATCAGGCAGAAAGATCAAGGTCATGAGATCAGACAGAGGAGGTGAATACATGTCTTCAACATTCATGAATTTTTGCAAAACTCACGGTATTCGAAGACAATTCACATGTGCAGATACTCCTCAGCAAAATGCAAGAGCTGAAAGGAAGAATAGGACTTTAGCAGATAGTGCTAGAGCAATGCTTAGTGAAAAGCATCTTCCGAATCAGTATTGGGCAGAAGCAATAGCTACAGCTAACTACTTGCTTAATCGGCTTCCTACCGAACCGATACAAGGTATGACTCCTTATGAAGCATTCACTGGACACAAGCCACGCATTGGGCATCTCCGCATATTTGGTTGCATAGCATATGCCCACATACATGATGATCATCGCAGGAAATTGGATGCGAAGTCACGCAAATGCATCATGGTTGGCTACAGTGAAGAAAGCAAAGCATACAAATTGTATGATCCCATCAACCGCAAAGTCATTATCTCCAGAGATGTAATCTTCGATGAGGAATCAGAATGGAACACCTCACCTACACAGGAGATAGAAGCATCGACTTCACAGTCATCTACAGAACAGGTTGATGAAGAAGAGCAAGAATTGCCAACAACACCCCAAGCAGTGCCACAGCAGCTCAAACGGTCTACTAGGGAAAGCAGACCACCAGCCAGATTGACATATGCTCAGAAAGGCAAAGCAATTCAGGTGGAAACCACCAACTATGCTCTTATGACTACCATCATGGCTACAGAAGAGCCAGTGTACTTCGAAGACGTAGTAGCTAAGCCAGAATGGCAAACTGCTATGAATGAAGAAATGGATGCTTTGTATAAAAATAACACTTGGGAATTATGCGACCTTCCACCAGGAAAGAAGGCCATAGCCAACAAATGGGTATACAAAGTGAAGTACAATCCAGATGGCAGTATTCAGAGATACAAAGCCAGATTAGTTGCAAAAGGATTTGCACAACAATATGGCCAAGATTATGATGAGACTTATGCTCCAGTAGCAAAGATGGATTCCATACGGTTCTTGATATCACTAGCGACACTCAATAAATGGAATGTGTATCAGCTCGATGTCAAGAATGCATTTCTCAATGGTTATCTAGACGAGGAAGTCTACATGCAACAACCAGCCGGTTATGTTGAACCAGGAAAAGAGAACAAGGTTTGCCATCTCAAGAAAAGTCTCTACGGCTTAAAGCAAGCACCCAGAAGTTGGTACAGCAGAATTGACAAGTATTTTGTTGATCTGGGATACATCAAGTCTAATGCAGATTATACTCTCTACTACAAAGTTCAAGGGGACGATATTACTATTGCACTTTTGTACGTAGATGATCTCATTGTGACAGGAAGCAAGGATAGCTTCATTAGAAAGCTAAAACAAGACTTATCTGCAGAGTTCGACATGAAAGATCTTGGACTTATGCACTATTGTCTTGGAATTGAGTTCTGGAGAGATTCAGATAGCACATTCATGAGTCAGCTCAAGTATGTTGACAGTCTCCTAAAGAAGTTTCATATGGCAGATTGCAAGATTGCAGCCACTCCCATGGAACAGAGTTTGAAACTTACTAAAGATTCAGAAAAGCCTACAGTCAATGACAGATACTACAGGCAACTCATTGGATCTCTTATATATCTGACAATCACACGGCCAGATATTTGTTATGCAGTAAGCTCACTAGCACAGTTTATGGCAAATCCAAAACAGTCTCACTGGAATGCAGCCAAAAGAGTCTTGAGATACATCAGAGGTACAAGACAATTTGGGATAGAATACAGAGGAAGTCATCCATGGTTGCATGGATACTGTGACAGTGACTATGCTGGAGATCATGAGACCAGGAGATCGACACAGGGATATGCATTTTTCCTTGGTCAAGGTGCTATATCATGGTTGTCAAACAAACAGCCAACTGTTTCTTTGTCTTCGACTGAAGCAGAATATAGGGCACTCACTACAGGTGCATGTGAAGCTATATGGCTCAGAAGACTATTGTCAGAAACAGATTACTTTGATGAGTCAAAGCCAACAACAATATACTGTGATAATCAATCGGCTCAAGCATTGGCCAAAAATCCAGTATATCACTCCAGGACAAGGCACATTGATGTCAGAGAACACTTCATCAGAGAAAGAGTGTTACTTGGTGACATCACACTGCAGCATTGTGATAGCAAAGAAAATGTTGCAGATATCTTTACCAAACCACTCGGTAAAGAGCTATTCGTCGAGAAACACCGACTAGCTCTTGGTTTGATGCAGAGGAAGGACATTCCCATTAAAGGGGTGTGATGGAATGTAATGCTCAATCCTTCTTCGATTCCCCAGAATCATCATCTTGAGGGAAGGCCTACTTCATGATGTTGATCTTGAGGGAAGGTGTTGAGAGTTCACGCTCAACATCATGTGATCATGTGTGCATAGCACCATCACGTGATCATATGTGCATAGCACTAACCTTATAGAGTGCTATAAAGGAAAGGGTTAGATCCCCTAACCCTAACCCTAAAAGGGTTTGTATATATTCTATTTTTTCAACTAATTCTAGTGTACAGTTAGTCATTTGTGGTGTGCTCTCTAGCTGTGCCCTCTCTCCTCATCTCCACTCTTCTCCTCTCCCCTCTTCATATTTTGTAAGTGCCACTGCTTCTTCCCCCTCATCCCATTGAATTATTATGATCTTGGCCCTGATGACCGAGAAATTCTCCCATGGTAACCATCTAATCGCACATCATGGCTAGACGATGATGTATATGATTGCCTAAGCTAGGCTAGGCTACTAGCAAAATCTAGTGGATGGATTGTGTGCTCTTATCACCGATAGGCACCCTGAGTTACACAAACTGACATAAGAAATGAAGGAAAAAAGAGTAGGAGGGTGAAAAGTCTAGCTATATAAAGGCCTTAAGGGCAAAGAAACAATTCACCGCACCCAGGAAAACTCCTCTCCTACACCCTTCCATGCTCTCCAAGCCCCCTTCCACCCCTATGATGAACCTTAAGCTGCAACCTTGATGCCCCTTGATAATGCTGCCCAAGTAATGGGATCCATTGTTTGCCTTGGCTCTCCATCCTACAACACTCCACCATCCATAGCCATGACCAAGGGATTTATAGGATGGGGAGCCAAGGGAAACACGTCTTAAGGGGGGAATTGCAAAAGGGATTTCAAGTCCATTGCATTTGATCTCATTCTTAGCTACGAATGTCTGTCATCATTGTTCCAATCGGCTAAGGGTGAATGGAATACTAAAAGCTTCATAAAAGTTTCAAATCTTCAAAAATGTTTCAAAATTATATTTTTATTAGAGCATATAAACTTTCGATGCCTACATAAAAGTTTCACTTCTTAATGAAACTAACATGAAAAAATCATCCATGCTTCTCAATATGCATGAATTCATCCACTCTAGATAAGACATTACTTTCCAAAATATTTTGCTTTCCCGATACCAATGAACTCATAAACTCCTAATAAGATGTCACTTCTATAGCTGAGTACATTAAAATCATCCACATTTGAAGGGACAAAGCTTGGCTTGTTGGCATAATTTTAAGTCCTTTGAAATTGTAGTATACCTTATCTTTATCATTGAGAACCACATGTTTTTATTCCCTTTGCTCCATTTTGTGTGAGACCCGTTAGGGGATTATCCACCTTTCTTACTTACCGCTCGGCTCCAATTCACTAGTGCCATTCAATGTGGGTCCCTTGGGGGATTATACCCCTTCCCTGACCTCTCGACAACTGCGGCTGCCATGGTGTAAGTGAGGGGGGAGCATATTCCCCTCTCCCTTACTCCCTAGTGGCCAGGCTATCGAGGGTAAGGGAGGGTAAGCATAACCCCTCTCCATTACCCGTCGGTGGCCGCGGCTGATAGGGAGTAATGGAGAGGGGGAACATTCCCTTGTCTCCTCCCATTGTCCTTCAATATACATCCTCTCCCATACTAGGAAAAGAATGTTGTGAAGCAAGGAAGGAGTGTCGTGAAGCAAAAAAGGATGTTGTGAAAGAGAATGTCGTGTGTCATGAAGTGAGGAAGGAATGTCGTAGAGTGAGAATGTTTAAGAGAATGTCCGCACTTCTCTTTTTAATTTAAATTTTAATCTCCCACATTTCTATTTCGATTCTGATGTTGCTGAGGATGATGCTGATGTTGATTCTGACTTTGCTGATGACTTTGTTGCTGATGATGATGACCACTTCATCGAAAATAATCTACCTCTAGGCTCTCTTCCTCTCCCTCTGCTTCTATCTGAAGCTATGAATGCCTGATCATTAAAATGACCTTTGCGTGCATGAATGGCTTGCATCTTGAGTTCTTCACCAAGTAAAACTGACTGTAGTTCTTCCAGTGTCAAATTTGCTATTGGTTGGCAATACTCTGGACTACCTTCTCATAATCCTCTCCTAGTCCATTCAAGATGACTTGAACCATTTTTGTTGGATTCATGGTCTCTCTTGTTGCTGTGAGTTTATTGTTGTAGTCTTTGATCCTGAGTACGTAAGCATGACCGGTTTTGCTGCTCTTGCAAAAGCTCTGGTTGATTTTGTTTCTTAGTGTGAGAATCCTGAAAGTGTTCTTGGACTCATCGAGAGCTGCGAACATATCCCATGTTTCTTTTGATGTCTTGACGGTGTTGAGCTGTCCTAGCATGACATCTTGCACATTCTCCTTGATCAGATGATATGCATACTTATCTTTCTTATCCCATTCTGCCTGTGCTCGGGCAATGGCAAGATCTGCTACAAGTGCGAAAACTATTTGTGTAGCTAGATCCCGCTACTGGTGATGTGACAACAGGTGGAGTAGAGCTACTGTTGGCTGGACCGTCCAATGGTCTAGGTGTAGATCCATCGACATACTCCCATTTGTCCTGAAGTACAAGAACGGTCTCCATTCGGTATTTCCATGTGCCATAATTAGAGTTGTCTAGCATAGCAGATGCCTCCAGATTGAGGTTGCTAGTTGTAGACATGGTACAAGAAATGTACTCAAAGTGTTGTGAAAATCATTGTCTGAATAAATTGCAAAACACTGACTGTGGCAAGTGAAATCTGAACTATCGGTGAAGGTAGAACTACAATATATAATCCGATCTGAATTACAAGGCTTATGGCAAATGATGCCAGGAATAGCCAAGAGGCTTTACAAGGCTGAAATAAAGTGCACAATGCCATGAAATAGCCAAATAGGCTTTACAATGATGGCATGTGTGTGTGAAATCAAATCATGTGCTATCTGCCCACTGATCAATTGACAATGTCTCTGAACACTTTGAAGTTTGCTCGTTGAACTGATGAACGTCAAGTTTCAGGTAATGTGATGATGTGAAACCATATGTGAGCATAGGGACTGACTCCGAGTAGGACCTAATCAGGAATTTTGGGCATGGCTTAGATTGGCAACTTGGAGAAATTCAAAGTATTTCCTCTATGGCGATCTAGTATACTCTGATCTAGATCTATACCAATCGTCGATCGATGAAAGAATAGCAAATAATTTATTTTCTTTGGTTCTTTTTATGTGCTGGGTCAAATGCGTCGATGTAGAGGCTGATGTGCATGCAGGAAGTGGATTTGTCAGTGAGGCTCAAAAGTGAGTGATACTTGCACCAAAATGTAAGTGTGATATAACGAGCGCATAGAGCACAAAAAATCAATCGTTTCAACTTTTTGTAGCACCCTCAAATTCCTCCTGGATCAAGAGATATGACTTGATCTAGGTGGAGGGGCAAAAAGGGTGAAAATGTGCTCAGTGATGTGGTAGTCAGGGTCACATGTAAACTGTGCTTGTGAAGAGGTGTGCCTGTGAAGCACAGTGGTGATGTGGTAGCTGTCTACACATGTTGTGGGAAGACTGTGCCTATGGAGAGGTAATTGTGCCTGCAGGGGTCAGTGCCACTTGATAGATGATGTGGCAACTGAGTGACCTAACCCAAGGTCATGCTAACCCAAAAATGGTCAAGTTCACTAACCCAAGGTCGGCTAGTTGACCAGCGTCAATTAATGACATGGCAATGAGGCTGACGTGCCAAGCGGCTGCCATGTGTCAGATGATGTGGACCTACTGATGACATGGAGGCTGATATGGCATCCAAGATAAGGGGTGCCACGTGGCAAAAAACTTAACCACTGGCTTAAATCCTAGGAGTTAATAACCCTTATCTGCCACGTGGCCTATAGTCTCAGCTTTGAAGCTCTGAGACATGGAGTGGCGACAGCGATCTCGGGCAGATCGTTGGTGCAGCGCCATTTCGATGAAGGAGGCGGCTACAGGGTCGTTGTCAGAGGCATCGGTGACAACGTAGAATTGTTCGTTTTTGCAGAAGAGCGACCTTCCCAATTGCAAAGCATCTCCTCTCTAACTATGTCGACAACCCATCGCACAGAGATTGGCTGAATGAGACGTTGATGGAAACGGCTCCTCGTTGACAGCCTTGGCTGTTGCAGGGAATGCGTTGAGGGGCAGCGTCGTTGCAACGATGCAGCCGCTGTTGGAGAGGCTGCTCGGGTCGCTTGATCAAAGGTCCACCCAAATGGAATTCGTTGCATGCAAAGGAGTGTCTTATTGATGATAGGAGCCACCACTGACGGGTCAGGCTGGAGGTCAGCCTGTTAGATCAAGTCATTGCGAGAGGTTGTCCTTCGTCCTTCGATGGAGATGAGCTTGCAGTGCAACTCGTTGGAGGAGGCAACGCTGTAGCCTTTGAAGCGAGATGCGCTGGAGAAGCCTTGTGATAAGGCATTGCAATGATAGTAATTGAAGCGTGGGCATTGTAAGAAACCACTTGTGGAGGCGTTGTCATATGTAGAAGCATTGGTCGATGGAGAGCCAGTCGTCGCTATGAGCTAGAGTCCTGTGCAGGGAGCTGAAAGGAGACGTTGAGCTTCAGTTTGGAGAAGGCATCTAAGCAGTCTCGTTGGTGGAATAGCGTATGGCAGAAGGTAGGCTTTGGCGCTAGAAGCAATAGAGGTTGCCAGTTGGAGTCGAAGCTGGAAGCTGGTGTAGGCTGTTGGAGCCTTAGTCGCCGCTGTTGTTGAAGTTGCTTGTCTTTGAAGGGTTTTTGACAAAATCTATCATACAAGGTCGCAGAGAGATCTCTCCCTCTCTCTTAGAGAAGAAATCACTCATGAAGCTCTCACAAAGTAGATCTCTCTCACACTTAATGAAATCTATCAATGATTTCTCTCTGTCTTGGAGAATGAATACTCAATCACTCAAAGAACTCTCAAGAAAATGAATGGACGGAAATTCCTCTCAAATGGATTTTTTTTTTTTTTTCTATTACTCAATGGAAACCTTTCATCACCGGAATGAAAGAACAATCACTCGCTCTCATTCTCTTAATCTCTCAATCTCAATCTCTCTCACCAAGATGGTGCCTCAGCGGAAGGCAGAACAAAAGCTTTGATACCATGACAAAATATGAAGAGGGGAGAGGAGAAGAGTAGAGGTGAGGAGAGAGGGAACAGCTAGAGAACACACCACAAATGACTAACTATACACTAGATTTAGTTGAAAATGTAGAATATATACAAACCCATTTAGGGTTAGTAGGCTTAGGGTTAGGGCATCTAACCCTTTCCTTTATAGCACTCTATATGTGTTAGTGCTATGCACATATGATAACATGATGTTGAGCATGATTTCTCAACATGTAATTCTTAATCAAGTTACAATACATAAAATGTACTCATTCATGGATGGTTATAGTGGATACAACAAGATTACTGTGGCACTTGAAGACTAGCCTAAAACTACATTCATCACCGAGTGGGGAGCATATGCTACTCGGGTGATGCCTTTTGGTTTGCAAAATGCCCCTTTAACATTTCAAAAATTCATGGTAGAAATTTTTCATGACTACATGACGGAATTCATTGCTATATACTTGGACGATTTCTATGTTCTCTTCAGAGGCCAATCATTTGGATCTTTGGATAAATTTTTTCAACGATGTTGTCAGGAAGGTATATCTTGTAACCCGACCAAATCTATCTTTTGTGTTCGAGTTGGTTTATTACTCGAGCATGTAATTTCCAAGGAAGGCATTTGTACCGAGCTAGGTAAAATTCATGGTATTCAAGCAATGTCGAAACCCAGTAACTTGACACAGCTAAGATCATTTATGGGGTTCATAAGTTTCTATAAAAGATTTGTAAAAGATTTTGCCAAAATTTCAACTCCTTTATATGAGTAGACAAAGAAGGATACAAAATTTGAGTGGACAAATGAGCTGTCAAATGTTTTTCATGAACTTCAAAACCAAGCTATGACTACTCCTATACTCAGACAATCAAGATGGGATATTATGTTTCATGTACATGCGGATACTTTAGGCTATGTTCTAGGTATTATATTGGCTCAACTGGATAATAGGCTTAAATATCTAGTCTATTATGCGAGCAGCACGCCCTCTAAATCCAATTACAGTACTACCGAGCAAGAGGCTCTTGACATGATTTTTTAGTTTTCAAAAATTGAGACATTATTTACTTGGGAATCCATTTGTCTTTCATGTTGATCAAGGGGTGATTGCATCAGCTAGCCCACTTGGATGAACTACGTCTCTAAGCAGCAGCCTAGTCATAGCAGGTCATTTAATGGCACAAGAAAGCATGGCAAGATCATCATATTAAACCGAAGCATTTGGACAAAGGGATGCGTGTTGTTGTATGCAATAAAAATAGGGCCTATTAAAACTAATTTCAAGCTTGGATGGAATGGACCCTTTAGATTGACTAAAGTTTTCTCAAATGGCTCTGTAGATTTGGAAGGCCGAGTTTTTCCTAAACTTTACAATGGCAGCAAAGTGAAGCCTTATTACATAGCCAGCAATACGCATTCAAATCTGACAAAGATATATCAACACTTAAATGAGGATCTTCCAAGTTTTCATGTACCCCATGCAGTCAATTGGTCTTCAAGGTTGACACTGCAGTGTGCATGAAGAGGGGAGTGGATGCAGAGATAGAAGCAAGTAAACATAGGCAATTATGTGGTATGAGTTAGACCTCGAGGTCATTAATGGAAGCTAATTATAAGGATAAACATGGGTATTGGGGGAATAATGCAAAATTATTGCAGTATAAATGTCCAACTCTAAATTCCTATCGTCTACTACTTGTTCTTCATTTCAAGATATTACTCTCGTTGTTGTTCTCTTGGTCTTCTGTCGCTTTTGTTCTCGCCTCCTATAAGCTCTTTGCCTCTACAAAGCCCCAGTATTTATGTGCCCCTTACCTCTTCCATCTCCCTCTTAGTTCTCTCCTGCTACTTCCATGTCATGGTGCAACAGGGACGGTGATGCACATGCGTGGTTGTGCCTCATTTGATTAGTGACTTCAGCTCTGCTGAGTTGATCACTACGTTGTAGTGTAATGGGTTATATAGGTTTGTAAGACTCGTGGCAAAGTCATCAAAGGCAAATTTGGCAGAAGAACTCTTGACTTCCTATGATGTTGCAACCAATAATGTGTTTGGGTATGCCTTATGGCAGATTTGTTGGGTCAGGTGTTAAAGCTTTAGAAGCTGGACATGAAGTCAATGCTCACCACCAACAAATGGTGTGACGCCTACTTTAGCGATGATGCCTACTCCGCCACCCAAGGCTATTTGATTAGTAAAGCAGTGATAAGGGTCTGTGTGAGTATCTCCGCTTCATCTCCAAGTTCATGGGATTGAATAAGGCGATGGGATATGTTTCCCGTAAGCTCATGGCCCACATAGTAGCTGTAATGGAGTTTGATAAAATAGTATATTGTCTCACTCCCTCTGTAAAGACCATGGAATAGCAGTTGAAACTGGTGGCTAGTGGCTAGAGTCATTCCCGGGTGGTCTGCATCTTTGCGTCATCTACCATAGTTTGATCTCTAGTGAAGTGCCTTACCCCAGTTTCGAGTCTGAGGATGCTGGCCTTAAGGAGCAAACCACCACAATTCTGTCCACGGACAAGAAATGCAAGCGACAAGAATAAGGTGAAAGCTCTCAAGCACATTCATCTTCCCACGGAGTAGACAACAAGAGTGAAGGAACCAAGCATGAGGTTCTAGGCATGAGAGGTCTTAGCATCAAGAAATTGAGGGGGCCTTAGCATGAGACAAAAGATGAAGAGGGGATGCCATCGCAAGGGTAGGATGCCAAGCTAGAAGGGACATGAAAGGTAGACCTAATACCTACAGTTGTAGCTGAAGGACCTCAAGCAAAGGAGCCATAGGTAGAGCACCTCGCCTCGTCCTCGACAATGAATCAGGCCTCTACCTCCATGGTTTTCCCTTATCCCCCATAGCAATTCCTTGTCCTACCCCCTCGTGATGGATGAATACCCACCAATCGACCCCGAACTTCTTCCAAAAAGTGTTCAAGAAAGAGAGGCCACTTGGGAGCAAAGGCGTCTAGACCCCCAGGCAAAACCTGTGACTAGTAGTCCATGGCCTCGACTGGTTGGTAAATAATTGGCTCCCCATAGATACTTGCACATAATATCTTTGTGCAGACTAAGTACTAGGAGCAAATGGTCACCTTAATCCGAGAGCATTTGGAAATTTTGAAGGCCGACCATTCCACTATTGTTACTCAAAGAAGCGACCTTCAGACGCTACTCCATGATGAAAGAATGATTCGTGATCAGCTTGTAACTAAAGTCAATGCTCTCTGAAAGGAACAGGTAGACCTCAAAGTCGAGAACCAGGGCTTATGGTGGCAAGAGACTAAGCGACAAAGGCCAAGGGCCCAACTGATCATGTTCGAACAGGCCCTAAGATCTGAGTTGGCAATGGCAGTGTGACAAAGGAGATTGCTCAACTCAAGGAGTAGCCAAATCTATCTACTAAGAAGGTACTAGAGCCAACAATAGTTAAAACAATGCTTTAGGCCGAGAATGACAAGCATCAAGGTGAGCTTGAGGAACTCCCTCAACTCCACACTCAAAATGAGAATTTAGAAAAATGCATACACGAGTATGAGCAGCTCCAACAACTTCTTCACCGGCTACAAGTCCCAGATAAGCATTGCTCAAAGTGGCCATGGCCTCAAGAACCTAGTGATGGAGACTCTACAGAGGGCAAAGGCACCTAGGTTACCGTTTCTCACTCCAAAAATCGGCCTTTTGTTCAAAAGGTAACAAGTTTAAAGACCACTGTGGTGGCTGGGGGAACTGAAGTAGAGGATATGGCGCACACCCTCCTCACCCTCAATCAAGGATAAGTATAGGTAGAGATACATCATGATGAAGACTCAAACCTTGATCCCATATGTTGTAGTTTGGGTATTCAAGTGTCCCTGGCCGATTTTGTTGGGTTCGAGCCGCTTGATAAGGGTGTGCAAATGAATCTAACCCATTTTAATCAAGCCGAGCCGGATACAATGGAGGTGAGTCCACTTTGTATGATGCTATTCCCCTTGATCAAGATTCTACTGCAAGGACTCATCAAGTACCATTCCAACATGACCATCCAATGAAATAATCGAGAGGTTGAGATAGCAAAGAGGAGAGCGAGAGAGCTCAAAAGAGCCCTAGAGTCCTGTTAGCAAAGAGGGTCTAGAAGGAAGGTAAGCAGACCCCTCGAGAGTAGGGAGTAGGACAGGAAGATGAAGAGTTGAGCTTCTTAGTCAAGTCAAGCCATCACTAAGGCAAGAGTACATCCTTAGTTGAGTCTGTCTTGACAAAATATGAAGAGGGGAGAGGAGAAGAGTGGAGATAGGGCATAGCTAAAGAGCACACCACAAATGACTAACTATACACTAGATTTAGTTGAAAATGTACAATATATATAAACTCTTTTAGGGTTAGAGTTAGGGCATTGAACCCTTTCCTTTATAGCAATCTGTTGGGTTAGTGTTATGCACATATGATCACATGATGTTGAGCATTATTTCTCAATGCCTCACCTCAAGATCAACATCATGAAGTAGGCCTTCCCTCAAGATGATGAGTCTAGAGAATCGAAAAAGGACTGAGCATTACATTCCATCACACCCCTTTAATGGAAATGTCCTTCCTCTATGTCAAACCAAGAGCTTGTTGGTGCTTCTCGAAAAGCTCTTTACCGAGTGGTTTGGTAAACATGTCTACAACATTCTCTTTGCTATCACAATGCTAGAGTGTGATGTCACCAAGTAATACTCTTTCTATGATGAAGTGCTCTCTGACACTAATGTGCTTTGTCTAAGAGTGATATACTAGATTCTTGGCCAGTGCTTGAGCCTATTGATTATCACAGTATATTATTGTTGTCAAAGTAGTCTATTTACGCCAATAGTCTTCTGAGCCATATAGCCTCACATGCACTTGTAGAGAGTGCCCTATATTCTGCTTTAGTTGAAGACAAAGAAATAGTTGGATGTTTGTTTGACAACCATGATATAGTACCTTGACCAAGGAAAAATGCATATTCTTGTGTCGATCTCCTAGTCTCATGATCTCTAGCCTAGTCACTATCACAATATCCATGCAACCTTGGATGACTTCCTCTGTATTCTATTCCAATGTGTCTTGTACCTCTTATGTATCTCAAGACTCTTTTGGCTGCATTCTAGTAAGACTGTTTTGGATTTTTCGTAAACTATGCTAGTGGGCTTAGGGCATAACAAATATCTGGCAATGTGATAGTCAGATATATAAGAGACCCAATGAGTTTCCTATAGTACCTGTCATTGACTATAGGCTTTTCTAAATCTTTTGTAAGTTTAAAACTCTGTTCCATGGGAGTAGCTGCAATCTTGTAATCCGCCATATGAAATTTCTTCAGGAGACTGTCAACATATTCAGTTGACTCATGAAGGTGCTATCTGAATCTCTCCAAAACTCAATACCAAGACAATAGTGCATAAGTCCAAGATCTTCCATGTCAAACTCTATAGATGAGTCTTGTTCCAACTTTTTGATGAAGCTATCCTTGCTTCTGGTCACGATTAGATGATCTATGTAGAAAAGTGCAATAGTAATGTCTTCCCCTTGAACTTTATAGTAGAGAGTATGATTTGCATTGGACTTATGTATCCTAGATTGGCAAAATACTTGTCAATTCTGCTATACCAAGTTCTGGATGCTTACTTTAAGCCGTAGAGAACTTTTTTGAGATGGCAAACCTGATTCTCTTTTCTTGGTTCAATATAACCTACTAGTTATTGCATGTAAACTTCCTCGTCTAGGTAACCATTGAACAAAGCATTCTTGACCTCGAGCTAGTACACATTCCATTTGTTGAGTGTTGCTACTGATATCAAGAATCATATCCAATCCATCTTTGCTACTAGAGCATAAGTCTCATCATAATTTTGACCATATTGCTATGCAAATCCTTTTGCAACTAGTCTGGCTTTGTATCTTTCAATTCTTCCATCTAGATTGTACTTCACTTTGTCTACCCATTTGTTTTCTATGGCCTTCTTTCCTCGTGGAAGGGCGCATAATTCCCAAGTATTATTCTTGTACAAAGCTTCCATTTCTTCATGCATAGCAGTTTGCCATTCTGGCTTGCCAACTGCATCTTCAAAGTACACCGGCACTTCTGTAGCCATGATGGTAGTCATAAGAGCATAGTTAGTGGTTTCAACTTGAATTGCTTTGCTTTTCTGAGCATATGCCAATTTGGCTAGAGGTCTACTTTCCCTAGTAGACCATCTGAGTTGCTATGGTTCTTCTTGGGGTGCTTGTAGCAATTCTTGCTCTTCTTCATCAACCTTTTCTGTAGATGACTATGTAAGTGGTGCGTCTATCTCTTGTGTATTTTGGATTCCTCATGAAAGATTACATCTCTGGTGAAATCATACAACTTGTATGCTTTGCCTTCTTCACTATAGCCAACCATGATGCATTTATGTGACTTTGCATACAATTTCCTGCGATGGTCGTCATGTATGTGGGCATATGCTATGCAACAAAATATGCGAAGATGCCCACTGCATGGCTTGGCTCTAGTGAAAGCTTCATAAGGTGTCATATCCTAAATCAGTTTGGTCAAAAGCCAATTAAGCAAGTAGTTTGCAATGGCTATTGCTTCTGTCCAATATTAATTCGAAAGATGCTTCTCACTTAGCATTGCATCTACTTAAGTACCATTCTTCCTTTCAGCTCTTGCATTTTGCTGAGACTCGAGTATCTGCACATGTGAATTATCTTTGACTGCCATGACTTTTACAAAAGTTCATGAATGATGAAGACATGTATTCACCTCCTCTATCTGATCTCATGACTTTGATCTTTCTGCCTGTATAGTTTTCTACCATGGCTATGAATTCTTGAAATCTAGAAAACACTTCAAATTTCTCTTTTAGAAAAGTAGATAGAAAAATATATGTTGTAGTCATCGATGAAAGTCAAGTAGTAAAGTGAACCATTGATGCTGTGGGTCTGGGCATAACCCCATACATATGTATGTATCAAATCAAGAATACCTCATGCTTGAGAGGTACTTCTCCCAAAGTTGGTTCGCTTTCGTTTACCGAAGTAGCATGCTTCGCAAACTTTTCCAAGAAACTGAAGGTTAGGAATTTCAATTGCCATATTCTGACTACTGAGCTCTATCAAGCTTTTGAAATTGACATGTCCATATCTCTTGTGCCATTTAGTGGAAAGTGGCATCAGTTGCGGTTGAGTTGACATGGCATGTAGTTCTTCGGGTGTCGGAATTTTTCATTGAATGGCAATACTTTGGACTAGATTCCTGTATCCCTCTTCTAATCCATTCAATATTACTTGAACCATTCTATGGGATTCATGGTCTCTCCTACTGCTACGAGTTGATTGTTGTAATTATTGATCCGGAGTATATAAGCATGACCGGTTTTAGTGTTGTTGTGGAAACTCTGGTTTATTTGGTTTCTTAGTGTAAGAATCCTAGAAGAGTTCTTGGACTCATAGAGAGCTGCAAACATATCCCATGCTTCTTATGTCTTGACTATGTTGAGCTATCCTAGCATGACATCTTGCACATTCTGCTTGAATATATGATATGCATACTTGTCTTTCTTATCCCATTCTGCCTGTGCTCAAACAATGGCAGGATCTACTACAACTGTAGAAACTGTTGGTGTAGCTGGAGATCCTACTGCTAGTGCTACGATAATAGGTGAAGTAGAGCTACTACTGGATTGATAATCCAATGGTCTAGTTGTAGAACCATTGACATACTCCCATTTCTCCTGAAGTACAAGAATGTTCTAGGTGAAGAACCATCAATATAGTCCCATTTGTCCTGAAGTACAAGAATGGTCTCCATTTAGTCTTTCCATGTGCTGTAATTGGAGTTATCTAACTCAGCAGATGCCTCCAAATTGAGGCTGCTAGTCTTAGACATGGTGCAAGAAATGTACTCAAACTGTCTATGAAATCATTGTCTGAATCAACTGCAAAACATAACTGTGTCAAGTGAAATCTAAACTATCAGTAAAGATAGAACTATAATATATAGTCCAATCTATTACAAGGTTTGTGGCAAATGATGCAAGAATAGCCAAGAGGGTTTAAAAGGCTTGAATAAATGCACAATGCCATGAAATAGACAGGAGTTCCTTGGCAATAAGGCAACTCTGTTTTCAGCTCAGTTCAGTACAGAAGGTCAGTTCATTTATTTCTGTTTCAGTTATTCAAGTTTTTTAGCTATTCACCGAGATGGATCAGCGATCAGAAGCCTCTACATCCATTGCTCGTCCTTCCTCCTTCTCCAATCATCTTCCTTCTTCATTTATCCCTAATTTCGGTGAAGCTGGAAAGCTCGATGGTACAAACTTTCCAATCTAGAAAGTCAAGATCCGAAGCCATCTGTTGGCATGGAGGTTGTGGAAGATTGTCAATGGGACCAAAGAAAAGCCGGAGGACATTGTGGACAAGAGAGGTGAAGTTCTAGCTGAAGCAGATGCGGATGAACTCTGTGCATGGGAGGAGAGGGATGCTCAGACCTTAGCAATGCTTATAGGCACGACAGCAGATTCTGTGATTCCTCATATCCAGTTGGCAGAAACGTCTTCAGAGGCGTGGACCATACTAAAGGAGCTATATGAAACCGATAATACAGCTCGTATCATCACACTGTAGCATCAGCTTTATAACCTTGATATGAATGAGGGTGATAGTGTTCATGATCATCGGACGAAGGTGAAAGTTGTGCGGGACCAGCTCACAGTGGTTGGTCAGAAGGTGGACTCGAGTCAATTAGCATTATTCACACTCCACAAGTTGCCACGAAGTTTCAAAAGTTTTGTGACTACGGTCACTGCGGGTCAACGGACAAAGCCAATCAACTTTGAGGAGCTTTGTCCACTCCTACTTCAGGAGGAGGCTCGAGAGAAACTCTTTACGCAATCCGACGAAAAGGCATTGGTTGCCAAAGACAAGCCTGGCAAAGGCAAGTCAAAGGATTCCAAGAAATCAGAGGACGTTGAACGTAAGAAGAAAATGAAGTGCTTTTACTGTGAAAAGCTTGGCCACTCCGCCAAAGAATGCCGGAAGAAGAAGGTGGATCAAAAGCGGAAAAGAGAAGCCAAAAACAAAGAAGAGCCTAAGAGTGATTCTGCCAATGTGACAACTGGACAGTTATTCTTACTCAGTGAATATTGTTCAGCTTATGCAGTTAGTGAAGGTAAAAAGGGTTGGTATGTTGACAGCGGTGCTTCTAAGCACATGTCCAACAGAAGGACGTGGTTCAAAACCATGGACAGTACACACCCAGATTCCAAAGTTTCTGTCGGGGATAGCCGGACATGTCCTGTGAAGGGCATAGGTAGCATTCCTTTCATTACCACGGTGGGTGAGGAGAAGGATATCTCTGGAGTACTTTATGTACCCGACCTTTGCAAGAATTTACTATCTGTAAGTCAGATGGACAAAAACAACATGGTAGTTCTTTTTCAAGATGGCAAGGTTACCGTGACATCCAAAGGGAGTGGGCAAGTGGTGGCACTAGGGTGTTGAAGAGAATGGACTGTACCGTCTCAGTGCAATGTTGGTTCATGATGATCACGGAAAGTCCAAACTTTGGCATGAGCGCTTTGGTCACGTTAGCTATGGAATCTTGGCTGAAATGTCAAAGTCGAAGATGGTGGATGGACTTCCACCAATTACAGGCAACGACGATGTCTGTAGGGCTTGTCTAGAAGGCAAGCAGCATAGGGATAAGTTCCCACAAGAAGCTTCGTTTCAGGCCAGCAAACCACTTGAGTTGGTTCACGCCGACGTTCGTGGTCCAATGTCTATTGCATCATGGGCAGGATCCAGGTATTTACTTCTCTTTGTGGATGATTTCAGTAGAATGACTTGGGTATATTGTTTGGCTAAAAAGTCTCAGGCTTTTGAGAAATTCAAAGACTAGAAGGCTAGAGTTGAAAAGGAGACACAGGAAGATGTCAAGACATTTCGCACAGACAGGGGGGGAGAATTCACCTCAAGTGAGTTTAATACATTTTGTCGCAAGCATGGGATCAAGCGACAACTCACCCGGCACATACTTCTCAGCAAAATGGGGTAGCCGAGAGAAAGCATAGAACCACCACCAAGACAGGGCTTGCTATGCTCTGAGGGAGAAATCTTTCTAAAGCCTATTGGAGTGAAGCTATCAATACAGTGGTACACATTCTCAACCGGACCACAAGACGAAGGCCGTCAAGGACAAGACTCCATATGAGGCATTTTATGGTAAGAAGCCCTCTATTACTCATCTCCGCATTTTTTGTTCTAACGCGTGGGTGCATGTGCCCAAGGAAGACAGGACCAAGCTTGATTCCCGAAGTAGACAATGTATCTTTGTTGGGTATAGTGAAGAATCCAAGGCCTACCACCTCTTCGATCCAGTAAAGAAGCAAATACTCATCAGTCGTGATGTTGTCTTCGCAGAAAAAGAACCTGAACCCCAGGAGGAGGCTCAGATTGAGGAGGAGGAGATTGTTCACCCCCCGATCCCACCCCGTCCCAGATTGACCATTCAAGAGGTTACCCAATCAAAAGCTGATATTCCACCCGATACTCAGGAAGAGCAGGATGTTCCAGCAGAAGTTCTCGTTCCTCCTCCCATAGAGAAGCAAAAAAAGTTGCCCCAACGGTACCTCCAGACATTGGAAGAGTCTCGTGTCACCTCATTACCCGAGAGTAGTAGTTCCGAATTGCGTCGGTCTCAATGTCTTCAAAAGACCCCATCCGTGAATTTTTCTTTGGTGGCTCAGATTGTTGAGCCAAGAACCTTCGCGGAGGCGAAGGACAATCCCGAATGGCAAGCAGCCATGTAGGCAGAGATGGATGCTATCCTGAAGAACCATACATGGGACTTAGTGGCCAGGCCCCTTCGACAGAAAGTCATCGGCACTAAGTGGGTATACAAACTTAAATACAAATCTGACGGCAGCTTGGATAAGTATAAAGCAAGGTTGGTAGTGAAAGGTTTTGTTCAAACTGAAGGCATGGATTTTGATGAAACTTTTGCTCCCACAGCCCGCATGGTTACTATCCGGACAGTGATTGCCCTTGCTGCCCAATTCCAGTGGCCTATTTTTCAAATGGATGTGAAGTTCGCATTCCTTAATGGAACCCTGGAGGAGGAGGTATATGTGGAGCAGCCACCGGGCTTTCAAGATCCAGTGTCCCCATTAAAGGTCTGCAGGTTGAAGAAGGCGTTATACGGGCTGAAACAGGCCCCCAGAGCTTGGTACCAAAGGATTGATATATTCTTTCAGAAGATAGGGCTCAGTCGGAGTCCTTCTGAGGCAAACCTTTACTTGTTCATTGAGAAGGGATTGCGATTGGTACTCATCCTCTATGTTGATGATCTTATCTTGACAGGTGATCATGTCAAGAAGATTTCACAGGTCAAGGAGCTACTCATGTCTGAGTTTGAGATGACTGACCTTGGGTTATTACATTACTTCCTTGGGATTGAAGTAAAGCAGGCTAAGGACAGGATCTTCATTTCACAGGAGAAATATTGCAGAGAAATTATGAAGAGATTTCAAATGGAGGATTGCAGAACAGCATTAACTCCCATGGAGGTCGGGCTTAAGCTAAGTGTTCACGACACATCTCAGCTAGTTGATACTCTTTTGTATCGACGATTGGTAGGAAGTTTGCTTTACCTTACCAATATGCGCCCTGATATTTGTTATGCAGTTGGGCTATTATGTCAATTCTCTGCTTCTCCCAGGAAGAATCATTGGAATGCAGGTTTACGAGTGCTGAGGTATCTGAAGGGTACTTGCACCTTTGGGATCAACTACACCAAAGGCATTGAACTAGGCAGGTTCTGTGACAGTGATTGGGCAGGTGATGTTGACACCAGAAGGTCAACGATAGGATATTGTTTCTTACTTGCATCTGGAGCCATCTCTTGGCTAAGTGAGAAGCAACCCACAGTGTCCCTTTCATCTACAGAGGCAGAGTATAGAGCCGCGTGTACAACAGCTTGTGAGACATTATGGTTGAGATGGATTCTGGAGGACATGGACGTGTGTCAGGAGAATGCGACAGTGCTGATGTGTGACAATTAGAGTTGTATAGCTATTGCCAAGAATCCAATGTACCATGCGTGGACCAAACACATCGAAGTTCGCTACCATTTTGTTCGAGAGCTCATCATCGACGATGTGATCGAGCTTACCTACTGCCCGACCACTGACAATTTGTCCGACCTTTTCACGAAGGCACTCTCTCAAGAACAGATGGAGCACCTCATCAAATGCATGGGGATTGGCCCAAAGTTGTGACATTGAGGCGGGGTGTTAGAGACTCACTGTTCCCACCTGTGAGCCCCCGTTTTGTGGGGACAAGGGGCAGTGAGAGTAAGGAGGGATGGGAAAGAGAGACTCAACAAACAATAGAGATTTGGGGGGGGCTCCTTGCCTTCCTAGAAGCATGGACTGGCTGCACAGGGCACCCTTTTATAGGGGCCTGTGGCAGGGCCAGTCGGCCCAATCAGGGCCACCGACCAGGGCCGAACCTGGTCGATTTTCCAGACTGATCTGGTCGGTCACCAGTTAGGGGACCGACCCTGCTGGTCAGCCATACCAGCAGGCCTGGGCAGTGCCTATAAAAGGCCCACACTTCCCTTCATTTTGGTATCTAGTACAGAATAGAAAGCCTCAGTTTTAGGCTGTGCTATGCACTCAGATTTGGCATCTTCTGACAGAGAGAGTCCTTCAGTTTATCTCAGCACTTGGCTGAGTTTTGTATTGCTCTCCTTGAGCCAGTTTTCTACCCACCATCCAGTGGATGAATATATTCTCTCTCTGTCTAAGTTTTCTCTGAGTGAGTATTGTATCTGTGATCAGTTATCTGAGTTGAGTGTTGCTAGAGCAGGAGAGATCTTGGCTAGAGGTTGGAGTGATTCTTTCCTTCTGTTTTCTAACAATTGATGTGGCACCTACTGAGTTGGCTAATAGTGGGACGTGGCACCTTACTAGCCAAGTCTAGGGCTCTGGTTGTGGTGACATTAGGATAAGGTCTGATGCACATGGCAATTTGGTTGAGTAGTGACATGGCAGAGTTATCTACCACGTGTCTAAGCATTGGGGATCGAAGTCTTAGAGAAGATTCCATTGATGCTTCTCCGTCGGCTACACCGTTTATGCTTCCCCATTAGAACTGGAGATGGCAGGCGACTAGAGCTATCGAGTGCTCAACTTGATGCAGAGACTTATGCCATAATTGGAGTTGTCTAACTCAATAGATGCCTCCAAATTGAGGATGCTAGTCTTACACATGGTGCAAGAAATGTACTCAAATTGTCTATGAAATCATTGTCTGAATGAACTACAAAACACTAACTATGTCAAGTGAAATCTAAACTATTCGTGAAGATAGAACTATAATATATAGTCTAATCTGTTACAAGGCTTGTGGCAAATGATGCCAGGAATAGCCCAGAGGCTTTAAAAGGCTTGAATAAAGTGCACAATGCCATGAAATAGACAAATAAGCTTTACAATGATGGCATGTGTGTGTGAAATCAAATCATGTGATATTGAACAATCGGTCAATGTCTTTGAACACTCTAAATTCTGCTCACTGAATTGTGGAATGTCAGGTTTCAGGTAATGTGATGATGTGAAACCACATGTGAGCATTGGACTAACTTCGAGTAGGAACTATTTAGGTATTTTTTGGCATGGCGTCGATTGGCTGCTTTGGAGTTCTCTCCGCTATGGATGATCTAAAATGCTCTGAACTGGATCTAGTCCAACCACCATCGAGTGATGAAAAAGTAGCAAATAATTCCTTTTCTTTGTTTGTTTTAGGTGCTGGGTCAGATAGATTGATGTAGAGGTTGATGTGCATGAAGGAAGTGGATTTGTCGTTGAGGCTTAAAAGTGTGTGATACTTGTGCCAAAATGTGCATATGATGTGATGAGCATGTAGAGCACAAAAAATCAAGTGTTTTTCCTTTTTGGAGTGCCCTTAAGTTCTTCCTGGATCAAGAGATACGGCTTGATTTAAGTGGAGGGGCCAAAAAGGGTGAAAATGTGCTCAATGATGATAGAGCACTCAGGGGGTCACATGTAGTGACTATGCCTAGCAAGGGGTGTGCTTGTGAAGCCTTGTGCTGAGACGACACGTGGGTTCACATGCAGTGTGAATAGTGTGCCTGCAAAGGGGTCCGTGTGCCTAGCAGAGGACATTGCCATGTGGCAATGATGATGTGGTAGCTGAGGTGGCAGATGACATGGACAAGGTGATGTTGCAGTTGATTGGTCAACCCTGATAACATGGTAGATGACATGGATGTGGTGATGTGGCATTGATAGCTAATAGATGAGGTTGATAACATGGCCTTGGTCCTGGGGTATTGATGTGGCACTTGTAGAGTTGGCTGACAGAGTGCAACGTGGCACCTTATTGGCCAAGTCTAGGATTGTGGTTCTGGTGACCTTGGAATAAGGTCTGATCCACATGGTAATTTGGTTGAGTAGTGATGTGGTAGAGTTGTCTACCACATGTCTAAGCATTGTGGATCGAAGTCTTAGAGAAGATTCTGTTGATGCTTCTCCATCGGCTACACTATTTATGCTTCCCCATTAGCGCTGGAGATGGCAAGCATTGACTAGAGCTGTCGGGTGTTCAACCTGATGCATATGCTTATGCCATAATTGGACTTGTCTAACTCAGCAAATGCCTCCTAATTGAGGCTGCTGGTCTTACACATGGTGTAAGAAATGTATTCAAACTGTCTATGAAATCATTATCTGAATCAGCTGCAAAACACTAACTATGTCAAGTGAAATCTAAACAATCGGTGAAGATAGAACTACTATATATAGTCCAATCTGTTACAAGGCTTGTGGTAAATTATGCCAGGATAGCCAAGAGGTTTTAAAAGGCTTGAATAAAGTGCACAATGCCATGAAATAGACAAATAAGATTTACAATGATGGCATGTGTGTGTGAAATCAAATCATGTGATATTAAACAATCGGTCAATGCCTTTGAACAGTCTAAAGTCTACTCACTGAATTGTGGAACGTCATGTTTCAAGTAATGTTATGATGTGAAACCACATGTGTGCATTGGGACTAACTTCGAGTAGGAATTATTTAGGTATTTTTTGGCATGGCTTCGATTGGGTGCCTTGGAGATCTCTCCACTATGGATAATCTAAAATACTCTGAACTAGATCTAGACCAACCGTCGTCGAGCGACAAAAAAGCAGCAAATAATTCCTTCTCTTTATTTGTTTTAGGTGTTGGATCAGATGCATTGATGTATAGGTTGATGTGCATGAAGGAAGTGGATTTGCCATTGAGGCTTAAAAGTGTGTGACACTTGTGCCAAAATGTGCACGTGATGTGATGAGCATGTAGAGCACAAAAAATCAAGTGTTTATCCTTTTTGGAATGCCCTTAAGTTCTGCATGGATCAAGAGATACGGCTTGATTTACGTGGAGGGGCCAAAAAGGGTAAAAATGTCCTCAATAATGATGTAGCACTCATGGGGTCACATGTAGGAACTATGCTTAGCAAGGGGTGTGCCTGTGAAGCCCTGTGCTAAGATGGCAGGTGGATTCACATGCAGTGTGTACAGTGTGCCTACAAAGGGGTCAGTGTGCTTGGCAAGGGATATTGCCATGTGGCAATGATGTTGCAGTTGTTTGGTGAACCCTGATGACATGGTAGATGACATGGATGTGGTGATGTGGATGATGATGTGGCATTGACAGCTGGCAGATGAGGCTGATAACATGGCCTTGGGCCTGGGGTATTGATGTGATACATTGATGTAGAGGTTGATGTGCGTGAAGGAAGTGGATTTGCTATTGAGGCTTAAAAGTGTGTGATACTTGTGCCAAAATGTGTGCATGATGTGATGAGCATGTAGAGCACAAAAAATCAAGTGTTTTTTCCTTTTGGAGTGGCCTTAAATTCTTCCTGGATCAAGAGGTACGGCCTAATTTAGGTGGAGGGGCCAAAAAGGGTGAAAATGTGCTCAATGATGATAGAGCACTCAGGGGGTCACATGTAGTGACTATGCCTAACAAGAGAAAGACCTGTGCTAAGATGGTAGATGGGTTCACATGCAGTGTGAACAGTATGCCTGCAAAGGGGTCAGTGTGCTTGGCAGGGAACATTGCCTTGTGACAATGATGATGTGGTAGCTGAGATGGCAGATGACATGGACAAGGTGATGTTGTAGTTGACTGGTCAACCTTGATTACATGGTAGATGGCATGGATGTGGTGATGTGGATGATGATGCAGCACTGGCAGCTGGCAAATGAGGCTGATAACATGGCCTTGGGCTCAGGGTATTGATGTGGCATGTGTTGAGTTGGCTGATAGAGTGCGATGTGGCACCTTACTGGCTAAGGGCTGTGGTTGTGGTGAACTTGGGATAAGGTCTGATCCACAAAAATTTGGTTGAGTAGTGACATGGCAGAGTTATCTACCATGTGTCTAAGCATTGGGGATCGGAGTCTTAGACAAGATTCCATTGATGCTTCTTTGTTAGCTATGCCATTTATGCTTTCCCTATTAGTGTTGCAGATGGCAAGCATCGACCAGAGCTGTTGGTGCTCAACCTGATGTAGAGGGTTATGCCATAATTGGAGTTGTCTAACTCAGCAAATGCCTCCGAATTGGGGCTGCTAGTCTTACACATGGTGCAAGAAATGTACTCAAACTATCTGTGAAATCATTGTCTGAATCAACTGCAAAACACTAACTATGTCAAGTGAAATCTAAATTGTTAGTGAAGATAGAACTACAATATATAGTCCAATCTATTACAAGGCTTGTGGCAAATGATGCCAAGAATAGCCAAGAGGCTTAAAAGGCTTGACTAAAATGCACAATGCCATGAAATAGACAAATAAGCTTTACAATGATGGCATGTGTGTGTGAAATCAAATCATGTGCTATTGAACAATCGGTCAATGTCTTTGAACATTCTAAAGTCTGCTCACTACTGAATTGTGGAATGTCAGGTTTCAGGTAATGTGATGATGTGAAACCACATGTGAGCATTGGGACTAACGTCGAGTAGGAACTATTTAGGTATTTTATGGCATGGCTTCAATTGGCTACTTTGGAGTTCTCTTCACTATGGATGATGTAAAATACTATGAACTAGATCTAGATCAACCACCGTCGAGTGATGAAAAAGCAGCAAATAATTCAATTTCTTTGTTTGTTTTAGGTGTAAGGTTGCGTTGATGTAGAGATTGATGTGCATGAAGGAAATGGATTTGTCATTGAGGCTTAAAAGTGTGTGCTACTTGTGCCAAAATGTGTGCATAATGTGATGACCATGTAGAGCACAAAAAACCAAGTGTTTTTCCTTTTTGAAGCGCCCTTAAATTCTTCTTGGATCAAGAGATATGGCCTGATTTATGTGGACGGGCCAAAAAGGGTGAAAATGTGCTCAATGATGATGTAGCTTTCAGGGGGTCACATGTAGTGACTATGCCTAGCAAGGGGTGTGCCTATGAAGCCCTGTGCTGAGATGGCAAGTGGGTTCACATGTAGTGTGAATAGTGTGCCTGCAAAGGGGTCCATGTCCCTAGCAGGGGACATTGCCATGTGGCAATTATGATGCAGTAGCTGAGGTGGGAGATGACATGGACAAGGTGATGTTACAATTGAGCGGTCAACCCTAATGACATGGTAGATGACATGGATATGGTGATGTGGATGATGATGTGGCATTGACAGCTGACATATGAGGCTGATAACATGGCCTTGGGCCTAGGGTATTGATGTGGCACCTGCGGAGTTGGCTGATAGAGTGCGACATGGCACCTTACTGGCCAAGTCTAGGGCTGTGGTTGTGGTGACCTTGGAATAAGGTCTAATCCACATGGCAATTCGGTTGAGTAGTGATGTGGCAGAGTTATCTACCACGTGTCTAAGCATTGGGGATCGAAGTCTTGGAGAAGATTCCGTTGATGCTTCTCCATCGGCTATGTCATTTATGCTTTCTCGTTAGCGCTAGAGATGGCAGGCATTGACTAGAGCTGTCCGGTGCTCAACCTGATGTAGAGGCCTATGCCGTAATTGGAGTTGTCTAACTTAGCAAATGCCTCCAAATTGAGGCTGCTAGTCTTAGACATGGTGCAAGAAATGTACTCAAACTATCTGTGAAGTCATTGTCTGAATCAACTGCAAAACACTAACTATGTCAAGTGAAATCTAAACTATCCATGAAGATAGAACTATAATATATAGTCCAATCTGTTACAAGGCTTGTGGCAAATGATGCTAGGAATAGCCAAGGGGCTTTAAAAGGCTTGAATAAAGTGCACAATGCCATGAAATAGACAAATAGGTTTTCCAATGATGGCATGTATGTGTGAAATCAAATCATGCGGTATTGAACAATCGATCAATGTCTTTGAACACTCTAAAGTCTGCTCACTACTAAAGTGTGGAATGTCAGGTTTCAGGTAATGTGATGATGTGAAACCACATGTGAGCATTGGGACTAACTTTGAGTAGGAACTATTTAGGTATTTTTTGGCATGGCTTCAATTGGTTGCTTTCGAGTTCTCTCCGCTATGGATGATCTAAAATACTCTAAACTAAATCTAGACCAACCATTGTCGAGCGATGAAAAAGCAGCATTTAATTCCTTCTCTTTGTTTGTTTTAGGTGCTAGGTCAGATGCATTGATGTATAGGTTGATGTGCGTGAAGGAAGTGGATTTGTCGTTGAGGCTTCAAAGTGTGTGATACTTGTGTCAAAATGTGCGCGTGATGTGACGAGCATGTAGAGCCCAAAAAATCACGTGTTTATCCTTGCTGGAGTGCCCTTAAATTCTTCCTGGATCAAGAGATACAGCCTGATTTAGGTGGAGGGGCCAAAAAGGGTGAAAATGTACTCAATGATGATAGAGCACTCAGGGGGTCACATGTAGGAACTATGCTTAACAAGGGGTGTGCCTGTGAAGCCCTATGTTGAGATGGTAGGTGGGTTCACATGCAGTTTGAACACACAGTGTACCTACAAAGGGGTCAGTGTGCTTGGCAAGGGACATTGCCATGTAGCAATGATGATGTGGTAGCTGAGGTGGCAAATGACATGGACAAGGTGATGTTGTAGTTGACTGGTCAACCTTAATGACATGGCAGATGACATGGATGTGGTGATGTGGATGATGATGTTGTTAGATATGCTCAATGCCCCACCCTCCTGGTAACCACCAGTGGTCCAAAGTTCTCAAGTTGTAAGGCCCCCATATGAGGAGAAGCCACGTGTGAGCCCAAGACACTGGATGAATCATGACTTGCATGTTAGATGAGGTCTCTCAATGAGACCATTGATGGTAGAAAGGTGATTGTGTGGGAGCCACTTATTCTTGCTAGGGCTTGGGGAATATTCCTTGAATATTCCATGGACGACTAGTCGGTTCCACCGACTAGGTCGACTGGTCGACTCCACCAACTATGTTGATCCGACTACCACCCTCATAGCTATAAAGAGGCGACCTCCCCAGTCTATTGTATCAGATCATTTCAGATCAGATCAGATCTTCCAGCTAGTAGCTCTTCACCTAGTATCTATCTAGATCGCCATCTAAGCTCCACTATGGGAGTGCACGGGTGGATGGAGCCATCATCTGTATTGAAGGAAAAGTTTATTCCTCTCTAGTTTGCTATGTACTCTCTATTCTTTATTTAGTTTTTGTTCCACTGTGTCGTGTAATTTAACATGGTATCAGAGCCCAGGCGGCTCTAAGGATCAAAGAACATAAGAGAGGCGAGGGCTTCAACAACATACGGAGTGATGGCAATAGGAAGCAGCTCGAGTTCAACAGCTGCTGCTGTACCAATAATCCAGGCATTGAGGATTCACCCACCAGCCTTCACTAAAGGCAAGCTAGATGGTACGAACTACACTCTGTGGAAGTTTAAAATTACTGCTATTCTGGATTCATGTGAGCTTCTGGAGACAGTACTGGGGACTGACCCAGAACCACAAGGAACCCCAACCCAGCAAATCCAGGGAGTACGATACCTCCTAATGCCAACCTTCTATGAGCTTGGAAATGCAGGAACGCAGATGCTCTGTGTGCCCTGGTTACAAGTACTACTGATAGTGTTTTGACCTTGATTCAGCATACATCTAAGGCAATTGTGGCCTAGAACATATTGAAGAGTTAGTATGAGACGCAAAATCAAGGGAAGCATAAGCAATCCTTTAGGCTTTTTGATAGAGCAATAAAGCACACATGCATATCAATTTGTTGAGGTAGGAAGGTGAAAGCATGCTACAATGCATGTACTATTAGCAAGAATGTAGTAGTACTATGTAGTATGCTATTAGTATAGATTTGTCATTAGTGTGCAAACAAATTATTCTTGCATACAGATATGAGATCATGCACATGCACTAATTCTCATGCACGTGCATACAATCTTTCAATTTCATACATCTTTCACTTTCCAACTTGGATACGCTTCTGAAATTCTGAGTTCAAGATTGCTCACTACATCATTCAAGCTTGTTTTTGGTGTTGAAGCTTGCTTAGTAGGTCGTTGAAGCTTGTTTCTGGTGTTCAATCTTGCTTAGCATCTCTCTCTCTCTCTCTCTCTCTCTCTCTCTCTCTCTCATTCTTCTTTTACTCTATTTCATCTCAGTGTAAATTGTAGTACTAAATTGTTACTCTATTTGCAAATTTAAGACCGCTATGTCTCCACAAAGAAATATCTCTGGCTTTTTACAAGGGCAATGTAATTTCTCCAAGAAAAAACACTCCCTATAGGAAGTCTACAACAAAAGGAAAGCCAAAGGCTAAGGACTGCAAACCGTTTTCAATTCTGACGAGAGTCAGGCTTGGCTGGGATTTTTTTTTAATAGCGAAGCCAGAGTCATATCTAGACTTGGACACATGGATGCATGGAATATGGGGCAATAACAACAAGGAGAGCCATCGTGGGTTTAATATAGGTCACTTGAAGAAAACTTATTGAACAATTTCATGCAAATTTACTATAGGATTTACAATTCAAAAACTGTCACAAATAATGAAGTTGGTACCGTGTTGGCAAGAGCATTCGCTGTAGCTTACTCATGGAATAGAGGTGGATTGGGAGGAATTTTCCCAATGCAGAGATTTTAACCTGTGGCAATCAGGTAGCTTGGACCATATTTGTTTTAAGGAGGATCGTGATATAGGCACATCTACAACTACTATGAAAAGGGAGCCTATAAGTTTTCTACATCAACAAAGGTTTAGTGGGGAGCAGTGACATGTACTGGATGAGTGGAAGAGTAAAGTTGACAAGGAGAATGCAAAATTGCTAGCAGAATTTGAGGTTGCTACTACATTAGAGGCTTAAGGCCTTACAAAACTAGATTCAATTACACATAAAACCAGTTGGGTGAGTAGTTGAATAGAAAATTTTGCCACATGATAGTAACACTGTTAGTGTAGTGCTGCAAGAGGTGTTCTTGAAGGATATGGCCAAGCTTGAAGTAGATATGGATTTAGCAAATGAAATCTTTGAAAAAGCAAAAATGTGGGGCCTGCATTGGAGAGTACTTGGCTGCAAACACAAATTTTCTTAAGTAATATGCAACATCTGGCTGAGAAGCTCCCAACGTAGGGTTTGAGAGTTATGAATCTAGCACCAATAGACCATCCTGTAGGATCTGCAGCAGCAACTATGAAGGTGGATATTGAATGGTGAGATTGTTAGCATTCCATCAACAAATTGATGTTTTAGTTTTTAGAGTTGTGTCCTCTTACAAGTAGTATCTACTCAATCTTTCAATAAACGTGTAGTGTGTTTTTTGTTGACTTGAATTTTGTCAAGAAAATATTGATGTGGTGTCTGCACCATGTTTGCACACATACCATATGATGTGTGCATCATTCCATTGTTCAGAGAAGTTGCAATGCATTTATCCATCTTGCAAAGTATCTATATCAGATGCATGGTTGGCTGCCATGGGCTTCGACAAAGCAAGTGCATTTGCTATACTCTTTATTTATTCTTACTTATTATAACTCAATAGTCTAAAGGACTTTTTCTGTTTGAAGTCAATTATTATAAAGAGACATATGATATGACCAAATAGAGTGACTAAATAGTACTGTTTAGTACTAATTAGTACTGTGTGATGTTTGAAATCAATTGTAATAGAGTGACTAAAGAGCATTGCTTATTACTAATTAGTACTTATTACTATTTAGCACTATTTGGCATTTAGTACTAATTGATACTATTCAGCACTATTTAGCATTTAGTACTATTTGGCATTTAGTACTAGCTAGCACTTAGTACTATTTAGCACTATTAATAGCACTTAGCACTAAGTAATATTTAGTACTTAGCAGTATCAGTAGTATTTAGTACTATTAGTAGCAATTAGCACTTAGTACTATTTAGCACTTAGCACTTAGCACTTGGTACTATTTAGCACTTACTTCTAGCTTGCACTTAGAACTATTTAGCATTTAGTACTAGTTAGAACTTAGCACTATGAGTAGCATTTAGCACAAATAATATTAGTACTTAGCAGTATTAGTAGTGTCTAGCACTTATACTTAATACTATTTAGCACTTTTAATATATAGCATTTAGTAGTATTTAGCACTTAGTACTTAGTTTTATGTAATAGTATTGTTTGTTGTTTGAAATCAGCTCACATATTTAGGATTTATTTGTTCTTACTTATACTCCTTAGTACTAAATAGTATTGTTTACTATTTGAAATAGAGTATTGTTTATGACTAACTAGTACTGTTTAGTCCAAATTAGTAATATTTATTACTAAATAGCACTGTTTAGTACTAATTAGCTTTGGACTCCAACACAGTCCTTGTCAATATGGCCCTTAAGGGGTCCTCTTTAAGTGCAAGGGACATGTTGACAAGGGTTGTGTTGGAATATGGCCCTTGACCCTAAAGGGGACCCCTCAACGGCCATATTTCCTTCAATTTTAAATACTACTATTTTTTTGTTTGTTATCTAGATTTAAATAATATTGTTTTCTTCTTTAAATCAATTTTAAATAACATCATTTATTCAAAATAAACAGTTGTTCTCTTCCATACACAAAAAAGTGTAAACTTTGAAATGCGTCATCCAAAAAAGTTCAAGAGTGCTACAATGTAAGGTGAACCTATTGAAAGTGGGAAATTTGAAACTCCCAATATTTTAAAAATGTTCATAGACATGGAGAAAGAACAACATGGAGAGAGACATGCCTCGTGTGGAAGAAGGTGATGAAACAGGTATTGGATGAAAGTCAATTAGAAGATAACTCTACGGAGGATGAAGGGGATCATGAGCGTGAATATGATGAGGATGAAATGCTGGACAAGGTAAGAAAACAACATGCAGTTGCACAGGCAGAGCCCATTGTTGCAGAAGGGAGAGGTAGGACTTTTTTGTGTGTGTGGAAAAAAGAGGGTATTATTTTCATAAGTTCATGTTTTATCTATTGCATGTATTCATGTTTTCTCTATTGTTCATAAGATGAAAGTTTGTCACAAAAGGAGGCTACTAACTGCCATGAAGCAAGGGATACAACACAAGAAGAAATCTGTTGTGTACTCCTTGTACAGAAGAAAGAATATAGAGGAAGATGCACATTTTGTATACAATACCTCAAATGCAGTCCTGATGTGACTTTCTTTCTTTGAATTTCCAGTGTAGACAATGTTAATGGAGACACGAAAGATGATTAACAACTCAACTTCGTATGATGTTGCAACCAATAATGTGTTTGGGTATGCCTTATGGCAGATTTGTTGGGTCAGGTGTTAAAGCTTTAGAAGTTGGACATGAAGTCGATGCTCACTACCAACAAACAGTGTGATGCCTACTTCAGGGATGATGCCTACTCCGCCACCCAAGGCTATTTGATTAGTAAAGCAAGTAATAAGGGTCTGCACAAGTATCTTCGCTTCATCTCCAAGTTCATCGGATTGAACAAGGTGAAAGGATATGTTTCCCATAAGCTCATGGCCCACATAGTAGCCGCAATGGAGTTTGATAAAATAGTAGATTGTCTCACTCCCTCTACAAAGACCATGGAATAGCAATTGAAAGTGGTAGCTAGTGGCTAGAGTCATTCCCAGGATGGGTCCACATCTCTGCATCATCTACCATAGTTTGATCTCTGGTGAAGTGCCTTACTCCAATTTCGAGTCTGAGGATGCTGGCCCTAAGGAGAAAACCACCACAATCCCGTCCATGGACAAGAAATGCAAGCAACAAGAATAAGGTGAAATATCTCGAGCACGTTCATCTTCCCATGGAGTAGACAAGAGTGAAGGAACCAAGCATGAGGCTCCCAGCAAGAGGGGTCTTAGCATTAGGAAATCGAGGGGGCCTTAGCATGAGACAAAAGCTGAAGAGGGGATGCCATCACAAGGGTAGGATGCCAAGCTAGAAGGGACATGATAGCTAGACCTGATACCTATAGTTGCAGCTGAAGGACCTCAAGCAAAGGAGCCATAGGTAGAGCACCTCGCCTCTTCCTCGACAATGTCAAGCCTCTACATAGACTCCATCGTTTTCCCTTATCCCCAACAGTAATTCCTTGTCCTACCCCCTCCTGATGAATACCTACTAGTCGAGCCCCTACTTCTTCCAAAGAGCATTCAAGAAAGAGAGGCCACTAGGGAGCAAAGGCAGACCCCCAGGCAAAACATGCGACTAGTAGTCCATGGCCTCGACTGGTTGGTAAATAATTGGCTCCCCATAGGTACTTGCACATAATATCTTTGTGCAAACTAAGTACCAGGAGCAAATGGTCACCTTAATCTGAGAACAGTTGGAAATTTTAAAGGCCAACCATTCCACTATTGTTACTCAAAGAAGCAACCTTCAGATGTTGCTCGATGATGAAAGAATGATTCGTGATCAGCTTATAACTAAAGTCAATGCTCTTTGAAAGGAACATGCAGACCTCATAGTTGAGCACCAGGGCCTATGGTGGCAAGAGACTGAGCAATTACAAAGGTCAAGGGCCCGACTGATCATGTCCGAGCACACCCTGAGATCAGAGTTGGCAATGGCAGTGACAAAGGAGATTGCTCAACTCAAGGAGCAACCAACTCTATCTCCTAAGAAGGTGCTAGAGCCAACAATAGTTAAAACAATGCTCTAGGCTGAGAATTACAAGCTTCGAGGCGAGCTCAAGGAACTCCCTCAACTCTGCACTCAAAATGAGAATTTAGCAAAATGCATACAAGAGTATGACCAGCTCCAATAGCTTCTTCACTGGCTACAGGTCCCATATGAGCATTCCTCAAAGTAGTCGTAGCCTCGAGAACCTGGTGATGGAGACTCTACATCGGGGAAAGGCACCCAGGTTACCGCTCTGCACTCCAAAAATCGGCCTTCTATTCAAAAGGTAACAACAAGTTTAAAGACCATTGTGGTGACCGGGGGAGCTGAAGCAAAGGATATTGTGCAAACCATCCTCATGCTCAATTGAGGATAGGTACACGTGGAGACACACCATGATGGAGGCTTGGACCTTGAGCCCATATGTTGTAGTTTGGGTATTCAAGTGTCCTCGGTCGATTTTGTTGGGTTCAAGCCGGTTGATAAGGGTGTGCAAATGAATCTAACCCATTTTGATCAGGCCGAGCTGGATACAATGGAGGTGAGTCCACTTTGTATGATGTTATTCCCCTTGATCAAGATTCTACTGCAAGGACTCATCGAGTACTATTCCAACATGACCATCAAGTGAGTGGAGAGGTTGAGATAGCAAAGAGGAGAGTGAGAGAGCTCAAAAGAACCTCAGAGTCTTGTTAGCAAAGAGGGTCTAGAAGGAAAGTAAGCAGACCCCTCGAGAGAAGGGAGTAGGACAGGAAGATGAAGACTTGATCGTCTAAGGCAAGAGTTCATCCTTAATTGAGTCTGTCTTAACAAAATATGAAGAGGGGAGAGGAGAAGAGTGGACATAAGGAGAAAGGGCACAACTTGAGAGCACACCACAAATGATTAACTGTACATTTTATAGATTTATTTAAAAATGTAGAATATATACAAACCTTTCTAGGGTTAGGGTTAGGGTTAGGGCATTCAAGTCTTTTCTTTTATAGCACTATGTTGGGTTAGTGCTATGCACATATGATCACATAATGTTGAGCATTCCTCTCACCCTCTCAGCTTTCGTTGTGTCCTCACAACTAGTATCAGAGCTTGGCAGTAGAGCCTAGTGGTAGCGTGAGCAGCCCGGTGCAGCCTCTAGCAGAGAGAGAGTGGTGCATCCCAAAGATCCTTGTTCAGCAGGAGGAGCTGTAGATTTTGAAGTTGCTATAGTAGTTGGAGAGAAAGGGGAAAAATCCTCTTGGGTATTTATTTTGCTAGGTTGCAAAGTTGAAGGCACAGGATATAAGTAAATCTTCTCAAATACACATATGTAATAGCACAAATATCCAGAGTTAGAGATAGAATTTTGACTTGAAGTCTTCAAGGAAGTTGTAGATCAAATTGAGAGCTACATTTTCACTCTTAACATCTCTGTCATTCAAGTTTTCAGTGAAAAGTTACAACTCCTACAAAAAGTGACGAAATTCATTTCCTGCGAGGATTTCATGTGTTGGATCTCCATATCCAGGCCACCATTTGCAGTTAAGGTTAAGTTTCCTAAGGTTCATTTTTGCAAGTAAATGCAAGGGTTGACTGGCTCTTACTCCATCCCTAGATGAGATTTTGGAGTTGTGGCAGAAGAGAGATATTTACAGATTGTCTTGCTGAGTTCGATTATGCAGTGACGCCCATGTTTTGAGACATCCCAGATTCTACTTTCACTAGCGGTCATTGCCGTAAGGTCGTGATTTCTTGGATATACCTTATGCAGATCACTCTGGTTGTAGTCTGAGCTATGTGCGCTCATTTGTGGTTTGCATTGGGTTGCAGTGGATGCCTTATAGGCCATTTGAATGCATTGCAATCCTTGTTGGATGCGCTAATAAGCCCAGATTGCCTTGTGGGATGCTTTATTGATGGACGTTTAGCACACAGATGCTAATTTATGCTGAGGGACAACTTTGACATATTGCAGTGGATGCATAGGTTGTGCTATGATCTTTTGGATGAGACATTATTGATGCTTATGCCCATGGACGGTGTTTATGCTTGAGGCATTTGTCTCTTATTGGCATTATATTTGCCATTGTTTTGTCATTGTGGGTTGACATTTTCTTTTGGGCCAAATTTGCTCATATGAATGCATAGTATATGCACATGAGTCAGATGCATTTTGATGCTTTGAGCCTTGAGTTTTGGTGACACTATCCTTCATTAAAGCAGACATATTGGGTGCAACTGGTATTTGGTGTGATTTCTCTTTTGCAGGTACTAGCATTTGGGATTTTGTTTCATTTGCATCATGGCATCCTCTTCCATGTCTAAAAAGGAGTTTTCAGCATTAAAAAGTTAGATGGGACAAACTTTTCTTTGTGGAAAGAACAGATAAGGGATGTGCTTATTCAAAAGAAGTAGATTAAACCCTTGGCAGGGATTGAAGCTAAGCCTGTAGATATGTATGAGGATGATTGGAATGAGTTGGATGCATTAGCAAAGTCTACTATTAGACTTCATCTTGTAGATTCAATTTATTTTATAGTAGTAAATGAGTAGACTATGAAAGATTTGTGGAAGAGATTATGTGCCACTTATGAGAAGGAAACTACCTCTAATAAAGTTTACCTCATGAAGAGGTTGTTTGAGCTACAGATGAAGGAAAGGGTCTCCATTGCTTCTCACTTGAATGAATTCAAAATTATTTTCAGCCAACTTCAAGCTCAGAAGATGAATTTTGATGTGGAGACTAAGGCAATATTTCTCTTATGTTCATTGCCATCCTCATGGGATACCTTCCGTACAGCTGTCAGTAACTTTGCACCTGGTGGAGTACTAAAGTTTGATGATGTTGTGGGTTGCTTGTTGGCTGAGGAGATTAGAAGGAAGTCTATGGATGGTAGCAAGCAGGATGTAGCCTTAAATGTGCAAATGGGTAGATCATAGTTCAGGGGGAAGTCCCAAGAAAGAGGGAAGTCTCGTAGCAAATCCAAGGCACAAAACATTGAGTGTTACCATTGTGGCAAGAAGGACCATATGAAAAAGGATTGCTACAAGTTGAAAAGAGAGCAAAAGGATAAGAAAAAGAATGCAAATTGGGGTGCAAATAAGAAGGAAGAGAGTCCAAGGGAGGACAAAGGAAAAATGAAGATTGAGGAGATTAATGCAGTCACTGATGATAGTGACGATGACATTCTCTCCATGTCTAGTCTACCTGCAGACTTGCTCAACACTTCAAATGATGCATATTCCCAGGATTGGATTTTGGATTCTGGTGGTTTATTCCATGTTACTCCCCATAGGGAATGGTTCTCCACTTATGACAATGGAAAGACAGGTTGTGTGCATCTTGGGAATAACTATGCATCTTGGGAATAACTATGCATGTGACATAGTTGGAGCATGTGACATAAAGTTTTCTTTTGTAGTGAGAGATTTGGGGATTCATACAGGTGTACCGACATTGCATAGTGATTCCATGAGTGCTATTTAGCTAGCACAGAATCCGGTCTTTCATGCAAAGACCAAACACATTGAGGTCAGGTACCATTTTATCAGGGAGGTACTTGAGGACAAGCGCATAGAGCTTGTCAAGGTTCATACAGATGATAACCCTGCAGATATGCTGACAAAGAGTTTACCTAGTCAGTGGTTTGAGTATGTCATGTATTGATGGGCATTGAATAGTATGCTCATTGGTTGTTCTCCCTTAAAGGCACATTGGCCTTTAAGTGGGAGGTTGTGGGGGTTAAAGGCCACTGTACCTTAACCCCAGTTATGTATAATACTCAAACACATATATATATGGATGAAATAGAAGATTAGGGTGTTCTGTACCCACCAAAACATGTGTCTCTCATGCTCCCTCTCACCCTCTCAGCTTTCGTTGTGTCCTCATAGTGTCAACCCTCTATTTCACGTGTCGGGTCATAGGCTCTGAGTCACATTCATGTTGAGCCCTCATCTTGTGGGGGTCCATGTGATCTGGTTGAAAGAACTCCACAATAGAGCTCTAAGAGGGATCAACCAAGGAAAAAATCTACTCCTATCTACATGCTCAGAGTATCCTCTCCTGGTATCTAAGTACCTCTTGAACTTGAATGAAACCTGCCAAACACCACTAGTCTGGGTAGGAGAGGATTCGGGCCAAAATCCCATAGCTATCTCTGAAGAGGCAGTAGAAATGCCCTTGGATTCATAGTAAATAGGATACCTGAAGATGAAATGCTCCTCTGTCTCAACCTCTTGCATGTATCATAGTGTGCATATGTGCCTCTCCCTGGGTAGTTGCCCTACTCTGGTGCTCTCGATACGAAGTTTGTGTGAAGAGACCCCGAACTACCCAAGAGAGATCCTTAGCAAATGGGGTAGGTGAATCTGTGTGTATCCTGGTACGTCAATGAAACCCTCCATTGTGATATGTAAGAAGTGATCTCTGTAGAAGCTAAGCTTCAGTGGGAGTTCACTCAGTCCCAACTAGGTCTGGAATGTGTGTAGCTGTAATAGATCCTCATACATAACCTAGTTGACCTCGTGTGATATGAGAAGAGAAAAAGGAGAATCCATGCTAGAAGGGAGGTACTGTATCCATGTGGAGCCCCAATCACTCAAACCATCTCTTTGTGTATGCATACCAGCACCTTTGGTCCCCTCTTGCTACAAGTGCCATAGAACAGGAGCTAGCCACAGTAGCCTCCTACACCTAGAGGTGTAATCCCCATACTCCCTAACTTGGTACAGATATGTGATGACCTGAAATGCAGCATCTAGCTGTAAAGGGGGTGACCACACTTAGCCTAAATGAACTAGCAACACTCACACTTACATAGATCCCCAACTATAGCCAGCACAGTGATGGTCATTTCAACCACTGGGCTTGGAAAAGAATATTATTTCTCTCTCTCTCCCTCTCTCTCTCTCTCTCTCCCTCTCTCTCTCTCTCTCTCTCTCTCTCTCTCTCTCTCTCTCTCTCTCTCCCTCCCTCCCTCTCTCTCTCTCTCTCTCTCTCTCTCTCTCTCTCTCTCTCTCTCTCTCTCTCTATCTATCTATCTATCTATCTCCCCAAAATTTCATTAGATGCAAATGAAAACTAATGAGTTTGTGAGAAGAAAAGAAAGCCAAATGTCAACATTGCAAGTTTGACTTTACTGACCTGCACTTTGTTAAGCATGTGTATGATGTGCTCCTCCTCCATAGCCTACAGATGTCCTTCTTGTTTGGAGAAAGTCTTGTGCTATTGTGCCAAAACAATGTCACGATAATGATGACTTCCTCACTTCCATTTTGTAGCTAGAAGATCTAAGCTATACACCCCTCTCACATTATCGAGGCCATCCCTCAAGTTAGCGACGACAAGTATGACCTCTTGCATGGGGCATTGGAAGAGTGGATACTCATCCTCAGGTGTAAGGTGAAGCTTCTAAGGACACATGCCTATTAGTCCCCCACATGACCTAATGTTGCTACCTGAAAACCACAACTCGTGTTCTTTGTTTTGATGGCAATGCTCAAATGGGTGCATTTGTTGCCTCTAAGGCTAGCTGCTCAGTTAGGAGGAATTTTTCCTAGTGTTCTCTCTCTCTCTCTCTCTCTCTCTCTCTCTCTCTCTCTCTCTCTCTCTCTCTCTCTCTTTCTCTCTCTCTCTCTCCATATCATTGTAAATGTGTCTTTTGTTGCTGTTTGATTATTGTATCATTGGTTTCCATGGCCTTCAACTCCTCCTCATATCTAGAAATGTATATCAATATGTTCAAGAGAGTAAGAAGCCATTTAATCCACTCTGATGTGTGGACTACTAAAGCTGCATCTATTGGAGGCTGTCATTATTTTGTCACTTTTATTTATGACTACAGCAGAAAAGTTTGGGTGTATTTTATAAAAAAGAAAAGTGAAGTGTTTGGGCATTTCAAAGCTTTTAAAGCTATGGTTAAAAAAGAAACAGGTTTGTAAATAAAATGCCTAAGGTCAGATGGAGGGGGAGAGTACCTCTCAAATGAGTTTGCAAGGTTCCTGCAGGAGCATGGCATAAAGCAGCAATATTCATGCAGTCATACCCCATAGCAAAATGGACTTGCAGAAAGGAAAAACAGGCATATTGGAGAGGTATTTCAGGCCATGCTAAATGAAAAATACCTACCAGATTATTATTGGGCTGAAGCAGTTGCTACAGCAGTTTACATAATGAGAACAGGACTCCCACTGCAGTAATACATGGCATGACGCCAGAGGAGATGTATACTGGTAGGAAACCAGATATTTCTCATTTGAAAATTTTTGGTTGCATTGTCTATGTTCATGTGCCAGATGAGTTGAGGTCCAAGTTGGATCCAAAAGCTAAGAAGTGCATCTTTATTGGTTATTCTCTACAGCAGAAAGGGTATAGATGCTGTAACCCTTCTACTCGTAAGTTTACAGTGAGTAGAGATGTTGTTTTTTATGAGATAAGCAGTTGGTATAAACCAGTAAATGTGATTGATGATGTAGATGCACAAAATGGTAATGCTGCATAGAATTCATAGCAACAATCACAAAATATTAGTGGACCTATAGTGTCCTCTAGCAATGGTTCACATACTTCGCCATGGATAGGCAGATTGAGATCAGGAGAATCTCCTCAAAGCAATGCAGATAGTGGTATGTAGGTGTCACAAAAAGGAAAAGAGAAGGTATATCAGCCCATGTTTGATGTGAATGCAGGTCACTCTTATGTGGATGGTGAATTCAGTGGCTCAGAACAGAGCATTGATGATGAGTTGGGTATTCCTTCTGTTGTTACACCTGGAGTAAGGAAGACCAGGGATGTTTTGAGAGCACCTGGTAGTGAGCCTATTTTGCACATGTCTACCAGAGTCAAGTATCCTGTGGATAGGCTGAAATATGATGGATTTACAGCCATTCACTATGCCTATGTGGTCAAAGTGATACAAGAACCAAAACCCACTTCTTTTGAGCAAGCCATGGGAAAAGAATAATGGGAGAAAGCCATGGATGAAGAAATGGATGCCTTGGAAGCAAATGCTACATGGGAATTGGTGCCTTTGCCTAAAGACAAGAATGCAATTGGCTGTAAGTGGGTTTATAAGGTGAAGCACAATGCAGATGGTTCTGTGAACAGATACAAGGCAAGATTAGTTGTCAAGGGGTATGCACAGACATATGGCATTGATTATGAAGAAACATTCAGTCCGGTTGCAAGGATGGGAACCGTAAGAGCATTCATTGCTATGGCTGCATCAAAGGGATGGTCTTTACATCAGATGGATGTAAAGAATGGTGATTTGCAAGAAGAGGTCTTTATGGAGCAGCCACCAAGTTATGTTTATGCTGTTCATCTTGAGTTTGTTTGCAGGTTGAAGAAAGCCTTGTATGGCTTGAAGCAAGCACCTAGAGCATACAAGATAGGACAGTATCTTGTCACTATTGGCTTTCAGATTTCCAAGGCAGATTTCTCACTTTATGTGAGAAAAACAGAGAAAGATATTATGCTGCTTGTCATTTATGTTGATGATTTGATCATCACAGGTGATAGTGATGAAGATATCCTTCATGTGAAAATGCTATTGAAGCAGAAGTTTGAGATGAAGGATTTGGGAGAGCTGTGTTATTTCTTGGGCATTGAGGTGATTAGATCACCAAGTGGGATACAGCTCTTGCAGAGGCAGTATGGATTGGACATGCTATCCAAATATGGGATGATAGGCTATAAGCCTATTTCAGTTCCTTTGGAGCAGAATGTGAAGCTGAGCGCAGATGCAGGTGAGCTTCTGGAAGACCCTACTATGTACATACGCATAGTAGGAAGTTTGATTTATATGACTATTACCAGGCCAGATTTGAACTATGCTATTGGATTGGTAAGTCAGTTTATGCAGGCTCCAAGGAAGCCACATTTGGATGCGGCTAGATGCATACTCAGGTATGTGAAGTCCACATTACACTATGGACTATTTTGTGAGGCTGGGGTTCAAATACAGTTGCATGGATACACTGATGCTGATTGGGCTGGTAGTAATTTTAATAGACGATCTACCAGTGGATATATGTTCTCTTTTAGGAGTGCTGCAGTCACTTGGAGCAGCAAGAAACAGCCTACAGTTGCCTTGTTGAGCACAGAGGCTGAGTACAGGGGTGCAGCAATGGCCACATGCGAGGTAACTTGGTTGCATAAGCTACTCTATGATATGCATCACTCTACAGATGGGCCAATTGTCATTTATTATGACAACATGTGCAGTATACACTTGGCAAATAACCCAGTCTATCATGCTAGAACAAAGCACATTGAGGTGCATTATCACTATGTGTGGGAGAAGGTTTTACTAGGTCTTATTGATCTAGTTTATGTCAGCATAGAGGATCAGGTAGCTGACATATTCACGAAGGCATTGGGTGCAGAGAAGCTACACAAGTTCAGAGACCTCCTTGGTGTGCAGGAATTGGGATTGAGCTCGAGGGGGAGTGTTGAGATATCAAGCTCCACTCGTGATATGCCAGGGTGACTGTTGTGCATTTATGTCACCGACTTGTTAGCTGCAGATGCGGTTGGTACACCGCCCATGAATAATAGCTGGATGACAGCTATCCTTATGTACTCTAGTTTGTGGCTCAGTTAGTATGCCACCTTAGTTAGCTGAGTTTGGTTTGAGACCCACATATAGGGTTCTCCTATTTCTTTGTACTAGAGTTCTTTTTGGCTTTCACAACTAAGAAGAGGAAAACTGTTTTCAGCCTCCACCTTTGTGTGTATTCCCCCATTGTGTATGTGAGAAAGCCACAAGTGAGACTCCTTCCTTCTCTCCCACTATCTTCATAGTCCTTACATCAAAACACTAGATGGTTGCACACCAGGCGATCCTTTACCTCCAGAAAACAAGCTTGGACTAACATATGATGGGTCTATTACAATTGTTGAAGTACATAACGGCATTTTGTGGTTGGTAGACCCAATGTCGTTCCATTCGTTGTTTGGATATTCTTGTACATTGACTGGGGATGTTTTTAGATCATTGTGTGGTTTGCAAAAGGAGATTGTGATCAATAAAATAGACTGTTACTTATATGGTCTCTTAATGGCATCCAAAAACATTGAGCAAATAACTGATTTATGGGTTTGCAACAAGAAAATCCAATGCAAATCTATGGCGTTGATCCAAAGCTGATTGAACTTGTTTGGAATTTAGTCAAAGGGTAGTGACACTAGCTACTACCTCAATGTCACGATGGCTTTGTGCTATATTGGCATTGTAAAGTGGTTAGATATAGGTTACATGGGACTCAATGGCCATCCCCATCCTTAATGGATGCCCAAAAGTTTTCATTTGGTTTTTGCCTAAAGAGAAATGTAGGTTTTTTAATTCTAAGAAGTATGTACCAATCTTGGGTTTCTAGTACTAGAAGATCTTTATAGTCTCCCTAGAGGAGATTTCTGGATGGAACCAAATATAAGAAAAAGAGATATGTATACCCTAATGGGGATTTTTTTATATAAGTCTTTTGTTGTTCTTGACATAATATATAAAAGGATCTACTATTTTGGTATATCACTTATGAAAACTTGATTTTTTTAAAGAAACTTCTTTTTTGCCATATATGTGTATAAGATGCATGCTTCCTTATTGTTGTATGCTTAAGCCTATTATGCTTATGTGTATATTCTTGTATGTGTTTCATTCTTACATGCACGTAGATGTGTATCCTTATGTGCTTATTCGTATATGCTTATATCTATGACATCATGATGCATTTGTGCTTATGTGTATTGCATCCTCATGTACACATGCATATGCCCTCATGTGCATATCATTATGTCGCATCCATGCTTGAGTGTGTAAGCATGCTATGCTTATGTATGTGGCTTATTATTTTCCTAAATCCATGAATTTGTACATGTGATTTTCAGTCCCAATTATCCTACTACAAAATCTATAGCTTCTTCACAAATAGCCACATTAAAATTTCATTGTGTGGTATATCAATTGACCACTAATGTTTTTATAAACTAAAGTATTATTCAAAACATGTAGGAATTGTACAAATTTGGTTGTATGGTATTTTAATTGAGCATTGATTTTTTTATAAAGAGACTTTGTGATTGTTATAGTTTGATTCTAAGATAGTTATTTGGCTGATATAATGCATGTAATTTCCAACCATAGCTTGATAAAAAGTTCAAAACTAATTTATCCATAACTGATTTTTCTTAGGTACAGGCACCTTTGTATATAAGCATGGCAATCAAACAAGATTTGAGGGAATGGAAGAAGTTGTTAGTCATGTTCAAAGAGAAGTCTTGTCACTCATGTCACACATGGACCAAAGAATGATCCAAAGGCTTGGACATGATTATACTTCATTAACTACATTTAATGAGAACATCACATAGAGAGTAAATAAAGACAAAGATGTATTGAACACATGATCTCAAATCAAGGGAGAGACAAATGAAAGCTAGTCAGCTCAGTTGCATGAGCAAATTTCAACAATCATAGGAAACATCAACTACCATGCAGGTTGTGTTGATGAATTCACATTCCCAAATGATAAACAGTTACTTTGGGAAAGCAAACGGAAAGAGGAAAAAGCATGTATAGTGCATTCAAACTTCTACATAATAGCTAAAAAAGAGAATGATTCAAAAGAAATCAAGCAATATGTACGAGGCACAATGGGAGCATCAAGTATTATAGAGTATATTCAAGGGGCGTCCTGGACATTGTTGTTACAAATTTCCCAACCATAAGTTATGTTGCATGGTTGTAAGAATATAAATATCAGGCATATGTTGATAGGATAGTTGGTGCTAGTTCTGAGGGCCAATCATTTTCAGCAAAGATAAAAGAATTTCTAGGTATAAATCCCCTTTCTATGTGGCTAAGACTTTTAAAGGAAGTGTAGAGATGAAACTAGCAAGTTTCATGAAAGAATCACTCATGCAAGTACAGCACAATGTACTAATTCGAGCAATTGCTATGTCCATAAGTCCACTACACTAGGTTTTTATGCAATATTTCAATGGGGTACATTACACAATTTTATCCTGGAACAAACAATGACTTTGTGGGATGCAAATCTGCCAAAGTAGAAGAAGTTGCAAGTTTGATACTAGAGCTTTCTTTGTTGGCTTGCAAACCTTGCATGAACAATGTGGGATTTACATTGATTTTAATAGTGGCAATGTTGTACTAGACTATGTATTAGTGAAACAAGTGCAAATTGGCATTTGCGATTGGGAACGTGCAACCTATGTGTGAAGTTCAAAAGGAAACTTGCTACCTTAGGCATTGTGGTGAGACAAATATAGACTATAACGAAAGAACACAAATAGAAAGAGACCAAAAAATAACAATTGATTGGCTAGATCTTTTGAAACAAAAAGACCTTGAGCATTTGCATTAGAGATATTCTCCTTAGGCTGGATATAAAGTCACAGCAAGTTTCCTTACATTTTGATGTAGATGGGTTATATACAATATATAATATATTCGAATTTCCATTTGTTTATTAAGTTTCAATAAATTTTCATTCATTTGATAAATTTAACCACAACTTCTCATATGTACTTATTAAGGGGACAACAGATGAAGTTTTCTGCTTAGCAAAACTACCATGCCTGGCCTTTATTTTAAGCATGATTCTTATTTTTTAATATAAAATATAGATTGTCTTTTCCTTGAACATCATAAGGTTTGCATATTTTACTATATTGATATTTTGGTGGCATGTGCTTGAATCGATTGTCAATTACTAGTATAGCATATGCTATCTAGATTGATATGAAGAGATCAAATGCTTCAATTTATGTTTCCCCAAAAAGCAAAGAGAATAAAAACAACATCACAATTTGGAACATTGCATGTAAGATTTATGTGTAAACAAAAGAACAATGTCTCTAGCACTAAAAAGGGAACCTCCAAAGTGCAAAATAGCCCCACACCAATACACAAAAAATCCCAAAAAAGAGAAACTTCCCAACTATAAGTGATACAAATAAAAGATATAATTCCAAATCCTAGAAAATAGAAAATTTCCAACAATAAGTGATACAAAATGAAATATGTAGGGATTTATATTTGAGGGAATTATTTTAAATAGATATGGTATTTATTATAGAAACAAAAGCACAATGTACCATAATTCCATAGCAAACTTGGCACGAAGACACAACAATAGCTCAGCTACTTTAAAGTACAAATGCATAACCAATTGATACAATTGCATCTATAGTTTTGGAGGGCATTGGGACATATGAGACTGAATTGTTTACAAGCTACTGTTTGAAAGTTGCAAATGGTGCAAGTGAAGATGATTGTTCTATTGTGAGTTAGAATATAATCATATTAGATTTTTGCTGCAAAATGAAAAAGAATAATACTAACATCTTTAAATATTTGTTATGCAGCTCATATTTTACAATGACCATGAGTATATTAGCTACTCAATAACAGCTTGTGTATCAGATACATCTAATATAAAGAGGCTTACAAATGTTTACACACACTATGAGAACCAAAGCAGCAATTATGAATTTGTAAGTAAAGATATGATGTAGTCTTTTAGATAAATTATAATGCAATTGCATTTCCTTTTAACTCAAGCAAGCACTAACACACACTTTTTTTTTTCCTTCATGGTATCTTTTATATAGGTTTCCATTGAATTGACATTTATTTGAATAGCTCACCCTTTTATACTGCTTGTTCTTTTTGTTAGACTCAAACTAGAATACAAAAAATAGGGAAAGACACTCATAATTGCAAGCATGTGGAACATGGGCATGTCAATTTCATGGTTAGGACAATTAAAATAGCTAGTGGCAATCAATTTTGAGCATGAAAGATCCCTGGATATCTCCATTGCTTAGAATGGATATTCCAATTAATCAATACTTCAAGAAGAATGAAAAGGAGTTTGCAAGGAAGATCAGCCTAGTACATGTTGGTGGTAAATTCACTTTAATTTATGGGATCTTGTTGACTAGATACGTATGCACGAATGAAGAAGAAGAGTTCAAGAAATACCATATGATACTAATACTAAAGAACACATTGATGGAAGCTAAAAACTATCACTACTTTTCTACATTTATTAGAAAATTATCATTCAAGTTATAAAACATTTACTTGACATGAAATTGCAAAGTGCATTCAATGCCATATTGAAAGATCACAATGAGAACTAATTTTGATGCGATGTTGAATCACTATTAAAGCTCTCAAAATCTACATTCTTAGAAAGAAGTGCAGCCTTTGAAATGCAAATTCAAAATCTGACTTAAATGACATGTTGCGATATCTAGCTACTTTAAATTCCATGTTGAATCACAATTAGATCTCTCAACATCTACATTCTTGGGACAAAGTATAGCCTTCAAAATGCAAATTCAAGGTCCAACTTAGATGACATGTTACAATATCTATCTATATTTTGATCCCATGTTGAATCACTTTCTTGGAAAGTACAGACTTTGAAATACAAATTCAAAATACAACTAAGATGACACGTTGACGTATCTAGCTTTGACTTGCATTCGACAACATGAAATAGAGATCAATTCTCATTGCCATTGTGAAGCATTATTGGGGCTACTAAAATAGATTCTACAGCAAAACTACAATTTGTGAAATACATTCTAAACCAAAAGTACATCTTTGAAAATTCATGTTCTAGAATAGAAGCACACAATTGGAAAGAAACTAACAACATAGTAACCTTAATACCCATATTTCTTCTAGATAGATGAAGTTGAATCAATTGACATTTCGATGCACCAACAATACTTATATCCTATGAAAAATGTAAATGCATTCAAGTGATTGCTTATTTTCCGTGATCAAATACTTGATAGAGATGAATACGATGTTTGAGCAACTTCGAGCTACAACAATCTAGGAATTCATAATTTTCTTATGAAATGAAGAAAAACAAGCAATAGATTGTCTGCAAACATCTTTGTCGTTGGATTTCCTATGCATTTTACATGAAGTGAAAAGTAATGATGAATATCTTGCATGGATGAGTGTTTCAACAACACAAAATGGCCTTTAGGCATACCAATTTGCTATTTTATGTATTTCCTTATATCTTCAAGAGCCAATCTATCCATGGTCATCATTAAACAAAAGAATCTACATCAAATACAGATATTAATACAACTCAAATCCATTAGAGATCCTATATGATAACAATCGTACACATGCTCCCAACTTTGATCCAACCATTCAAGTAGGCATAATACCTAAAGCCCAAGCATCGCTTGCTGAAGATAATAGCATCATAATCCACCAGGAATGCACCTTGTGGCTAGAAAAGAAATGGGTATATGTAGGATAAGGTGGTACACTTTTTGCAATTTAAAGCGATCAAGTTTATAGTACAAAAAAAAGCACATATCCATGACACTTTTGGAGATTCAAACTATGCATGCTCATGACCAATGCAGAAAGAGCAAGATAACAAGTCACCTACCCACTCCTCATTTAAAAGTGCTTTTAAATTCACTTCATCCCCCCCATTCCAATGCACTTCATCGCCCCCATTTTCGCTTTGTGCAGAGCTTGATATTCTAGATTATTGAATGGCCACTATCTCGAAGCAGAGCGTGAAAGGTATGACTTTGCCTCTCTCTCTCTCTCTCTCTGTCTCTCTCTCCTTTGCACATGGAAGGTACAAAATTAAGTTAAAAACTGTTGCTACATTGATGCTACAAAGTGCTACAAAGTAACTAACTTCTCGTGTGTGCTCAATTCATTGATTTTTTAATAGCTTTCATTCAGGCACATCTTATTCATTTTTTAATAGCTTGCATTTCAAGCACATCTCTTTGGCATGCAATGAACATAGAGTTACCTCAGTAGATGTGATTTTGCCAATCCAAGGAGGACTTTCATAAGGAGTATGGGCTGAGTTTGGTCAAACAAAAGCCTTGCTATTTGTCAGGAAAAGGTACTCATGAAATGGTGTGACTCTCTATGTTTGTTAAACCCTATTCTGGGTAGGGTAACATTCATTGAAGAAGTCTAGGAGATGGTATTGCTGCACTAGAAGATGTATCAGTGCCCATGCTTAAACAAGAAAGTCTGCATTACTTTTACGTGTGGTTTTATGTTGGAGCAATGCAGAATGGCACATAGTCCTTCCAAGAAGAAAATTTGCACGGTGGAATGTGTGAGTTTGAGAGAGTGTCATGAAAACTGTGAGAGACAAAGTAAGCTCCATAAGAAGATGGACTATTGGAGGCAGGACAACAATGCATCAAACATTGTTTATCATAGTAGTACATCTAAAATGAGACAACAATATGATTTATAAAGTTTAGAGGGTGGAATGCAGTTAAATAATACAAAAATGATGCTCAATGCAGCAAGAGTTATATTACATGAAAAGAAACAAGCTCTACAAAATGCAAGCCGCTGCATTGGAGGATGTTGAGAAAAAAAAACATCAATATGAAGGGGTGTCACATGCTCTTCATGCTCTATAAAAGGCGTTGAAAAGTTCAGAAACAACATTAAAGGATCTTTTGAATGTGGATACTCAATGGAAGAGCCTACATGAAGGGGTGTCACATGCTCTTATGCTCTACAAAAGGAGTCAAAACGTTTGGAAACAACATTAAACAATATTTTGAAGTGTGGATACTCAATGGAAAGGCCTACATGTTGCAAGCTAGAGGTAGAAATAGTGGCTGTGAATTAAACACTAGCTATTCTAGATGGTGGGTTCAAAATCCTCATTAGCATTGGCATCCAACATGGCATCCTTGCAAGTTAATTGAGATATTTCTCTATCTGTGCAGACCTAAAAGTTTTCATGTGTACATAGCCCTTTGCTACTGATATTGTTTCCTCTTGGTTTTGTGGGAAGACTATGATAATTTAGTTGAAGAATTGGAAGAGTCTACTGGCCAGTGTGTATTTGTGGATGCTTTGTTGTAGCATATGCATAGTGCCTCACTAGTTATAGAATCCCACACCTCTTAATGCTTGCCTTGCACATACAGCATAGAAAATATCAAGATTGATACGGCTTGCATTGCATGCAATCTATCCTTGAATGTCATAGAGGTAGTGGGTACTACCTTTCCCCCTTTCTCCCTCTCTCTAGATTATTTCCCTCACTCTCTCTTTACTCTCTTCTCCAGTCTCTTTCTCCTAAACTCCCCTAAAACCTCTCAGTTTACCCCACTCTAGTACCTTTTTTAATTTTCATAGGTTTCTCCTATTTTTTTTAATTCTCCCCTATTTTTCCTAGTTCTTCCTAATTTTTTCCTAATTCTGCTAATTATTTCCTAATTCTCCTCTTACTCTTTTTTCACTGCTTATTTGTTTACTCTTAAAAACTTTCCTTTGTAAAAAAATATTTCCTCCCTCCCCCCCTAATCTTAGTTCCACTTTATTTTATTAAAAAATCCTTTTTAAACACCCCTCCTCACTTTTTTCTACCAACCCTTTTTCTAATTAAAAAAATCCAATGTTCGTCCCCAATATATGACCTCCCTAACTCTATGCTAACCCGAATGACCACAACACTCGATTGACCACGACTCTCTGCTAGCCCGACTCCCTAACTGACCAAACTCCTCTCTATTTAAGTGACCTTGCTCCCCACCTCCTTTCCCATCGTCTCAACTGCTCACTAGTATTGTGCCTCTATCCCCTGCTCCCTGAGTCCTTATTGCTATCGGTTCCTCGTTGCCTGCCCTTGCTGTTTTGCTTCTCCCCTATCCTCGCTCCATTGGTTGCCACCTATATTGCCTTCGCCCCTTATGTGCTCGCTGGTTGACCTCCTATCAGACTGCTCCATGCACTGTAGCCCGCCTCTAGCCACTGCCTTCAATTTGTAGACCCTACTCTACTTTGCGGCCCGCACTCTACTATGTACTCTGCAAAGCACTCACTCAGGGGCCCTTCCTTCACCTCCTATACCCGTGCAAACTGATTTGACATAACCCCTCTCATCACCTCGACTGTGACACCTCCTCCACTTCATGGATTCATCGACCTCGACTCAACTACCTTGCTCATTATGGATTCTCAGGTCCTTTTCTCATTTTACCACCTTTTTCACTCGTCCCCCTCGCCCCCCTCCCTCTTTTAATCATTTGGGAAAACCACTCCTTCCCCATTAAAATCATATACCTTATTTATTTATCATTTTTTTCATCTTTTCTATTAATTTGCTCAAAATTTAACTTAATTATCTCTTTAGTCTATTCACATTTTTTCTTTCTTTCTCTCTATCCTTGTTTTCTACTATAGAATTGTTTCTCTCACTAAAGTTATTTTTCACGACCCTTTTCTTTTTTAAGATAAGTTCTCACACACTATCTCTCTTATAGTTTCCCCTCTATTCTAATCCTACTTTCCCTATATAATTCCCTCTATTCTAATCCTACTTTCCCTATATAATTACCTCTATTACCCCATCAATTAGCACTCTAGCCCCTTCTAGCCTCCATCAAACCTTTAAACCCTCTCCTCTCTCATCATTACCCCTCCCCCCTTTCCGTAATTCTCTTTTTATTCCTATCTCTTAATTTATTAGCCTCTCTATTAACTTATAAAGTGTATGACTAGTCTCCCTAATACCATTTCTATTAACTTATTAGCCTCCATGTACTTATATTCACTTTTTCAAGCACTCATCCTGGTTTCTCTAAACCCTTACCCCTTATCCCCCTTTTCTCTTTCTCCATGGATTTTCCCCATAACTAATGTCATTTTTTATGACGAGGTCATTTCTCTTTATTCCTTCTCTCTAGCTCTGATCTCATTACTTAAATTGGTTCTTTCCTCCCTTTCTTTCAATCTCACTTTCCTTTGTCATATGTATCCTTTTTTCAAAATCCTATTTTTCTCTCTCTAGTTATTTCTAGAACCCCATATACAAATTTCCAAGCCCCTCTTTTTTTGCACCCATCCTATATAACACATTCATATTATTTTCAAATGTACTCGATTCTCTAACTAGATCCTCTCTTTTACACTTAAAAGTACCAGTGTGGAAGTTTCTATTTTTATTGTGACCTCGATAACAAGGGATGGGTGTTTATGACACCTGTCTTCCCAACTAAGCTTTAAACGGGTTCTCACCACATTTTTCTTGTTGAATGGTGTCAAGTAGGCAGACTCCCCTCTTCAATAAAAGTGATGCTTGCCAGGATTTATCCAAGCTCAACTTCTATACATTTCCCACAAAGTCATTTCAACAAAATGGCCCACTACTGGTTTCCTTTATAAACAAGGATTCACTGACTTATACAAACTTTTTCATTAATGCAATTAGTCCTATTCCATTGTCTAGCTTCACTCTTTTGCCTTTTCATTGTGCAAAGGGGTGTTATCAAGTCTTCCACACATAGGTCATTTCCCCTGCAACTTTGGACGGTTGCACATAGTACACTTAAGTCATTAAGGCCTTTTTGGCTTCTTGACTCCCTTCTTTAACTTATTCTTTATTTGTTTTATTTTTCTAATAAACATCTTTCTAATCCTTCTCTTGTCCTTGCAGAATTATTCATCGAATGTCACACTCCAAATCCAAAATTCTCAACAACTCACCCTTGATTTTGGCTCCCAGCTCCCAATACAATACATTTAAGTCATCATGGCTTTTGGCCTTTTTGACTCCTTTCATTTCTCTTTTGTGCAATACTGTTTTATTACACTTACCTTGTTAGTTTTCCCTTTTTATATAAAATTCTTCTAACCTAGATTGTTGTCATAATTGTCCACTTCCTTTGCTTGCCTAATACTACTATAACCATAACTTACCCATATATCTATTAAACCAATTTGCTTCCATACTGTTTACGTACCGCACTCTAGTACTTCTCTTCCATTACTTTAAATTGGACTTCTCAATGCTTATTTTTCTCTTCAGGTAGATAGTAGGTCATCACACTAGGTGATGACCTACTGTCTCACCTACTGTGTTGTATCCTACTGGGGCAAAGGTGGGTACACACACACTTACTATCCTCTTTTTTCCTCTTAAACATACGAATTACTTTTCTTCCCTTTATAATCCCTTGAAAATCCTTTTATACTACCTTTCCCCCTCTCTCCCTCTCTCTAGATTCTTTCCCTCACTCTCTCTCTACTCTTTTCTCCCCTCTTTCTCCTAAACTCCCCTAAAACCTCTCAGTTTACCCCATTGTAGCACCTTTTTTAATTTTCATAGTTTTCTCCTAATTTTCTCTATTCTCCCCTATTTTTCTCTAGTTCTTCCTATATTTTTTCCTAAATCTCCCTAATATTTTCATTACTTCTAAATTTCTTTACTTTTTAATTTTTTCTTAAATAGTTTTCTAAAAGTTTCTTAAATTTTTACCTATTTTTCCCTACACTCTCTCTCTCTCTCTCTCTCTCTCTCTCTCTCTCTACTTTTCTAAATTCTTTAAAGAAAACTTTAAATATTTACCCCCTTCTTGTACCGTAGTTTTCCTTATTTTTCTTAAATATTCTAAAAAATTATATGTTTACACACACACTTCCTAACCCTTCCTTCTTTTGAACATTTTGTCTACCCCGCCCCCCCTCTTTCCTTTCCTTTTGCCCTCTTACTTTTAATTCTTTTTTTAATTTACACTTACTCTCCCATTTCCACTACCAAGTTGATGTGAATGGCCCAAGAATTACCATCATCATCAACGCATACACCTTCATGAGTCATCTGTAGTTCTCCATACTTAAAAGTAAGGGGTTTTATTGGCCAACTGACCAAACTCAGATGTGGCAAGTTTGAAAAACTACTTGTGGACGTATCCAAGGGTTTCTCAATAGTAATACCTAATTGTGTTTCTCAAGGTTTCCTATTGTTGATAGCTTCATAAGGACAATGAACCTTTTTTCTCTCCAAGCATTTCTTTCCACCAGTGTTTCAATATTATCTTATTCATCATTTTCTCTGCATTCCATGTGCTTTAGGACACCTTTAGCTAACATGGTAACTAGCCATTTGGTAGTACTCCAATGACTTTACCCATAGTACTGGCACCCATTGTTGGAAATGGCAAACTATACACATCCTAAAAGTTTTCTAGAACCTAAATGGAAATGCCCCATAGGGATGTAAAAGACTATTGTGTAGTATTTTTCATAGCTTTATCTACAATATATGTTAGTAGAAGTCTTCTTATAACTATCATCTATTTTCTTATATTGCGGTCTCTGCTTTCAAAGCAATTTTCTATTATTGCATGTGGTAGTCTTTGATTTTGATCCAACATATGGTATCAGAGCCTCAATGGTGGATTCCTAGCATGAAGACATAACCAATCTTGTAAAGTCTAGTGCTTTGAATTTTCTAGCATGTGACTTGGAGTTCGATTGTATGTATGTGTATATATATAGATACATACATGCATACATATACATATACATACACACACACACACACACAGAGTTACTATTCCCCTTTTTCTTTTGCATCCACTTAATTTCTTAATTTTTCATTTTCCTATGTTTTGTAATTCGTTTTCCTTCTATCTCATAAACATTACCCAATTTTTCCCAATTCTTTCTAATTTTTGTTCAATATCTTTCTTAAAGCTCTAAATTTTTTTCTCTCACGCCCCTTGCATTCTTTAACCAATTTTGTCCTATTAATAGTCTTCCCTATTTTTGCCTCTTCCTTCCTCATAAGTTTCCCTAATTTCACTTGATTTCCCCCCAATTTTAAAATTTTAAAAACTGAATCCTTTTCCTTTTTTAAAAATTCTCTCTAGGCCCCCTTTTTTTACCTCTTTAAAGTCCACATCGAGCTATTCAAGTGTGTGTTTAAGCCACTATTTTATTATGACCCTGATAACAAGGCAGGGGAGTTTATAACACTTGTCTTCCCAATTAAAGTTAAGCTAGATGGTGGTAGGTATGCAGACTCTCCTCTTCAATAACAGAGATGCAATTCTTATCACCATCCAATAAGAAAACATTTTAAGAACTAGCTTAACTTTAATTGGGAAGACAAGTGTCATAAACACCCCTGCCTCAAACTCTTCCTTAATTCTATAATGTTCTCTTTCTATCTTTTACCCTAACTCTTTTGTCTTTTCACTATGCAAAAGGGGTTGTTGTCTTGTCTTCCACACACGTCTTTTCCCCTGCAACTCTGGACAGTTGCACATAGTACACTTAAGTCATTAAGGCATTTTTTGGCTTCTTGACTCCTTTCTCTAACTTGTATCATGTTTTCCTTTCAGAAATTTTCATGGGATGCTTTGATCCAATCAAAATCTCTCAACAACCCTCTTCTAGCTCGTTCTCCCTCATCCCAAGCATCTTTGGATGGTTGCACTTATTACATTTAAGTCATCATGGAGTTGCCTTTTGACTCACTTCATTGCTCGTCGAGCAATTTTCTCTATCTTTTGATTTTCTCTTCTTTCTAAGAAGTCTTCCACCCTAAACAATTCCCAGATTAGCCCACTCCATCCATGTTATGGCTATCATATAAACTCTTCTTTCCCCTAGTAACTTGCAAAACCAAGAGCTCCCATTGCTCTGAAATCGCGTGTCTTACTCAAGCAAGTACTTCTCTTACTCTTTTTTCACTACTTATTTAACACTTCTAAACATTACTTGTCATTTTTGGGTAGACAATAGGTCATCACACTAGGTGATGACCTATTGTCTCACCTAATGTGTTGTATCCTAATGGGGCAAAGGTGGGTACACACACACACACAGTTACTCTTCCCATTTTTCTTTTGCATCCACTTAATTTCTTAATTTTTCCTTTTTTTATTTTTCCTAATTCTTTTTCCTTCTATCTCATAAACACTCCCTAATTTTTTCTGATTCCTCCTATTTTTTTTAAATTTATTTTTTAAAGCTCTAAATTTTTCTCTCACCCCCCCCCCTAGGGCGCATTTTTAACCAATTTTCTTCTATTTTCTTCTCTATCTTTCTTCTTCCTTCCCTATAATTTTCCCTAATTTCACTTCATTTTTCCTAATTTTATAAATTAATTTTTAAAAACTAACTTTTAAAATCATTTTCCTTTTTTTCAAATTCTCTCTAGGCCCCTTTTTTTACACCTTTAAAGTCCACATCGAGCTGTTTAAGTCTGTGTTTAAGCTACTATTTTATTGTGACCCTGATAACAAGGGAGGGGTGTCTATGACACCTGTTTTCCCAATTAAATTTAAGCTGGTTCTTATCATGTTTTCTTGTTGGATGGTGGTAGGTACGCAAACTCTCCTCTTCAATAACAGAGATGCTTATCAGGACTTATGCAATTTCGTAGGTGCTTTACCTACATACTCAAACGCTTCCTTAATTCTATAATGTTCTCTTTCTATCCTTTACCCTACTCTTTTGTCTTTTCACTATGTAAAAGGGGTTGTTGTCTTATCTTCCACACACACACACACACACACACACTTGATCTTATTTTGTTACCAAGTCTTATGCATGGTCAGACATTGATGCCAACCTCATCCCCCCTCTAGTCTCTTTACTAGCAAATGCTGAATTCGATATTAAGAAGGAAGTTGCCTGGGCCATCTCTAATGCTACATCAGGCGGGTCACATGAACAAATTAAGTAAGCTCTCTTGCCTTTTGTAACTCTCCAAAATACAGGTAGTAAAGTATCAGAGAAGCTTTGGCAAAGGGTAGTGAGGGCATGATTCAATGAGCGAGGAATTTGAGACATAAGTAGAATGTCTGGAGTCCACAATTGACTCTTTTAATTTCATCTTCTCTCCTGGCACAGGTATTTTGTTAGTCAGGGCTGCATAAAGCCTTTATGTGATTTGCTGGCTTGTTCAGACCCAAGAATTGCGACAGTTTGCCTGGAGGGTCTCGAAAATATTCTGAAGGTTGGAGAGGCTGAAAAGGACATGGGGAACACTGGTGGCATGAATTTGTATGCTAGATATATTGAGGAGGCTGAAGGTGTGGAAAAGATCGAGAATTTGCAAGCTCATGATAACAATGAGATTTATGAGAAGGTTGTGAAGCTATTGGAAACTCACTGGGTGGAAGAGGATGAAGATCAAACTATGGCACAAGGCACTGAAACTGGCCAAATTTTCAATTTCAGCAATAATCCACCCCCTGTTCCGGCTGGTACTTTTGACTTTACTACATGAGTTAGTATTCATTTGTTTAATTATCGCATCATGTACCTTCACATAGGTGCACATACTTGAGAATTCTACATAGAGTTGGCTGCAGCTTATCACCAGTGTTGGATCTAATACATCCAAGTATAATTCCACTCCCTTATAGTTTCACTAGGTTCCCACCTTGAATATAGTAAACATCCCAGGATTTACCCTTAGCCAATGATACCATGTCTTGTCAATCCAATAGAAAGATTGATTTGACCCTAATAATCACCTTGTTTCCAACAGGAATAATCATAAATAAAAAAATTTCCCCACGGTTATCCATGTACCAGTACTCTCTCTAAAAGGTGGATACCAAAATCCTTTATGAAAAAGTCATAGCACTAATCTGTGTCTCTCCCCCTTGGATTCCCATCGATCTTTGAAAGGGAATCGGTGGAGTGTACTCTGATACGTGTTTAATACGGTTGCCAGAAAGAAGGGTTAGAAATGGCAGTAAGTAGATAGTAACTAAAGTTAGTCTGCTGGCGGCTGAATTAGCATTTAAGGCATGAGCCTCCATAGTACATGAATCTATCCTATATCTAACCCTAGTCCCGTACCCTAAGTCTCAAGTCAAATGGCTACTCAAGCCATTCTCTGAACTCCTCTCTGGTTATCGATTGGCTAAGCTTCTTCTTCTTCTTATCCTTTGTCTGCCTCGTTATACACTCATCCCTTGCATCCCTTCTTAGCGCCCTCGCATCCCTCCTTGAGCCCCTCCTCTATGCCCTCGCATCTCTCCTTTCCACCCTTCTATTCTACTCTACCCTGTCTTCTCCTCCATATTCCTTGTCTCTCCCCCATGGCGGATTCGTCTAAATCCCCTCTCTGAGTTAGTAGTCTAGCCTCTTCCTCCAGTTCACCAATCACTTGCATCCCCCATCTCTACACTGCTATTTTCTCCTGTGGTATCTGCCTTGCTCCGTGTAGTTGGGCCGAGAACTCGAACGATGGATGCTATGGAAGTAACCCCCATCGATGCACCTTAGCAATCCGGCATAGCAGACAACATTTTATCGTCTTCTCATGTTCCAATCCTCTCGCACTCTTTGCATGTGGGTCACCAGAATCATTCTTGATTCATGGCGATGGCACTGCAGTCTGGTTGCTAAATAGTGCCTATGTTCATGGGCCTTCGAGTTTTGTCTGAACATGGAATGTTTCGTGCTTTTTCTACCTACCATTATCTAACTCAGAATGTTTATGTTGCTCGCTATACTAGGTCTGAGATGGATTACTTGATTCGAGCATCCTTTAAATGCTCTTATCGTAGCTCACTGTGTGTCTTTCTTGGGAGATGGTTCGCTTAGTCTCATACGTATGCCAGTATGGCTTTTGTTCACATCTTCACGGCTCTCTTGCTTCCCTAGGATATCGCTACTCTCAGTCATATATCGTCGCGCATAATCTTTGTGTGACAAACTAGATCTCGCCATTAATGATACGATTGCATCCATCATTTGTTCGGATCATCTAATGGGTTCCTTCCTATAACGATTAGTGAAGTTAGTATCTTTTTTTGAAACCATCATGACTTAGAGCAAATGAGTCTATCATTGCTCTCAGTAGTTGCTATTGTCTTGCACTATGTTCTTAGTATGCATCCCTCTATGACCGTTCATAACTCATCTACTTTACTTGATGCAAAAGCTGAGATGTCATGTTTCTCATTGTGTCCTCGAGACCATTTGATTTGGATGCTACAACTGAAAAGAACATACATGCTGTATCTATTTTCAGATTACCGAACCTTCAGCTAGTTCCTTGCTTCAACCATTAGTTGCTCAACTGTACTTTTGAACGAGTTTATCAAATAACATGAAATTAGTTATTTGGTTTTTAGGAAGTATACAAGTGGTCCACGAATGATTTTTCGGATATGTTACTCATCAACAGTTGGGTCGTTATAGGCCCTTTCTTATTGGGAGAGTCAGGCAATACCTCCTTGTACTCATAAATCTTAATGATCTTGTTTTTTAACATTATATATGTGGAATCAGTGATAGTCGCAGTCAGCTTTACCTTTCAAAAATGATCCCAAGAAGAGGGAAACTCTTCTTTTAGTTACTTTTATATTATCACAATCGAGTGTATGTAGAAGATAGAAGTCAGTCAGCTTGGTCTCCTCGTTATATGTTGAAGACCACCCCCGAAGTGGTTATGGTTGATCTTGCCCTTGGAGATTTGGCGGCGTGGACATCATATTCTATGGAGACCTTTGTCAAGCAAGCCGAACAAAAGACAATTGGATTTTCTCACAAAAAGCAGGGGAATTGACACCAGCAACAAATACCATTTGGAGAGAACATATTAAATACTATGAGCTTAGTCAGCCAATGAGACAACAACATAAAGAATATGTCTAAATCTTAAATAGAATATGAGTAGGCAAACAAACAAAAGATGACATCACAACTATAAACCACCAGTATCATTGACAACTAATAAGCAAACAACATACTCCACACTTATTCTACACAAATGCATTAAAAGATAAACACAATGCCGAAGTCTTCAGCAGCCTAGAAGGAACACCTCATTTGTTGAATGTAATAGACAAGAAACATAACAGATGTAGCAAACTAATAAAAATACCATGTGATCAAAAGTGCACAACAAGACTTCACTCCCAAATATGGCTTAAAGAAAGAATGATGGTTGAAATTTGCTCAGGTAACTTAGATATATTAGATGGAATAGTAAATGAAGCAGATGGATTATTCATGGGATACAATAACCGAAAAAACAAGCCTTTCATCTAGATTCTGTTTAGAGATTAAAAAACAGGAAAAAGAACACGCCACAAGAACAAAGACACCTATGACGAAAACACACCAAAAACATGGACACCAATCACACAAATACAAAGGGAGTTTCAAGTAGGAAAAAACCAATTAATCGTTGTGACAAGAACACAATTTCCAATCCAACCAGCGTCCGCTAGAATAATACATCGATAGCAAGGCCTATCATTGGATTCCCTCGCGTTTGACCCAACTAATATACGAACACATGGTTTAATATATACTGCATTGTCAAGAGTACGAGACCCAAGTAACTTATACTTACTAAACAAAATTGAACCAAAACACATCAAAGTCAACACTCACGTACTACAAGAAATAGAAAGACTACAAAAAGATTCAACATGGAAATTTCAACAAATAGATTAGGAAACATTTAAAAACAACAAAATCAATATCCAATCACTAAACACAACGTCGTTTACAATCCATAAGCAAAATATATTGGCAACAAACAGCCTCATGGCAGTAAACATAATATGCTTTCAAGAAACACATGCAACAAACGACAACGCACTACAACTACAAGGATTTCTATATATTCAAAGAGAAGATGGATATGGAATAGTGACATACTACCAAAAAGATATGGAACTAAAAGAAAACCATCACAAAATAAAAGATAGAGTTGAGTGCCCACTTATAATTTTTGAAACAATAAAAAAATAGAATATTAGAATATTTAATGTCTATAAAAACCCAAAAACGCAACTAGAAAATATTATACAATGCTTGCAAGATTTGTATAACATACAAAACACAAACACAATAACTTACATCATCGGAGACTTCAACATCGACTACTATAAGCAAACAAGTCATCTCAAAAAGCTACAAGAATTTATGTATCAAATACATATGACTCAATTAATAAGTTCACCAACAATTATATATGGATCCACTATAGACCATATTTGGACAAATAACAACATACAAAATATCATGTACGGAACAAACTTTGCCTATTGGTCAGATCACTCAATTATTTACACAACACTTTAAAAATTATTTATTAAAAGCATAAGGGCAGGCTGAGTGAATATGATTCACCTTGTTTTTTGTTGTTGTTGGGCTTCCTCTTCTTTCTTCTGGAGTGCTTCCATGTTTGCCTTCAGCTTGGCCTCGGTCTCCAGCTTGGGATTCTTCGGGCTGGTGGCTTGACTACCCTTTGGGCTTCTTCTTGGGAGATGCCTTTGGATTTGTGGGGGTAGGCCTTGCTGGAGCTAAAAACAATGAGCTATCTTTTGCTGCATCACCCAAGGGTGTTCGTCGGCAATGGGTTGTTGCATTGTTGCTGCATTATCGACATAAAAAGATGGGATTACCAATTTTATATTGTGGATGGCTACACACTGCTAAGAATTCTTCATAAAAGTACTCCCCCCAATTGGTGAGCTCAGGCTTGAACAATCTAGCCAAGATATTGGGCAAGATGATGTTGTGGTGCTCGTATGTGCCACCTATGTCAGGAGGTTCACCATTTGGGCCACCTTAGCAATAGCAGGGTTTTGTATGGCTTCAATTTGCACGCTGCCCCTACAATTCTTTGTGTTGTAGTCAAACAACCCCATAAGTCGCTTCTCCATCTTCCACAGTTGTATAAAAGGGGCACCAATAACCAGGAGATTGTATACCAGATGCAAGGATAAAGAAAATCTCTTGCAATAGTTAACTCAAGTACTCTCAAACTTGAAATCACAGAGACTCAACAAAGGAGCTTAAACAAAGGCATATGAAATGGATATAGAAATTTGAAATTCCATTGAATACACTAGCAATGCAATCATGAACGTAAATACCAAGAAAGTGATAAAAACTAGAAAAATGGGAAACATAGTAGTAGGTCCAATCTACATCCTTATCAACATGCTCTCCATCTAGAGAATTTGTAATCTTTCATTGAAAAGGGAAAAGACCAACAATAGTACACTCAAAATTATCCTTTGCCCACAACTGCAAGCAACCTTAGTTTAAAAACAATTCAAGGGTTTTATGCCTTTTTAAGTCTTTTTTCCCAGGCTCAGAATTGTAATACAAACACAAAAATGTGGCACGGCATTGCCAAGATACTCTGTGTGACACCTCAATTGGTATCCTCATACTCTTAACAAATATGACCCCACAACCATTCCACTAAATTAACACATAAATTGGTAAAATCGTCATCTCCATTCCTCATTTTTCAACTCATTTGTACTCAAGCTATTGATCATGTTATTAATAAACAATTGAATCCATAACCACACTAATTAGTCCCAACACAATTATGCTTTTGATATGTAGACATCAAAACACAATGACCACTAAATGCAGACATCTAAACACACCCCACCAAATATTTATCATCATTATTATTAATTAAAATCACCCAAAATACCAAGTATGCAATCGGGATGTAAGCCTAGTTGCAATAACAATCATAGTAGTAGCACCAACATTAGTATGGAGCCACCCACAATACAAGCCATCTAACCAAGCAAAACATAGGCTAAGTAAGACATCCAAAACTAAACCTTACACAATGCATCATAGTTCTACAAATCACATTACAATAGTCTTCTACTATAGGTCTCCTGTGAGCACTTGCCATAATCAGTCTTTGCTATTGGTTGGATAGAGAGAACTCTCTTCTAATTTCAAGCCATGATTTCTATCTGATATGTTCTCTACTCCACAACTGACCCCAAGTTTGAAACCCTTTCCTGAACAACTTAGTTGCAACTGTGAATTGATCATCTGACAAAGTGGTAGATCTAAAAATGGAGGAGATCCAGATAGAATCAATTAACATGAAAAAGACTTCTTTTACCGGTCTATGGGGCCTAGCTCTTACTAGCATTGAGAGTGGACAAGATAGCTACCACTGGTGTGATATGGGAATCTCCAAGTCTCACCTTTACTAGTAAAGAGGATATAGGCTTTTATCTCTTCAAAAGCTCCCCAAATGGACTTCCATAGGGGACTCCCCTTGGATTCAGGGTTAAAAAGAGTAGAAACAAAGGATATTTTTTCAATTGGGTGCCCTGCATGGTCTGATATAGTTCATGTTTCTCAAGAGCAGCTGTGCCCAATCCTCCTCAGGATGAAGAGTAGCTTTGATGATCCAAGTGGCAGACAGTTTTTTGGCAGCAGAGGAGATGTCAATCACCCCTAACCCCCCCTCCTCTTTGGGTTTGATACAATACTCCCATCTAACCTTAGAGATTTTATTGGAGCCCCCCCATAAGAAAGATCTACATAGTCTGATAAATCTGTCCAAGGCAGTCTTTGATATAGACCAACAAGATAGATAGAAAATGATAATAGGATAGAGACAACGATTAAGAACCATTTTCCTACCTGCCAGATTTGCTTGGAAGCTTCTCCATTTATCTAGTTTCTTCTAGAATCTGTCCAGTACCTAGTCCCACCTCTACTTCATTGTGACATCAAATCCCATTGGTATCCCCAAGAGCCTGAAGACTGTACCTTTTTGTAGCTTCATGCATCCTAGCTGTTGGAGGACCCCCTGATCTTCCCCACAGAGAGTAGCACATCCTGTTTAATACATGAACCTGAGGCTTGACAGAAAACCTCAAGGCAATTCATTACACAAATGACATGTTGATCAGTGTTTCTAGGAGTCAGAGGAGGATTACCAAAAGGCGAGCGACAAAAAGCGAGCGAGCCAAAAAAAGCGAGCAATAAAAGATTTATAAATCCCCCATTTCAGTAGCAAAAAATAATAACTTATTCAAAAGTCCATATGTTTCCTCAATGCTAAGGTTAAATATGCATATAACTTTCTAAGCCATTAACACTAATTTCACGTCATCCATGAGATAGTTTGTATGTTCAATTTCCAATTCATTGTTTGTATTAAAGACAAACCCTACAGTAACTACAATCAAGTTCTCTCTTTCCACTAGAGTAATTGAGATCATCAATGCAACCTTCCACACAGGTGGGGTGTTTCCAAGGACTCCTTGCATGGATTAGTCTAGATTCCATGCATATGTAAATGCTTAGCTTTTTTAACTCTGTTCACTCTTGGAATGAAACCCATGTTTCTTTGTTACTGGAAAAATATCCTTCCCTAATGATTTATTCTTAGCTCCCACTAATCTAACCAATGCAACAAATTAACCACAAATTCATATTTTGGTGCATTAAATTTTACTAGATGGTGCACAAAGACATGATAATCATCTAAAGTACGCCTTGCCATTTGATTTGATATGTAACATGACCCTGTTTGGACTTGTAAATCAAAAGATACAAGGATGTGAAAATGTCCTCTTTTGGGCCAAAACAGGGAGCGCGTTAACGCGCTCCCTGTTTTGGCCCTCTTTACGCGCTCCCTGTTTTGGCCCAAAAGAGGGCATTTTCACATCCCTATATTTTTGCAAGATGTCAACATATGATTTTTTTGGCCCAAAAGTTAACACGCTCCCTGTTTTGGCCCAAAAGAGGACATTTTCACATCCCTATATTTTTGCAAGATGTCAACATATGATTTTTTTGGCCCAAAAGATGAGTTTTTAACATCCCTACATCTTTTTATTGTCAAAAATAAATGGCATAATGTTACATATCAAATCAAATGACAAGGCATGATTTAGATCAATATCATGCCTTTTTGCACCATCTAAAAAAATTGTGTGCATCAGAATATGAATTTTGTGAGATTCTGTCCAATTTTTTGCACTAAGTTTAAAGCAAGGTTTCCCATAATGGGGAGCGAGAAGACACTGTCAATTTTGGCAAAAAAGAAAAACCAAAATTTAACATCCTCTATCTTTTAATTGCACTCTGGGGACCACTCTTCATAAATCCATAAAGCATGTGCAAGCAAGCATGTATTAAAGATTACCCCTATTCTTGCAATTTACATTTTGTCATGTAAATGGTTGAACCCATGTATGTGTTTACATTTTAAAATATCTACATATATAAATTACATTAAGTTGCTATTTTATAAATCCCCTCATGCACACAAACAACATGTAAGCCCCCCCACTAAAAAATACCCCTCAATGCACAAAAGTGGTATGTTACATGTTTATGAGTGACCCCCCAGGACAATTGCCAAACCCAAATGGGGTCATGTTACAATAGTCCTTTCAGAGAAATGTGACACATAACCACTCTTTTGAATACTTTATACTTCAAGCAATTATTTTATAAAAAACTTAGATTCTTTCTTTGCTTGCTTGATTTTCCAATCACTTCAACTAATTGTCGCTCGCTTTTTTGGGCTCGCTCGCTTTTTCTCGCTCGCTCTATTGACTGCCTCGGAGTCAGAGTAGTGTCATCAGCAAACTGTTGGCATAGCAATTGTTTAGCATTACTGAGTTCAATCCCTTTCAGAGCTCCCTCCTATATCTGACTTCTAAGGAGCTATCCTAGAGAGTCTGCAACAATTGCAAATAAAAGAGGAGCTAGAGGGCAGCCTTGTCTAATTGATCTCTTGAGGAAAAGAGAGTCACTCATAATGCCATTAACATTGACTCTAGTAGTAGCATTAGTAAGCAACAGCTTAACAGTAGAGACAAATGAGGGGCCCATACCCATATGTTGCAGAGATTGGATGATAAAGTCCCATTCCAACCTGTCATAAGCTTTATCAAAGTCCACCTTAAGAAAACATATATCCTGTTTGGTCTCTTTAGCATACTCACACCCTTTCTAGATGTTGATGATAGCTTCCAAAAAGTGACGTCCCTTGATGAAACCTTTTTGCTCTGGTAGAACCCAATCATTCATTTTTCTTTGAATCCTTAAAGCTAATTCTTTGGCAAATATCTTGTAGCTGTAGTTCAACATTGTGAGGGGTCTCCAATTTTTTAACTCATCCTTAGAGCCTTCCTTAGGGATTAGTTTTATAATTCCTCCATTTATATGAAGAGAAATACAACCTTCCCTGACACTTTCCTGCCAAAGGAGTAAAAGGTAAGGCCCAATTAGTTCCCAAAAGGCTTTGTAGAATTCAATAGGAAGACCATCTTCCCCCGGAGTCTTCCCATCTACCATAACATTTACAGCTTCTTTCAGCTCTTCTAGACTGAAGGGTCTTTCTAGATAGGGGAGGTCAAAGGATTTAATAGCTTTATCCCTTATTATTTGGCAAAGCTATCTTGCTCTCTGGGTGTCCTCATTTTGGGGGGCAGGTGTTAGAAAGTAAGTCCTTAAAGTGGTTTTGAATATACTCAATATTTTCCTCAGGGTTGCTTAAATGAGAGCCGTGTGGTCCTTTAAGAAGAGGAATCTCCTCTTGACACCTTTTCCTTCTAATAATTCTGAAGGTTTCCTTAGTAGGCCTGTCAATCTTTCCTGCCCACCAGTCTCTGTAGTACACTTTAGACTCATTTAGTCTAAGTTGTTCTTGTTTTTTGAGCTCTCTTTTGGCCTTATTTAATTCTTCATGAGCATCTTCATCACCCTCTCTAGCTCTTTGCTCTAAAGTGCTGATATTACCTTGGATGTAATCCATCCTTTGAGCCCTGATGTGTGCCCTTTTTTTTCTGGCTGTTCTTAAAATAATCTGAGTATCCTTGACAGCCAATTTCCAAGCGTTATTACTGACATCAACCATTTGCCAGTGCTCTTTACATTCGTCTCAAGCAAGTCATTCAGATCCTCTGATGCATGTGCCCATTCCCTTCCATCTGTCTACTTTGCTCTCTACCATATTGAAGTCCCCCATTATTAAGCAATTGCCATATGGGTATTGTAGGGATTCCCATAACTCCCTCCTTTCTCATTGTTTGAACCTAGCCATTGCCACATATCTTCACCAAGACAGCCCGTCGATTGTGGAATATAATTTGGTCCCCGGGTGAGGATTTGCTTGGATCTGAGCCCACTTATAAGTTTGTTAGGACCTATTTTGCAATGTGTAGCACTGGTGACCTCCAATGTCACTCATCTTTCTTGCATCAGATTGAGTTGGCTTTCTTGTGCTGGATTTGTTTTCGATTGCTCATTGTCGAAGTCTTGTTCCTTTCATCACAATGGTTATGGGTCCACGACAACTCTTCTGTTGATTGCCCTCACCTCCTAGCTCGATCCTATAGGTTCCCACACCTTCTATTCCTCCTCTTCACAATATCTTCCCTCTTCTTCCATCCAGATCCGATTGTTGTCCTCAACTCTAAGATCCTTGAGAGACTTGAAGGGCCTCATTACAATCTCTGGAAATGGATGCTTCACATGGTCCTCGAGGAGAAAGTCCTTTGGAGAATTGTCAGCGGGGAGGAGACTCAGGCATTCGTAGATGATGACCCTCCAACAAAAGTTAGGAGCGGGTCCTCTACACCCGCCATCATTCCACCTCCCGTTGACGCAATCGTAGGATCCTCTACTCCATCAGTGACAGCCACCCCGCGGAACACACACTATTGTAATTTTCTCAAGGAGAGGCAAGCCAAGTTGATCATATGCCTCACCTTGGAAGAAGTTCCAACGAGCCAGGTCCACGACACTAACATGGCCCACAATGTCTGGGGAATATGAAGGACCATTTATGAAGAGGGAAGCATTGGAAGCATCCTCAACCTCCAACATAGCCTGTCGCCCCACGTATCAAAAAATTTAAAGCTTTGTCAAGAAGCCTCACCGTTGTGTGCAAGCACTCCAGTATCACCGAATCAACTAGCTTTCACAATTTTGGGGAGCATGCCCAGTCAAGAATGTAAGTAGCCACCTGCTTCAAGAAGAAGCAAGATGCAAATGTCTGCACAATCCGACTGAGCATGCCCTAATTACAGCACCTACTCCGACACCCAAGAAGGCCTACCCCCCTCCCCGGGTAGAGGAGTAGCCACTCTCACCGGACCTCTTGAACAAAACAGCACTGGCAAGAAGATCGTGCGGGACAAGAAGGCGGATTGCACATGCCTCTATTGCAAACGAAGGAAAGAATGTCCAAAATGCGCTGAGGATCTCAAAAAGTGCGACAGTTCTTGGAGGAGCATCACCAAAAGCATGCCTCAAGGCGAAGCCGTTCCACCTCGAACTGCGGAGTTCGCTTTTGCAATCATCAAGGGATCGCAAATCGATCATAGATCAACGTTGGTACCTTGAACTTGGGGCTACTTGTCATGTGAGCTTTGATGAACGAATACCAAGTCCTTCCACAGCGGCGAAACGTTGTCATAGGTGACAACGGGCTATCAAGGTAATTTGGCAAAGGAACTCTGAATATTTCTCTCCCCAGTGGAGAACTTGGGGCAGTCCATGATGTCCTGCATGTCCCTCAACTGGCCAAGAATCTCCTATCCGTGAGTGCACTTGATATTAGCGGCCTCATAACCAACTTTGACCAGGATCACTGTCTCTTACTTCACCGCGGCAAAATCTATGCCAGCAACATCAAAAGCGACGGATTATACATGCTTGATGCAACAACAAATTACCTAGTTCAGCCACACCACACCCTCGCAACGGTGGCCAAGGCTCAACATGACAGTCTTTGGCATTGTCACTTCAGCCACATTGGAACCCCAAAACTTAAGCTACTTGCGAACACTCCCTAGTTCGACTACCAACAAGGTTCCGATCTTGAATTATGCGCTAGCTGTGTCTTCGGCAAATAGCACAAAGAATCATTCATCCGGTACGAAGGGAATTGTGCTAGTAGACTCCTGGATCTTGTCCATACCGACGTCTACGGCCCCATATTGACACCCTCCATCGGTGGATCAAGGTATTTTGCCACCTCCATTGATAAATTTTCCCTCGCCCATAAAGATGAATAAAGATGACGTGCTCAACAAATTCATCGAATTCAAAGCTTTGCTCGAAAATCAAACCAGGCACAAAATTAAACGCCTTCGATCCGGCAATGCCACAACCATCAATTCAATCACCTCTGTCAGACTATTGTGATTCACTGTGAATTCATGATCCCCAACACGCCTGAGCAAAATGAGATCTCGAAATACAATAACCAGACCACCCTCGAAATGTCCAAATGTATGTTTCATCACGAGAATCTTTCGTAATTTCTGTGGACCGAGGCCGCCTCCACTACTATATACCTCCCCAACCATGTTCCCACCAAACCCATTGGTCTATGAGCTTTTGCATGGCAAACTTCGAGTCTTCAGGTGCCGCTTCTAGTCGACCACCGTTCAAAACTTGATCCATGCGACAAAGTAGGTGTGTTGGTTGGTTATACGAGCAATGGGCGTTCTTACATGCTATTCTATCCCCAAGATTGCTCCATGAATTTTCACAATGTGTTATTTGTGGAAGACAATTGCACATCCTACCACATGTCAACAATTGACAACACTCATGTGGCACCTCTAGTGGCCACTGTTGACATTAATAACCTCCGCCACCAACTTCTATTCCTCCATCCCTCGCACCTACTGTCGCCACTTGTCCCATCCACCATTTTGGCAAAGAACCACTCACCTCGCTCCAATTGGCCCATGCCACACACTCTCAATTTGAGATTGGCGAACCCAATTTGTCCATCATCCCACTGAATCTCCACCTGGGGCCCTTTGATGATGCCAATCAGGAGATTCCCCCTCCATCTTCCCATCGCTTCCCCATGCCTCCTCCCTGGACAACGTGGCATCGGAATCCGCTCCATCCAAAATCCACTTGGCACCTTCATCTGCAATCCCCTTGCGCCATTCTCCTCCCCGACCTCCTCCCCTCCTCCTCTTCGTCGATCTCCCCATTCTCGTATTCCCCCCCAACAATTTGACGAGCAGTCCTTTGTTGCTCACGTCAGCCTACCATCAGACCTCACACTCTTCATGAAGCTCAAGCATTTGTTCACGCGCCACAATGGGAGGTTGCCATGGGCGAAGAGCTACTTCTCCATCTAGAAGGATCACACTTGGGATGAGGTCCAACTACCACCCAGACGGCGAGCCATTGGCACAAAATGGGTCTTCGACATGAAGTACACCCCGGATGGCACCATTTCCAAATTCAAAGCATACAGAGTCTCACGATGTAGACTGTTTGGGTACCTTTTCCCTAGTCATACGTATCGCCTCAATTCTCTTACTGATCCATGGACTACACGACACGAGATGCATATCCACCAACCTGATGTTCAGACAACCTTTCTACATGGTGATCTCCAGGAGGAAGTATACCTCCAACCCCCAACCGGTTTTCCTCAGATCGAAGGTACCATGCATCACTTGCACAATGGCTTTGTATGGCCTCAAGCAAACTTCACATTCCTAGTACATCAAGATAGATTCATACTTCCTAGAAAATGAATTCCATTGTTGCTAGAGTAAATCTAGTTTGTATGTCTGCACTTCCAATGAATTCTTTCTTGTCGTGGCATGAATTCTTTCTTGTCGTGGCACTATACGTAGATGATCTCATTGAAATCTATAGCGACCTCCATCGAAAAACCATGCTCAAACGAGACATTTAATGACACTTCCCCATGACTGATTCAGGGCTACTCTACTATTGTCTCGGCATAGAGGTGCATCATCATTCTTCTCTTGCATCCACTTACCTACATCAGCACCGTTACATTGACTCAATGCTTACAGGTACTACATGTGCAATTGTGCACCCGCCAATACCCCGCTTGACCCCAATATCAAGTTCACTGCCAGCGTGTCACCCACCATAGCTAACAAAAGAGCATATATGGCCAATGTTCCATACCATAGTCTAGTCGAGCCATCGATGTATGCAATGGTCTACAAATGCTTGGATATCTCCATGGCAGTAACCAAGCTAGCCCAATTCATGATGAATCCGAGCATGCAACACTGGCAAGCAACAAAAAGAGTCCGTCAAATCGAAAGGGGACCTCTACAATTGGCATTTGTTATCACCCCACGATTGCCCAATTGCTCGACTATGCGAATTTCAATTGGGCTGGAGACAATGATGACAGGTGATAAACCAACAAATTTGTCTACTTGCTCGTGGGAGGACTTGCAACACCATTATGTTTGGGATCTCGTCCAACGGGTAGCCTTGCAATTGCACTATTGTAACACAACCAATATGTTGGCGGACCTATTTACCAAATCCTTCGCTAAAGATCACTTTCAACTTTTGCACTCTGGTATTGGTCTCAATCCCTAACCCTCAACCTTTGAATAAGAGAGTGGGATTGTGGGATAATCCACTCTGGCTGAGGATCTACTTGGATCTGAGCCCAGTTAGTTTGTTAGGATGTGTTTCACAAAAATAAAGCAATCTTTCAATGTCGTACTTATGATGAGTGTCAACAAATACGTCCTTTTGGTTGCCAACTTCGCTTTTCTTATTTGCTATTGGATTGATATTTTCTTATTTGCTATGGGATTGATAGCACCTGCAAATTAGTAAAGATGATTGATTGTTAATGTCTTAAAAAGCAACCAAACTCACTAATACTAATAACCTGTAAAAATTACAACATGATAATGCCTAGAATTTTTATTAAAACATATTTATGGTAACCTAATAATTAATCGGATTACTCAACATGCACGACTCGACTACAATCGTGTCCAACTCAACACGTACGCTGCAACTATTCTGTCCAATTCAACACGTACATCTTGACTACAATGCACGTTTTCAGGCATGTTCTAAGTTCCCCTCTGTGGCTTTTTAATTATGAGGTTCGAAGCTTTACACACACGACTTGAGTACAAAGTAGATTCCTGCAACCAACAACTTAAGTGCATCTAAAGTAATAGCCACGACACTGAGTATTTAGCAACGTACACAACTACTGCTGTGCTACTACCACAAGCTACCTTCATATGTCAGGTAAGAAGCGACTTCCAAGAAACACGCAACAAGCTACGAAGGCACAAAGAGTCATAGACCTATGCACTAGTAATGAATTGCTCGAAAGTAGTGAAAGACAAACATGCTTTTTGAGATTGATCAACAAAAACGACGAGTCGTCTCTAGGACAAGCAACCAAATTCACCTAGCACCTAGATTGTTTCTTCAAGGAAAGCAACCAACGTTTCCTCCACGAAGCAATTTCTCAACAATTTCTTCTTGCTGCCCTTCCAGGAAAAACTTCAACAAATCCTGCACAATCTAGCGATTCCCATATTCAAACCCCATGTAACCACCCGTATGAAATTCCATAAGGGGGTACCAGCAAACCAAAAGGCATCGATAGAAATCATCCATGTTCCACTCCCTAATCGCACCTCAACCAAAGGAAATTTCAGAATCAATGCAATGAGCAATTTCTCAACAATTTCTTCTTGCTGCCCTTCCAGGAAAAACTTCAACAAATCCTGCACAATCTAGCGATTCCCATATTCAAACCCGATGTAACCACCTATATGAAATTCCATAAGGGGGTACCAGCAAACCAAAAGGCATCGATAGAAATCATCCATGTTCCACTCCCAAATCGCACCTCAACCAAAGGAAATTTCAGAAAAGCAATTAATCAATGCAATGATTATGTCTCCTTGCAGTGTGCACCAACTAAGGAACCAAATCATCAGTTTTTCCTCAAAGAACTCAAGCAATCCAGTAGCGATCTCTCTCTTTAGGGGTGCACCATACTAGAAAGCTGAATCGACTACCTCAAAACTTGAGTGTATCTGATCATATATCAACACACTCATACGAATGGCAAGCAAGTAGCACACATCGTTTCAAATTGCAACAATGCCATTCAAGCAATGATTCAAGGCATGAAGACAACTAGAATATGGGGCTAGACTAATCATTGTGGCTAGCATCACGATAGCATATGGCAATGATTGATGTGAGAAAAGGAAGACTCGAAGACTGAGCAATCAAAAACACATGCAGCACAAGAAAGACAACTCAATCCAATGCAAGAAAGCTAAGTGACAGTCACCAGTGATAAACAAGCAAAAAGCCTTTGCTACTCTGAATCGAAAGTAATTTGGATCATGAGACCACATGGAGATTAGGGAGTGTTCAAGAAAGGAAAAGAGAGAGGAAGGGGGCGGCGGGGGGGGGGGGGGGGGGGGGGGTGGTAGGGGGGGGTAAAGTAAAGACATGATCAAAGGAGAAATTGTTTTCTCATATCAACACCTAACGCGTGTTCACATAGATGTAGTTTCACTTTCACTTATAAGCACCTGTTTTGAAGAGAACCACATAAGATACGTTAGCTAACTGACTTTTTTCAAAGGTACTTTGCAAGCCTAGTTTAGAAAACTATGGGCACCGATTTATTCTTCAACCACCCCAACCTCATTTTTTAGAGCCTCTCTGTGTCTCTCTCTCTCTCACACACACACACACCTCCCTCTCTCTCTCTCTCTCTCTCTCTCTGTATCCCCCCCCCTCTCTCTCTCTATCACTCACACACACACACACACACATCTGTATCCCCCCCCCTCTCCCTCCCCTCCCACCTCTCTCTCTCTCTCTCTCTCTCTCTCTCACACATACACACACATATCTGGTATCCCCCCGCCCCCCCCTTTCCCTCCCTCCCTCTCTCACACATCTCTCTCTCTCTCTCTCTCTCTCTCTCTCTCTCTCTCTCTCACACACACACACACACACACACCTCTCCCCCTCTCTCACACACATCTGGTATTCCCTCCCTCCCTCCCTCCCTCTCTCTCTCTCTCTCTCTCTCTCTCTCTCACACACACACACACACACACATCTGGTATTCTCATTTCCACTAAACCACAAGTGCCTACCAAGTATTCAATGCCCTCATTTGGGACAGCCATTCATCCACCAGTTTAAGAAACTTCCCAACTGTTGTGCATAGTAAGGATCCATTGCGAAGGCATTCCCATTGATTGAATCAACAAGTGCTCTCACTCGCACTAGGAATCCATTGTTTTTAATAGAGTAAAGCACAAACTTGGCTACTTTAAAGCATTTGCAAATCTCGAATCCATACAATCTAGGTGCAGCAGAGCCTTCCACCCATCACTACAAAAACGTGCCTTGGGTTACCCCTTCTCTTGGGGAGAATGTCAGGTTGCAAACATTAAGCCCAAAGCAAAACATTATACAAGCAATTCCTATGCACCATACAGAAAACAGTCGTGATCTTTCCAATCTCCAGATAAAGCTGCACCACCGGCTAAAGCAGTGATAAAAAATAAGAGGGCTTATTAACAGTTTTGCTTACAAGGTGGAACTGGTCAGCGGTATCCACATCTGAGAGGGCCACAACCACTTTCAGACCACATACAAACAAATATGCACAAACGCCTTAGTTTGAATACAAGCAGAAACCACCACTCCTTTAGATTGACAAGAAGATTCTACTGCTCCTGCTTCAAGCCAGAACCCAATCGGTATGCAAGCAGTCCTGATTCAAGCAAGTCCAAGAGGTTGCCGAAACGACATCCCATGGAGACACATTAAGTATGAGCTCCCAACATGCTGCTTTAAGTGTTACAATATCTTCCTTCACATTCAAATCCCAAAGTTTGCTATTTTACTTTTGTCCTCAGTTTGTACTGCATCACGCTTGAAAGGTGGAAGCTTTTAACAAGACCGCTTCTTTGACGTAATTTAGCATAGAGAAGATCGCCTCAATTCATCTGTTGTTAGCACTCAGGTATTTCTCGTCACTGATTATGCAGAAAATTGCAGGAGTGCAAATACAAGCTGTCCTGTTCTCAAGCATGCAAAGTGACAAGGGGCAGACCTCACAAACTCTGTCCAGTGGCAGGCTGGCAGCATTGGTGCGACAATCAGACGTGCAGATCACCCAAAGTACACAAAGATTCGTCGCAACGAAGTATCCACCACAAGGTTAGCACTAGAAATTCGACTAACCAATCAGGTCCTTGACCATCACTAGTAAAAGTTTTCCAGTGCCCTGTTGAAAGCTCATTGGCAACAGCAGTATTTAACAAGCACCTGATTTGGATACCAAAATGGCCAGCAAAGGGCAAGATTATTTCTCCACTTTTCAACCACAGTGAAGTGCGTCTCTTTGCTGCTGAAAACAAGATGAGTACCTCAACAAATTGTTCCCCTCCGAGATTACGTGAACTTTCCCTGCTCCTTTTGGCATTCAATAAACCAGACAAAAGTTCCAAGGATTGCCCCCATTGCTCGAACTGGCTTAAAGGTTGTAGCAGTTACAAGCTGGCACTTGCAAACCTTGCCACCTGAAAATCTATTTATCAAAGAGGTTCATGACCTCAATTCTGCAGAAAGTATCTGTTACTCCTTGCATTGCTGAAGGGCCCTTGGTCATCATGTCCAGTTACCGAAACAGCATCACCAAAATACTTTGACCCTAGCTCCTGCACAGCATCATTGACAAACATGCCTAGCTTACAATACGCTATAGCCAGAAAGACAAAGGCAAGCGCAACACACAACAGATAACAGAAAACTACATTCTCTACAAAGACTGTAGGGATGAGAACTTACCTTGGTCAAGGCTAGCTCTTCAAGGCGACTTTGAAGAACCCTGTCCAGTGACATTTGAGGCCTATTCATATGCCCTACTGTATCATTGACCAACCGCTTGGTTCCTGTGTTTACCTCAGTGCTGGGAGTCAATCTGTTCCAGTCATGCCAAGCACTTCCAGGAGACTCTTGAAATCTAAAATGTGGGACATCATGTCCATAACCTGGGTCTTGAATTCCAACATGAGAGACACCAGATCCCATCACATCTTGATATTGTCCAACTAACCTGGGTGGATTCATAACTTCATTGAAGGTTGGTGGAAACAAAGATGGTAATGACATATCTGGCTCCTGATTTGTGAAACCAAGTTGAGAAACAGAATTCATACCACCAAAGTTTCCATATAAGTGCCTCTGATGATTTTGGAAATGTGAATCAAAATCCAGTGGTCTGGGCTGCTGTGACAAAGGAGAAGCTAAGCTGGGTGATTGTGGGAAAAAACCAGATAGGGGAGGATTGCCTGCAAAAGGTACTGTTGGCCTCATGCCAGATGGTAACTTTCCTCTTCCAACAGCCATGATTGCAGGGTCAAGAAATTCAACATCGCTTGAAGTATTGACTGCTTCCAAAGGGCTATGATTACCAGTTGCTATGACATATCTGGAAGATCCTGAATCTTGGTTAGCATCTGCACAAGCACAACTAGTCAATTATAAAAACACAGGCTGTCCATAGCCCTACTTCCTTCCCATTCTGTCCCTATGCATGCCCCCCAAAAGAACCACCAAAGAAAGAAAGAAAACAAAGAAATAAGTTGACCTGTACTTTTCCTGGATTCTAATGGCCTGCTCTGCACAGGAAACCCAGGAGGGAAACCTGCAGAGACCCTTGCAGATGAAAATCCAGGCGGAGCACTCATGGAACTCTTAGAAGTTGAAATTGAAGATATTGCTGTCCCTACCACACCAACACAAAAAGATGAAAACAAATCTCAGAGTAGAACCATCGCGTCTTTTTTACAAGTTAATCTACAAAGCATGCATCTATCTCTAAGCTGTGGTTTATTCTCTTACCACAAGATTCTGCTGAAGTGCCACTGCAACTGGCCTTGTTCAAAAGCTTATCACCAAAAGAAGATGATGTGCCATCAACTGAAAATTCACCCAAGCGGACTGCATCAATGCTATCTGGTTTCATACTGTACCTTTCAACAGACATTTGTCTGTCATTTCCATGCACAAATGTAGATGCAGACGTGTGAGACATGCTTCGGCCTGAAGAGGGAGTTTCCTCTACTGATTCTTCCAGTCTGGCAAAGTGAAACCGTGATTGTTTGTTGCTCGGTGATTTCCACGAGCTGGTCTCTTTCAAATGTGAAGAAGAAGGAGAAGTGATTTGTTTCCCATTAAACAATAGTTGTGCCAAATCCTGAGGATTTCCATCGGTCCATATGTCAAATCCTGTTGCAAACATATCTGAAATAAGTTGATGTTCCCCACTGCCCTTAGTTGAATCCTTGTCGGATTCCCACTGCTCCTTAAAATCCACCTTCTCTGTACTAGTTCCAGAGTACAAAGATCCTTCTATAGACAACTTCCCTCCACCATTCACCACACATGATGATAAATCCTCATTAACACTGCTTCTCAGGGACTCAAAAGCAAGACCAGTCGGTGAGGCGTCTATACATGGACCTGATGATGCATGGGATCGAGAGTTGTCCTTGTTTCCACATGGTATAGCCAGCATATTGCTGGAGATGTCAGCATTAAGATGAATACTCAGTCCACCAACACTTAAGGACCTTGCCTGCATTGGGTCATTAGCTGTATTTGCAGGATGACTAGGTGTATTCATCTGTGCAAAGATGTGTGGAACTACAGCAACCTCAGAAATTCCAGAAATTATCTGCTTTGCATGGTCTAAGGAATCTTGCACAACATTTCCTGAACCACTACTTGCAGGCCTATCACTAATGTCAAAATTCAATGACAACGTCCCACAGGAAGGCAGGATCTCACACTCCACAGCAGATTGGGTTACACCTTCACCTATCTGTGAGCTTTCGGATGATGTTATACTTGATGGTCCAATCAAATCAACGTTGTCTTTGAAACTGTCACGAGAGGGGGATGTCCAACTGCATTCTCTCTCTTCCAAAATATCTGCTACATTTTTACCATCAACCTCAGTAGAGGCATTTAGAAATACTGAAGATACTGGATCCATTAAAGTTAATGCCTTGACAGCTTTGGCATCGGGATCAATGCTTTCTCCAGGACTTGAACAGCTGGCTGCACAACCTAGCCCATCTTCAGCAACTTCATTTTTCTCTTTTCCCACCCACCCATCTACACACGAACTAGTTCTTGTGTCGATACAAGAAACCATTCTGGTGTCTACCCCTATAGGACAGACTCCTGATTCCGCCATCATTGAAGAGACAGCAAGGGAATCGCTTCCTTGTAAAAGTCTAGCTGTAGCAGCTGCAGATGCAGAAAAGGGCATATTAGCCCCCTCTGTAATCTTAGCTTTCATATTTTTTACATCACCATATTGGTTTATAGTCGATGTCTGCGGTGGCTGCCCATTTGTAGACATTCCGTAAATTCCCAGCCCAGTTGGAGCAGGCATTGCATTCACAACTGGTCCTGTGGCTATTTTCATCTTGGTAGAGACAGAACCTGCACCATTTCTTCCCTGAGTAGCCCTTGCAGGGGAAGAGCTTGAGCGAGAGCCCCTGAGATTACCAGTTTAGCATTAGAAACGTGTTAAAATGAAAGCCATGGAAAAAAGAATCTGTAAGATTCAATCTAATCCTGAAAATCTCGAAATGTGCTGCATATTCAAACACACAAGAACGTATAACACCTAAGTTACAATAGCAAGGAACCAACTGATACAGAATAGGTTCCCCAGACACTGTTGGGATATTGAACACCAAATGTCCCTAGCGATCCATGTCTAAGATGCATCAAATAAACAAAAGGGAAAGATAGCACGAAAAAAAGAAGATAGGAAGAAGGTGACTAAGCAAAAATAAACAAACAATCCAAGAAACAAAAGAGACCAAAAAACAGGAATAAAATCCCTCTCTCTCTCTCTCTCTCTTGGAGACTCTCTGAGACAGCAAGCAAGCTGAGCACCTGGCTGCCCACACAACAGGTCATCAGAAACACATGCATGGCTATTTGTTAGAAATCACATAACAGAGGGTGCCCACAGCAGAAGACTGATAGATAGCCCAGGAATTCACACAGAAATCACTAACTTAGTACTCAACATACATATGTGCAAGCCAGTAAATAGACAATGCTCCAACAGAGATATAGAACCAACAAAATATATTTCCATCCAAAAGGACACAATACAAGGAGTCCGAATCATGGTCCTCTGTTTTTACCAAAAGGTGTTGTCCTACTACCTCCACGACATTCTAGATCCTTAAGCCTGTGTGCTCCTCGTCAAGCTTCTGTAGACTTTAGTCACCATGCCTTGATCCCTGCACCTTGCTGCCCTGAATGTCAGCCTAGGTGTGCAGCCCCTTCCTGAGCTATATCTACAGTTCCTCGGCACTTGTCCTTCTGGATGTAGGCCCAAAGACTGCTCCAGTTTGCTCCTGATCTGCTATTCTTATGAGCCCTGAAGGCTCCCTTTATATTGAGCTGAATGCCCTCCATGTGGACCAGACCCAGGCACCCCAAACTCACTGGTCTGTCCAGCAGACCCTGGTTGGGGCTCATTTCTTGAGGTGCGGCAGGATTCCCTGGCCATGTGGCATCCAGCATTGTGCCACTGTATATCTATAAGTTATGGACGCTGGGGGAGGTCGAGACAAAGGAGCACTCCTCATGTGCCTACATAGCCTACTCTGAGGTCAAGGACAATACCATTGCCTCTTACAAGAAGGGCACGGCTTTGGTTCACTCTCACGCTTAATCCACTTCCAAGTTCAAGTCTTTGTCGGCCTCTATCTAATTGAGATGTGATGGCATAGAGAGGCACTATTGAGACAGATCACACAACAGCAAGAGGTGACTACGCCACAGGACGCTCAGGTAGACCTGGCACTCACGAACTTTTATGCATTGAGTCCACTCCGGGACATAGTGGTGTGGACGAGGACGAGCTACTAGGACATAGTAGATCAACAAGGAGAGACAATGCAACGCTATCGAGTCAAAGATGCAAAGACCACACACAATACAGATAAGGACTAGAGCACGCACGACGAGGTCCGGTCTGTCTCAACCCTCCTCAAAGAAGGCCGCCGAAGATAAGGCATCACTCTTGATACTAGAGAGGGAGATCAACAATCACACAAAGGCACAAGGATAGCGGACTCTCGGGCAAGCAGGCCTCTGACGACAGCACTCCACATCTTCACCTTGAGGGCCATCATTGAGGAGGGTGAAATCGACGCGCCAGAAAGTCTATGCTTGCTTTGTGAACTTTCGAAATGCCTTCGACTACCCAGAGAGCAGCGGATAGGCTATGCACAGTTGGGGCAATTGAGATACCGACATGACACCACTACTGGACAAGGGACACAGGGATCTCACATACGACAAGAGACCAGGGCACGCACGATTGAGGTTCGACCTATCTCAGCTCTCCTTAGAGGCGACCGACAGAGACATGGCATCACAGTTGACATAGCCCATGCAGATACGTCAGCTCTTTGCATCACATCAGAGAGCTATCACGGAGCCTGAATACATGGAGCCGGATCACGTTCTTGGAGCATTAGCTCTGAGCACCTGACGCCCTCATGCCTCACTCCTGCTGCACACTACTTGGCTATTTTGACTTGATATGTTGGACTACATTAGTATTTCAGTTTGTGGGTTTTTCTAGTACTCAATGTCACGATCTGTGACGTATTCCTCTCTATTTCTAGACTTATGGATGGTTTGATGAATGGACACTTGTGGAAGGGTATGCCCTTTCGACGGGACACTTCCTAAGGCACAACCCTATGCCCTTTCGACGGGACACTTCCTATGAGGCACAACCCTTCACAAGAGACATTCTATTGAAGAGATATTCCTATTGTAATGTACCCTCTCATCAAGGGTCACACCCTTCACAAGGGGTACACACCTCTTCATGCACATACACTTTGGAGTACACACCTTTTCATGTGTGACTCTTCACTCTCTATATAAGAGAGGCCCAATTGTATGGATGACACACTACAAACACTCAAGCAATACAAATATTCCTTGTTCTCTGCTATTTCAGTCTCCTTTCTGTTCCTTAGCACATTTCTAAATATAGTAAAACTAGGATTTCTTACAGTGGTATCAGAGCAAATTTCGCTCCTGCCTGTAGGAAATGCCCCCCACCTTCTAGCGCCTATCTGATACATCTCTTTCCACTAGAAGGATATTCGTGCACATTGTGCATGGAAGAGATGGAGAGAATAAGCGTAAACATTTTTAGCGCCAACCCTGCCTAAAGTCATCAATGGCCTCTCCATCTCCCACACATCACGAGTTGATGTGAATGGACACGACAAAGATCGTGTCTTTTCATGTGCTTGGGCTGTCCCAAAACCAAGGGACGCACCTTTTCCACCATCGGACACACCTTTTGATGAAGAGTCTTGACTCCTCACCCAAGGGACACACCCCATCGTGGAAAAAGGACACACCTCTTCATGTGGGGACACCCCTTTTAAAAACAGGGACACACCCCTGCCAGCCTGCAGTGCCAGATCAGCGCCAGTCCCTGCAAAGCCTGCAGCCTGGTTTCGCCAGCCTCCATCGTGATCCAGCCTGCAGCCTTTGATGCCTTTGACGCCTTTTATCGCAATCCAGCCTGCAGCCTGTTTCGCCATTGACAGCCTGCCCTCCCCCCCCCCCCCTATGTTTCGCCAGTCTTTATTGCGATCCAGCATTGGACATCTGCAGCCTGTTTCGTCATAGACAGCCTGCCTCCCCCTTTGTTGCGCTACATTATCTGCCAGATCAGCAGCAGTTCAGCCCTCCTCTCGCGATGAAGACAGCCTGTTAAAAGCGCCCTGTTCCTGTTTTCCAATCCGGACCAGCCAGGCCCCGATCTGCTCCTGGCAACCCACTGCAACATGGACCTCCGGACAGAAATCTGCAGGCCTTTTCTACGCAACAAATTGACAGATTAAATCAATGCCAGGTGGATTCTTTCCATTCTACTTTTAAGGATTCTCTTGTCATTATCCAATTACAGCAAATGAAAGACGCTCCCTTAAAGCATGGAAACCCCTGGTAATTCACCCGGCCTTTCAAGGACATCTCAGGCATTATCTACCACACAATATCGTGTTCAAATTGCACAACCAGCCCATTTCGGAGCTTTGGCATCGTGGGTCTTCTGTGTCACGTGCCCTCCTAGTGATTTGGACCACATCTTATATCTTCTGCATGAGGCACCTCAGTTACATTACTTCCTCAGCACAGTCCAGGTTGTGTTCCACGAGACACGAAGATACCCAAAACCCGATATTCCTAAGAGTTTGCTGTCCATCTTTGGAGAGAATTTTACCCCTCACCTTCGGCATCTCCAAGGTACTCTCCACCTCCTTTAGCTCCCAGATATCCTCCTATACAGGTTGTACCTTCCCCAAGACAGTATTTACACTCTGAAGGCACTCCTTCTCCTGGATCTCCTCCTTTTCCAACAGCAGCTCCTTATCCCTTCTCAGATCCGTGGACTCTGCAACCTACTCCTATACTCTCACGAGCAGTAACACCCCTTTCGGCATCACCAGTGTTACCTTAGACAGGACCTCCTTTACCAGATTTCCACGGGTGGTTCCATCCTGCCTCGCCTGCCCCCTCCAACATGAGCAACCTCACGGAGCAGCCCGAATCCTCTTCTAGGAATGGTACAAACTAGAGCGCAAGTTCATGCTTTTCTCACGGGGACCTCAGAGATGTCGCAATGCTCGCGTGCAGCCTCCCCAGAGATCAAAGACTCAAGTCCAAAAAAGACCCCTGAAGTCAACGTACAAGGCGAAACACTACTGCAACTTCAAATTTCCCAGCTTCAAAATGCATCTCCGACTTGGTCCAGAAAGTCCAACAACTTCAAGATTCTCGCAGTACCACCCATACAGAGGATGACGTGACGCAACCAGACGACTATGCGGATTCATTCCCACCTGAGGTAGAAAACACTGAACTACGTGCCCTCTACTGTTTACTTCAAGCTTCCAAAACTAAAAGACTTGACATCAAACTTTCGGAAGCCTACACTGGTCAACGCAATCGCCAAACAGTTGACCAATGGCTCGCAAAAATGCGCATGTATTTTGATACTGTTGACCTCACTGAAGGCAAAAAGGCAAAAAGATCGCCTTGGCAGCCTCCCAAAATGAAGAAATCCAAAGACAGGTGACCGAACTACTCGACAAAGGTCATATTCGGCCCAGTCGCAGCCCTTTCGGATCTCCTGTACTACTTGTGGAAAAAAAGAATAAGTCAATGCGCCTCTACATAGACTACCGAGCCCTCAACAAGCTCACTATCAAAAACAAGTATCCATTGCCTCGCATAGATGACATCTTCGATCAACTTCTACACGCAACACAATTCTCAAAGATTGAGTTCAGGTTATCATCAAATTCGCATACGAGAAGGCGATGAGTACAAGACAGCTTTTCGAACAAAGTATGGACACTATGAATGTTTGGTCATGCCTTTTGGGTTAAACAATGCCCCAGCCACATTCATGACACTAGGCCTTTCCTCGATAAGTTCGTCATCATTTACCTCGATGACATCCTCGTTTTCAGCAGATCCCTACATGAGCACAAACAACATCTTCACCAAATTTTTGAAGTTCTCCGTGCAAATTCTCTCTACATCAACATTGAGAAGAGTGAGTTCTTCAAGACCCAACTCGAATATTTGAAACATGTTATTTCAGCTCAAGGCATCTCTGTGGATCCCAAGAAGGTCGAGGTAATCCGAAACTGGCCTACTCCTAAGAATGTTCATGATGTCCGCTCTTTTCTCGGATTGGCAAACTTCTACCATACAAAGGTCTATCAGTTTTCCGAAATCGCAGCTCCTATGTCCGAATTATTGAAAAGCACAGCAGTTTTTCAGTGGCTTCCCGAAACAGAGTATAGTTTTCAACAACTCAAGCAAGCACTCACTACCACACCAGTTATGGCTATTGCTGACCCAAACCTTTCATTTGAGGTCATGACCGACGCTTCCAACATCGCTACAAGAGCAGTCTTGATGCAAGAAGGCAGAGTTATTGCTTTTGACAGCCATAAACATTCTGATATCCAAACCCGATACCCGGTTTATGATAAGGAGTTTCTTGCCGTTGTACACGCTTCTCGCTCTTGAAACATTATCTCATGGAAGCTGTCACGGGGGCGTGAAATTCTAAGTACTTTAATGTACTACAAGACCGTGACAACTTTGGTTTTAAAAGTCCAAGCGTGGGCTTAATAATGTGTAATTAAACGCGGCATGGTGCCTAGCACATAAGCGTAATTAATCCCTAGGCCCAAAGGCATTCCAAGGAATTAAAAGAGTGGTTGTTGGGAAATGATGATGTGGCATTTTTAATGGGCCATGTACCTTCAGTGGCCCCCCTAGAGTTCCAGGTGGCTCTAGTGCCTTCTACATGCTCCTTTGCCATTCCTGGACCTTCCTGGGCCTTCTAAACTTCACATGTGTGGTTTTCTCTCTCATCTCCTCCCTTTGTTGAGATTTTGGACTGGTTTTTCAGCCTCCTTCAGCTGAATTCCGTTTTTCTTCATAACTCCTCACCCGTTTGGATTCCTCGACTTCCATTTGGCCCGATGGCTTCCCCTCTGCCTCCCCTTCGTAGTGATACGCTTTTCCCTCCGTGCGTTTGGTAGAACGGGCAGAGCTGAGCACTTCTTTTGCTGGTCGAATTTGCAAAAGTGGCTTCTTCTAGACCTTTTTTTCTTCTACCGCCTCCTGGGCCTCTCCTCTTGCAAAGCTACAGCTTTCTGTTGAATTTCGAGTGGTCCGACGCGCTGGTTGACTGGTTTTTCTCAGTTTTGGAGGACTTTCCGGCAATGAAACTTCTCCAAAACCTTGTAAATGCATTCCTCTCTGAAGCACGCTTCTTTAGAGCCCAAGAACTCCCACTTCTTCGCGACAAAAGTGCTTCTTTTCGCATTTTTTAGTGGAATTCTTGTTGGTCGGCTCTTGTAAATGCTCTTTCTTCATGCCTTTGCACTCCTCTTTGGCTGAGAATGCAATTGGGCATTGGCTACTATGTCCTCTTGGCGATTGAGGACTTGGTTCGAGTTTTCAGGGCTTGGTGAGTTGTGATTTTGCTACTGCAATTTCTTTTTGCCATAAGCTATTGGTTGGCCTCGTGTGCCGCCTCTTTCTTGGCTCACAGGTGCCCAGGCTACTGTGCTACATGAGTCATTCTTTGGTTGGGTACTTTGCTGATTTTATTTTGGAGCTTTGAAAAGCTTTGTGAATGCCATCTGGAAACCACTCAAAGAGAGTGCAGCTGGGGTGCAGTGTGATTGCATCTGGACAGCCAATGGAATTACACTCGGAAAAGAGAATGCCTTTGGGTTGAGCCTACGGGTTAAGTGCACTTATGTGATGGTGTTATATGCTTGAAAGCCTTGCGAAGGCTTAGTGAATTGGGGCTGCGTGCTCAGTTGCAGGGAAGGTCTCCCAGATGCAACTTGTAATCATTTCACTGTGAAATATAAAGAAATACCGAAAGGGGCACCACGGTGTTTGGGGCCAATCGGGTGCACTTGTCTATGTCTATTGAGCAGGGGCATTCTAGCCTCCATCCCTTTTTCAATGGTTTTGTTTGTGAACAAATGGATAAATGCCAAATGATGATCATGCAATGGTTAATGGTTGTGATATATGCTTTGTGAGCTGTGAATAAGTGCTGAAGTGATTAAAGGTTTAGTTCCCCTGCCCTCTGAGTGATTAGAGGCCGGTTTCATTGGTTCCATTGCCAGGATACCACACACTCTTTCTCAAGAGGTGGGCCTCGGTAGTTTGGTGGAAGGATATCTTTGCTGCACTTTTTGACAGCTGAATATTACAACCATAAACATGGTGAGTACCCATGAGCAAGAGAGCTCCAGAACTCCTCAAAGGAGAAGGCAGGAAAGCCTTAATGATCCAGCTAGTGTACAGCTGCAAGGAGCACAACAAATGCCTTTTGAGCAGGCCACACATGAAGCTACAACTAAGCTCAACAGTGATACTAGTTCTAGCAGTGAGTCAGATGATGCTACTATGTTGAATGCACAGCTTGCAAGTGCAGTGACTGCTTTGACTCAGCTGGCTCAAAATTTGGCTCATATTGTGCAAACAAATGCCAAGAAGAAGAAGAAATCAAGAAAGCACAAGCACGGAAAGAGTGAGTACACACATGCATCAGCTTCTCATGGCGGACCGCACACTCATGCATCAGTTTCCCATGAGGGACAGCCATCAAAAATGACTCAAAAAGTGACTTCCAAGAGAGAGGAATCGCCCAAAAGAGCACTTGAGAAAGAGGTACAAAAAGTACATCCAGTGCAATAGTATGAGCAGCCAGCACAAGGCCTTGGTTTGGGTATTTCTACTCCTCAAAATAATAATGTGCAGTCCATAAATGTGGCTCAACCACCTCAGCCATATTTGAGGCAGCAACCTGAATATTTTGGTACAGATTCTATCTTTGATGCTATGTTGATTTCACCGCCAATTGGGCATAGAAAGCAAGCCATGTATGACAATGTGGGAATGCAGCCAGGCATGCAAGCCACAGCATATGCTCCCATGCCTAATGTTCAGCCAAGCATGGCTCTCCCTAGTGAAGGGAATGCTGCAAATATACAGCCATCTTTGGGACAGCCAATATCAAATGTATATAAAGAATTTAAGGATGGTGGTTCTCATGTCAAGTTTGATACATATAATGGAGTACAGGACAGGTACAAAGCCCTCACATTCCTTCAACAGTTTGATGCTGCATTTCTTGGGGGTTTGTTTACAGAAGCATCCAAGATGAGGAAGGTTGCCACATTTTTGAAAGGCAATGCACTTAAGTGGTACACTAACCTTATGCTTCATGGAGAGGCACCTGCTACTTGGCTGGAATTTAAGCAAGTGTTCTCTTCTACTTGGCTTACTCCAACTTTTGAAGTTGAAGTACTTTCACACTGGCATGACTTGTCATACAAACTTTGCAAGAATCTTGATGATTACACCAAGAGGTTTTGGGATGTTTTGCTGCCATTGAGCTCTTACAGGCATGTTTCTTTGAAAGAGCAAATAGAGAGGTACTGTTGTGGATTGCCTAGTGAGCTACGTGATTATTGCATCAAAACCAAGGTGGGTTCTATGACTCAATTAATTGAGAATGCAAGGACAGCATATGCATGGATGCAGGAGAAGAATTTGGCCTTTATGGACAGCAAGAAAGAAGACGACAAACGGGCTGCCAAACACCAGGATAAGGACATCAAATCTGAAAATAAAAATTACGGCAAACGACCGTTTCAAAAGGGAGGAAAAGCCCAATTCAAAGCTGGTCAAAGGCGTGGACAGCCTAATAAACAGCCCCGTACCGAGTTATCTGATGAAGAGAAAAAGTCACTCATGGAGCAAAACAAATGTTTTATATGCAAAGGAGAGGGACACCGCTCTTATGATTGCCCATTCAAGAAAAGAGACAGGTCAGATGATGATAAGAATGGTGATAAACAGGCTGATCGGAAGGGCAAAAAGCCTAAACCTTCTGCTGGACTTCTTCCAGATGTGATTGGGAGTTTGCCACATGCACATGATGAAGAGGGTAAAGTTATCCGTCGCTACTTGGTAAAATTTCAAAATTACCCATCACTTGATGCGAAATGGATGGAGGAAGGTGAACTGGTAGATTCACCTGGGATATTGCAGCTTTACCTTCATGCTTTCCAATTAGAGCCGACTGCGGTCCGGGCTCCTACAAGTAGTTCAGCAGAGCGAGCGTCTGGAGCATTACCTGATGTTCGAGAGGGGGGTAGCACCTCCACTCCCTCAGTACAGACGGGCTCACTATGATTTCATGAGGTCGCTTGATGACACTGTATGTTTCATCCGAGATACTGAGCTGACAGTATTTCTGCTGTGAGACTTCATGATATTGATGCATCTTGACTATTGATCGCCGAGGATCACATAGATTTTGAGCAGTATATATGGATGGATGCATGCCTCTCCTAGCCATATTTTCATTGTCTCTGTATACTATCGCTGCGGCTTTCTTGTATACTCTTTTATGCTATATTTCATGCTCGCTCCTATGTTTTGGGGAGTTTGCTGCTTCAAGAGAGGGGTATGTCACGGGGGAGTGAAACTCTAAGTACTTTAATGTACTACAAGACCGTGACAACTTTGGTTTTAAAAGTCCAAGCGTGGGCTTAATAATGTGTAATTAAACGCGGCATGGCTTAATAATGTGTAATTAAACGCGGCATGGTGCCTAGCACATAAGCGTAATTAATCCCTAGGCCCAAAGGCATTCCAAGGAATTAAAAGAGTGGTTGTTGGGAAATGATGATGTGGCATTTTTAATGGGCCCCCTAGAGGGCCATGTACCTTCAGTGGCCCCCCTAGAGTTCCAGGTGACTCTAGTGCCTTCTACATGCTCCTTTGCCATTCCTGGACCTTCCTGGGCCTTCTAAACTTCACATGTGTGGTTTTCTCTCTCATCTCCTCCCTTTGTTGAGATTTTGGACTGGTTTTTCAGCCTCCTTCAGCTGAATTCCGTTTTTCTTCATAACTCCTCACCCGTTTGGATTCCTCGACTTCCATTTGGCCCGATGGCTTCCCCTTTGCCTCCCCTTCGTAGTGATATGCTTTTCCCTCCGTGCGTTTGGTAGAACGGGCAGACCTGAGCACTTCTTTTGCTGGTCGAATTTGCAAAAGTGGCTTCTTCTGGACCTTCTTTTCTTCTACCGCCTCCTGGGCCTCTCCTCTTGCAAAGCTACAGCTTTCTGTTGAATTTCAAGTGGTCCGACGCGCTGGTTGACTGGTTTTTCTCAGTTTTGGAGGACTATCCGGCGATGAAACTTCTCCAAAACCTTCTCAATGCAGTCCTCTCTGAAGCACGCTTCTTTTAAGCCCAAGAACTCCCACTTCTTCGCGACAGAAGTGCTTCTTTTCGCATTTTTCAGTGGAATTCTTGCTGGTCGGCTCTTGTAAATGCTCTTTCTTCATGCCTTTGCACTCCTCTTTGGCTGAGAATGCAATTGGGCATTGGCTACTATGTCCTCTTGGCGATTGAGGACTTGGTTCGAGTTTTCAGGGCTTGGTGAGTTGTGATTTTGCTACTGCAATTTCTTTTTGCCATAAGCTATTGGTTGGCCTCGTGTGCCGCCTCTTTCTTGGCTCACAGGTGCCCAGGCCACTGTGCTACATGAGTCATTCTTTGGTTGGGTACTTTGCTGATTTTATTTTGGAGCTTTGAAAAGCTTTGTGAATGCCATCTGGAAACCACTCAAAGAGAGTGCAGCTGGGGTGCAGTGTGATTGCATCTGGACAGCCAATGGAATTGCACTCGGAAAAGAGAATGCCTTTGGGTTGAGCCTACGGGTTAAGTGCACTTATGTGATGGTGTTATATGCTTGAAAGCCTTGCGAAGGCTTAGTGAATTGGGGCTGCGTGCTTAGTTGCAGGGAAGGTCTCCCAGATGCAACTTGTAATCATTTCACTGTGAAATATAAAGAAATACCGAAAGGGGCGCCACGGTGTTTGGGGCCAATCGGGTGCACTTGTCTATGTCTGTTGAGCAGGGGCATTCTAGCCTCCATCCCTTTTTCAGTGGTTTTGTTTGTGAACAAATGGGTAAATGCCAAATGGTGATCATGCAATGGTTAATGATTGTGATATATGCTTTGTGAGCTGTAAATAAGTGCTGAAGTGATTAAAGGTTTAGTTCCACTGCCCTCTGAGTGATTAGAGGCCGGTTTCAGGAGCCGACTCGGTGGTCAAGACAGACCATCACTCTCTAAAGTATATCTTTACTCGGCCAGTCATGAACGCTTGACAAGCACGCTGGACGACCTTCTGTATTATCAAGATCACATCTGTGTAACACATGACAAGGATGTTCGACGTCTTTTGTTAAAAGAGCATCATGTAGTTCCTTATGCTGCCCATCCAGGCATCAACAAGACTTTTAGGTTACTCAGTGCAACATAATATTGGCCTCAGATGAAAAGCGACGTCATCAAAATGGTTACATCTTGCTTCTTAAAAAAGATCTGGACGACTCCGACGCTACTTGGCAATCTGATGAAGACTTACAGCAGTACCCTGACATTTTACAGCAGTATTTTCAGAATTTACAGTGATATTTTCTACATCAATTCATTATCTTCACCAGGGTCTTATTTTGAGTGGGAGGGGATGTCACGATATGTGACGTATTCCTTTTTCTATTTCTAGACTTATGGATGGTTTGATGAATGGACACTTGTGGAAGGGTATGCCCTTTCGACGGGACACTTCCTATGAGGCACAACCCTTCACAAGAGACATTCTATTGAAGAGACATTCCTATTGTAATGTACCCTCTCATCAAGGGTCACACCCTTCACAAGGAGTACACACCTCTTCATGCACATACACTTTGGAGTACACACCTTTTCATGTGTGACTCTTCACTCTCTATATAAGAGATGCCCAATTGTATGGATGACACACTACAGATACTACAAACACTCAAGCAATACAAATATTCCTTGTTCTCTGCTATTTCAATCTCCTTTCTGTTCCTTAGCACATTTCTAAATATAGTAAAACTAGGATTTCTTACACTCAACAAGGGCCTTAGCGAGCCCTTCGCTCCAGCCCACAGTGGCTTGTATGAGTTTACATTGATTTCCGCACTTTTGTCCCATAGGACCATGAGGCCTCTCGCAGACGTCAATCTCTCTCTCTCTCTCTCTCTCTCTCTCTCTCTCTCTCTCTCTCCCCCCCTCCCTCCTCCCCCCCCCCTCTCTCTCTCTCTCTCTCTCTCTCCCTCCCTCCCTCCCTCCCCCCTCCCCCCCGCTCTCTCTCTCTCTCTCTCTCTCTCTCTCTCTCTCTCTCACACGTGTATGCTTCCACACTGCACCACTCTCACAAAAGGAAACCGTAAAAGCTATTTGGAATGAGTTGTGACAATGTCAAGTGAGTTTTTATGGTCTTTAAAAATCTCTCTCTCTCTCTCTCTCTCTCTCTCTCTCTCACACACACACACACACGCGTGTATGCTTCCACACTGCACCACTCTCACAAAAGGAAACCGTAAAAGCCATTTGGAATGAGTTGTGACAATGTCAAGTGAGTTTTTATGGTCTTTAAAAATCTCTCTCTCTCTCTCTCTCTCTCTCTCTCTCTCTCTCTCTCTCTCTCTCTCTCTCACACACACACACACGCGCGCGCGCACGCACACGCGTGTATGCTTCCACACTGCACCACTCTCACAAAAGGAAACGGTAAAAGCCATTTGGAATTAGTTGTGACAGTGTCAAGTAAGTTTTTATGGTCTTTAAAGGAAAGGTGCCAAGTAAGTCTTTATTGTCTTTAAAGAAAAGGTGCCAATACGATTAGGTGCGTTCCAAAAGGGCATGTAACGCTTCAAACTGCAACTTACGATAAGGTGTGAGCTTTGAATCAAACCATGACAATAGCATCATTTTAAAACATAAGATGTAAAAAAACATGCTCCAATAAAAATGTGAGCCTGTTTGAGAGAGTTGCCATGGTTATCAAAGCTACGTAGTTATAAGTTCTATTGATCCCTAGAGGGCTGGTATAGGCTATCCACAAGGACTCAATATCCATTTGGAATATTCAAATAGTCTAGATATAGAATAAAGGTTTCAATTTTCTATAAAGACAGTTTGGTTTGAAACAAATTGCCAGGTCAATGGTGAACAGGACAAACAAGAAACAAAACAAGTAGGTTTCATAAGCTGTGACAATTCATAAAAACTCATACCAGGATGCTGCAGCCGGTAAACTGCTGGACTTCATTAAACTTCCATTTGAGAGAGAGACCTTTGATACGTTCCCAGGAATAGCTGGTGCATGCTAGACGAACCCAACATATAAAGACTTCAACAATGCCGCGGCAAGGGAAACACTGGGCTAAAGATTTCAACGCTACCGCAGCAAACAAAACACGGTGCTATCGGTCCTATAAATCCCTACAGAGCTGTATGAAATTGTAATTGAAGGAAAAGTTGTGTGCTTTACACAACCACACTCTAAAATAAACATTACTTTATCTAATGGTTTCCTGAATACGTACAGAGGTAAAAGATGCAGTAGGTACATCTATAATAGGAGGCGGCAAGCCAACTCCAGAGCGCCGCTGAGATGGGTGGGTGAGGTCATGAAAGTGCTGATTCTTGCTGCACACAAAATACCAAACAGGAAATGTCAAAAGGGCATGAAAAACTTCACCTACTTTAGCATTAGAAACTTAAAAATATCAAAGAGTAAACTCATTCCAGACTGATTCACCAAGGGCACAACAAAAATTCCATTGTGGCAACCTAAACACATACAATTGGAAAAGCAAGCAGGCTGCAACAGCAGACAAGCATATCAAAGTTCTACAATAGATATACAAAATAGGTAAAAAGAACGTGCATAAGCTGCTTTTCCTTATAGCATCAGCATTTTCAAGTCTCGAAACACTTAAGTAATATGACACTAAAAGATCATTTCTATATAATATAATGTAGACCAAATTCATGTCGGAGGCAATCAAGGCCTACAACATCGTAAAACAATGCCAAGCGATCGTGAGGCTTAATTCCATGCATAGCTGGAGTTAATCATGGGAAACAATCTATAGAAGCTAAAAAGGAAAAAGGGAGCAAAAGGCAGTTTAGCACCCACACACAAAGAAGACCATTGCCAATCATGCTTGCAGGCACGGTTCGGCATAGCTTCAACATAAAAAAAATTCAGAGGCCCCAAAGATTGTTGGCAAGATTCCAGAGACAGACCTACTCTAGTCCATATCTTCACCCTGTGGGCCATCATTGAGGCGGCAAAGTCGAGATCCCAAAAAGTTTACGCCTGTTTTGTAGACTTCCGGAAGGCCTTCGACACCGTCCCACGCTCTTGTATGATCAAGAGACTCCAAGATATGCAGATTCCAAAGGTCATGATATGGGAAGCCATGAGCTTATACGAGTCCACCAGAGGGAGAGTTTGCGCCCCAGGAGGCCTATCAGATTGGGTTGAGAGCACAATCGCAGTGAAACCCCTTTCACCGACTCTCTTTGGGCTCTACATTGATGAGATCACATCCTTTATCGACCGCGTAGGAGGCAAGGGATCACTGCTGGCTAATTTGATGATACAGATATTGCTATATGCAGATGTCATCCTCCTCATATGATCTACAGGGGAGCTACTGCAAAGACATCTGGAGGCCCTAGAGGTAGAGAGAGACCTGGCAGTTCACCTTGGGAAGCTCAAGGTTATGATCTTCAACACCTCATGTGTAGTACTCCATCGTCACATCTTCACTTACTGAGGTGAGCCAGTGGAGATAGTGCAGTCTTGCACATACTTGGGGGCAATCTTTACAGGGCTAGTTTTCGCGATGGTATGCACCTGTGTCCACATGGTTTGCCAATCACGATATTCAGATGGACCGGTTTCCCCCCTTTCTGTACAGCATGGACGCACCACCCGAGCGGATCCTAGAAGACGAGATTAACCATATCATACGGTTAGATCTCCTCCAACTCCATACGTCTTGCACTTGGGGAGGGGGGGGAGGGGAACAAGAGTTCCCAACCACTTCTTGAGAGTATCGGAGGATGGACTCATCGTCAGACTACAGTACCTCAAGAACAGGAGTCTCACATGCACTGCGGTCCCATCAACTGAGCATCGAGGTACGGAGAGCTACAGGCATACCCAAAGAGCAGCGGATCTACACGTTACACACGATGGGAGAGGTCGAGACGGATGAGCATTTCTTATGTCTCTGCCCAACCTACTATGACATCAGTGGACCATACCACTGCCCTTTTCAAAAGGGGCACGGCTTTGGTCCACTCTCACGGTTGATCCACTTTCAGAACCACGTCTGCATTGGGCTCTATGTGATTGAGATGCGGCGACACACAGACACTATTGCGACAGATCACAGAGTAACCGAAGGGGACCACGCCGCAAGAGCCTGAGGTAGACCAAGCACGGCGATATGCCACAAAATTTTATGCATTTGAGTCAGCCCCAAGACATAGCAAGGTGGAGGAGGAAGAGCTAGCTGACATGACGGCAGTGTAGATCAACAGGGAGAGACGACGTGATGCTTTCGAGCAAGGGACGCAAAGACCACTCACAACACAGAGACCAAAGCACACACGATCGAGGTCCCGTCCATCTCAGCATTGCTCAGCCAGGGACAAGGCAACACTCTTGACATAGCCCATCGGATACAAAGACTGAAGAGACCACGTCCTCCACCACAACGAGAGACAGCTCAACATATGCAGATTCGGGATATCTTTGCAGCCCAACAGAGACCCATGACATCGGGTTTCAGATTTCTGAGCTCTCGGTCTTTCAGTTTCTCAGTCTTTATTTGAGTTAGCTTTAGCATAGCACTCAGCAAGGGTCCTAGCACGCACTTTCCTTCAGCCCACAAAGGCCTGTGTGGGTTTTTGGCCTGCCCCAGTGTAGGCCTTAGTGAAGGCTTCGTCTTGGAGATGGGCAAATTTTGAAATTTATTTTTGTTTTTTTTCGTGAATTGTTTTGTTGGTCCACATGACTGGTTTTTGTTTTTCATGATTGATTGAGGGCATGTGATCTCCACCTCTCTCTCTCTCTCTCTCTCTCTCTCTCTCTCTCTCTCTCTCTCTCTCTCATACCCTCACACCCTCGTTTATATCACATCACACTCCCACTCATGCATGCACATGCGCACAATGATGCAAATGCGCTAGTGCAACTCCTTATCACCAGCTTCTTACACTCCCAAATCCCCATACCAGAGAGACATGAATGTGTTGCCTACAAAGCCTAGGCCACTCAAGAGGAAGAGCAAGATCAAGTGTTGCTCGTCTTTAACTCGAGGAAGAACAAGCCTAGGCCACTCAAGAGGAAGAGCAAGATCGAGTGTTGCTCTTGTCTTTAACCAAGACCAAAGCACTGAGGCGGTTCGACCAATTCAACAGTCCAATTGTCATTCAATGAAGCTCCCCTTAAGAGGTATGATTTAAAAACTCATCCATTGGCACTCATCTTGGCTCAATCAATTTGAAAGCTACTTTCCATTGTGCACAGAACTTTGACTATCTAGCTACCAAGGTCAATCTCCACATAAGGGAGGCCTAGGTATCATTGATCCAAAGATATAGAGCAAAGCGGCAAGCCATGTTGGGAAAGCCTATTGTCAAGCATCTGGCTCCAAACTCTAAACCTTGGAGGCTCTTTCTTTGACAAGGGCTCCTAAAGGAACACGCCTCCACATGAGAATATGGGCATTGGTAACAATCTCACCAATCGATCGTCATGACGGCCCCCCTCTCACATGAAAGGGATCACTACTTATGCGGAGCTTGATGATGAAACAACTCATCAAAGCCACCCCCAAAGCAAAAGATGAGTTCAAGCAACAGCCCTTGATTTGGCACTTGGACTTCCAAGACCACGAGGCTCGTATGTCGAGGCAATGCACACACATTGGGTTGGGCATGGTGGGAGAATGATCAAGACTAGAGTTCACAGATGATACAACCTTGTTCGTAGAGCGCTCACCCAAGGGCCTAGAGAGGGTTAGAGGTGCACTAGTTGGATTCAGGAGCCAAGCCCAATTTGATTGCTTTTAGCATAGGCTCCGAAGAGCTCCAATCATGGGCCAATGACCTTAGCTATTCCCAAGGCCATATGGTGACATATTTCAGCTGTCAGGTGGGATCGGATATCTCAACAAAGCACAGATTTCCTCACTACAGTGTTCCACGCAAGCTCCTCTATTGGAGCTCAGCCATGCTCTCTTTGGAAGGCAGAGCTTTTGGTGCCTCGTGCTAGTGCTTTCAAAAGAGGTGCAAGGGACATCTACGGCGCTTGCTGGGCAATTTTCTTTGGGTAGGCTCAGAAGGCACACAAAATATCCGTGCTAGGGTCATCAAGAAGATAGTGGTTCTCCCCAAGGCAAAGGAAGTCCTATGTAGGTTGATCTAAAGATACAGAGCAAAGCCATGTTGGGGAAGCTTATTGTCAAGGGTCTGGCTATAGACTCTGAACCTTGGAAGCTCCTACTCCTAAGGAACATGCCCCATGCACACGAGGACAATGGCAACAGTCTCACCAATGGATCATCACGACGGTCCCTCTCACATGGAAGGAATCACCTCTTATGCAGATCAAACCTCATTCGAGCCCTCCAAAGCAAAAGATAGTTCGAGCAACATCCCTTGATTTGGCACTTGGACATCCGAGACCTGGGTTGGGCATAGTGGGACAATGAGCTGGTGAGATCCCTAGGGGTAGAATCAGCTCCCCTACCATCCCGAGGAGAGGCTAAGCACTCATGTACATATACATGCATACATTATGTCTCTGTATATATACACACTTGAGAGGGGGATGTAGGAGATCGAGAAGGCCATCCCGGAGGCAAGGCTTTGACTAGACCCTAGATGCACAAACCCTCCGCACTGGTATAACTCTCCAAGACAAGAATTCCACTCACAACACCACCACATAGAGCCCTACCAGACTTTCTTCCCAAATAAAGTCAGAGCAAGAGGTCAAAGGCCTAGGGACTTTACACTCATAGAATGGCAGCCGATCAGAGTGGTTGGCCATTAAGGGCAAACTTGTATATCATCAATCCAAACCTTTTCAATACAAACCAAATCACTCTATGTGGCACCTCTAGTTATGGTAGGGTAGAGCCTTGCACAAGACCACCCACATTGGACTAGCCTCCAACAAGAAACATCTCCTACTTCTAGGAAATCGAGCGACAAAGTGCTGAAGTTTTGAATAAGAATGATCATGCCCTATCGTTCACAATTGGTGCTACTAGTTCAGCAGGATAGTTCTTTCATGACCTGTAGAACTTTTACAAATTGACTATTAAGAACCACTATCCGAATGATTGGATGGTTTGACTAATTTGCTGAAATAAGCTATAGTGTTTAGTGAGATGAAAGAAAAGGACACACTATTTGCACTCCTTAAAGCTGTTGTGAGTTTCTAGTCAATCCTCCTCAGCAAAAGTAAGTTTAATAGCCATAGCTCAATAAACTAGTAATAGTCTTCTTCGATGATGTAGTAACAATATTGAGGAGAGTAAGGAACGATTAGACATGGTGAAATAAAATGGCTTAGAAAGGCCTAGTTTGAATACCAAGATCTATAAGGAACAATGTGACTTACATGCTTACGAAAACACATAATGAACATCAAGAACAAAGCACCATAGAATTAAGCTCAAAACTTTCAAAACATTGCTCAAAACTTTCAAAGTGAGCACATGAGCTGAAGACTTCAGCACTAGATTGAGGACCTTTAGAACGATAATAACAATGTGTATGTATATAAGTATATACACAATGTACGTACGTGCGTGCGTGTGTGCATACGTACGTATGCATGTATGCATGCATGCATGCATAGAGAGTAAGGGGAGACACACACACAGAGAGAGAGAGAGAGAGAGAGAGAGAGAGAGAGAGAGAGAGACACACACACACACACACACACACACATCTTCCTTGCTAATGAGGGGGATGTCAGCACGAAAAATAGGGTTTTGACTGTCAACAAATCATCAAACAAGCTGATCTTCAAACTCTTTTCTAACCCATTTATGACTAGCTCTTTCTCCATGAAAAAGGTATTACTCTAAAATGTTCCCAAAATCTCTCTCCTTACTAGCACAAATTATTAAAGTATCCATATGATGGCTGATTTTCTGCAAGTCAAATCAGACATCAAGAGCACTTTTTCTTGGAAAAAGTCCTTCCTCCAACAGCCAAAACACAGCATCCATGAAAGCTGAGAACTGCAACGTAAGGCATGCATCTAGATCAACATGCCGAAACTCATCCTCGATCTCATTAGAGTCACTCACATAGTTAAAAACCATGATATGCATTACTTCATTATCTTCATATCCAGTACCACAAAATATGTCTACAAAGCATATCCTCTGCCAGTTTGTCCTGGGAATTACGGAATACTCCGGGGAAAAAAGAATGTTCTGGCAGATGAATTAAGCTACCATCCCGCACCCTTGGAGTATTTGAACCTGGGTTCACAAATGTGAACATCACTATTCGCCAACGTCCTGGAAGGATAGCTACATTTTAGAGATTATGCAAGGTCAATATAAAAGGAAAAACACAAGATAGAAATCCTCTATTGGAGGAAGTATACAACGATCTGTCGCTTGCTTTAAAAAAGGACTGAGCTGAAAAGACAGATTGTTAACACTCCTGTTAGCGCAAAAAACAGTAGAATGTCATATGACCCAGCATTGTGCAATCTGTCTATATATAATATAGGTAATTTTGCAGAACACATATCAAATATATGTACTTCTGTGAAAACACATTCATGATGATCTTACATTGCATCTACGAGAGCAATTAATTATCACACAATCGTGGGAACGCAGTAAGAAAGATCTGTTTGATCCCCTGAAAACGCAGTTTACTTCCGCATGTTTCAAGATGCAACTATGATGACCTCAAGATCCCCACAGCAAAACTTGATGGATGACAAAAAACTACAGAAAGTCTTGATCCAAAAGACATCATTGTTTGACAATATAAGCAAAGAGCAAGCAAACGAGAGCTGCAAAACCTCTTAGCTCGAAGAATACCCACTGAACTACGTATCTGGATTATAAATCAAAATCTATAGACGAGGCACTACCCCTCCTCCAAGGTAAAATAAGATGCATCACAGCATGCAAGCATTAAAAATCAAGCAGGAAAGAACATAGCCCTTATTGGATTACTTATGGTTTGGACTGGGAATGTCAGCCTTACCGGCCGAGTCATGCCCAGTTGGCATTCTTCATTCTAGGAAGAAGAGCACCCACCCCAGCATCCAGAGCTGCTATGAATTATCCCCGTTCTCATAGCTCTGATGATCTCAGACAAACTCCCCTTTAATCCTATTGTCTGCGGCATTCTCTAAGAGATTCTATAGCATTTGAAGTCCTTTCAAGGCCCCATTTTTCTTCACTTTCCTGTCTGTGCTGACCTATGTAACAATTCTCATCCTAGAATGCAGAATTGAAGTTTTGACAAACACACTATATGAGTTTGTCCATTCCAGATAGATCCAAACCTCCCAGACAGGAAAATCATATGTTAAAGACAACCCAACCGTGAACAAGATACACCTTCTACTGCTGAAGTCCCTGCAAACAATAGCTATCGTCCTCACCTTCCATACTTTGCGAGCATCTCCTCTTTTGTGAAACTATCTTCCCGTGTTCCCTCATCATGCAAGTACAAGCAGTCAGGATTGTTGCAAGGCTGCAAAATAAACCGGTAAGATTTAATAGAGAAGATGCAAAAAGAGTTGAAAAGGTCCTTGCCAGGCTGAGCAAGGCAAACTATAATGTTGGAGACAGAGTACAACTGCTAGAATCATACCATATGTTTCAACCAAGCATTGCAATATTTCGTAGTTCCAAAGCAAGCCCTGCACAATAAAACCCTATGGTTTACCACCAGGAAATCGAAAGTACACAAATGTGCACCTCAGAACCTCTAACTAAAGCTTGCATGCATAGAGAGAGAAAAGAGTCTTCTTACTTTAAAACCTTTCCTTCCAGAACATAGCCATTTACAGCCTGGATACACCGGAGCGCATCTTCCTCTTTCATATATGTCACATATCTGCACAATGTCAGGAATACTTGAGAGATAATTCATCATTTGCCGCCACAAATTCAAGAAGTACATGCCTAAATTTGCTTAACATCAGGTTTTTTGACACTTACACACTCACACTCGATCCCACTGTAGAATGCTGAGAGCTGTGACCACCGGACTTTGAAACTGAAATTTTCAGAATCTTCCCATACTGGCCAAAATACTCCTTACGCTCTAACATCTGGCATAATACCAAAGAGTTCCAACGACGAAACCAATTAAGAATACCAAAGCAAGTACATAGTGATAGAAAAATCCCATAAGACCCCCAGATTTTTCCAGCCCACAAATCTACAATAATACCTCTTCATCTGCCAGAGTTGCAGGTACTCCAACAACATAAACAAGGTTTCTCTGAATAACACGAACATTGCTCAGACTCTTCCTTCCTTCCGTTGCCTTTGCCTTACCCTTACTAGACTTCTGCTTCTTGTCGTAAATATCAACAGGTCTGTTCCATACTGGCACTCCCAGTCATTAGAATTTTTTTAAGGTTCGACGAACAACACAAACATAGTTACGTTCACACACATTTTTGAATAACAAAATTCTTGAAATTCTGCAATGCAGCAAGTAGCTAGGAATCACTCTAGAAAGGCCTTGAAAAACACGCTTTCCTTGACATCAGCAAGATTGCTAGCACATCACTTTAATCATTTAGAATTACAAAAAAGAACACAAGCATCATTGAAGTTGCCCAGGCACATTTCCAACTCCAAAATGTAAAACCTTTGAAGATTTTGCAAAGTTCTGTATTTCTTTTGCATTCATAGCACAAGTGCAGCTGCTCTTCATCTAAAAAGGCCTGGCAGACTTAGCACTCAAGACACTGAGCCCACAAAAAAAAGAATAGAACTACACCTATACAAAGCACGCTAATATCAAAAAGCAAAGACACCCCTGCTGATGGCGATGTTATTGCTACAACACCACTCAATTGGGCTACAACAAAGATCACCAGGTTCTTGACAAACAGGCAGGCGCTTCTGGTATTTCCACACAAGTAAATCCTGTACACAGCTGCAGATCTTCCAAATACAAAACAGAAAGCCATGTGCAATAACTTCTGAGCATAACATTACCTGTCACAACTTACTGTCGTTGCAACTATCTTCTCCTTGTCGTATGGGGTCCTGCATGCTGGACAGCGCCCTTCAGTGCTGTCTTTCTCTGCCATCTCCATAATGTGATTCCAGCACCATACACAAATCTGTTGAAAGGAGAAACACCTTAGACAAAAGATTTGAATGCCAATAAAGTCCTGAAAACAACATCTCACTATGAGATAATTCATCAATAAAGGTGTACAATATGACAAAAACAAGCAACATATAGCAAGCATTAAGTGTCAAGCATGAAAGACAGAAAAGGACCAAATAACAATGAAAAGGGTGCTAATGTGCTTTGACAACTATCCTATAACAATGCTAGCGCAATTGTAAGCTCCCCAATCAAAGTTTTTGCCATAACATAACATCAAGACAAGCAATCTCTTTTGTCAACATTCTTTACTCCAATGTTTAGGAATGCTAGAGCTAAGTCTAGGTGAGGGAGAGGACACCCCTTCAGTGACCAAAAGGCAAACCACGCAGGTCAGTGCCCTCCTTTCCCAGGGAGACAAAATAAAGGTGAGTTGACGAGCTCCATTGTTTTCTAAACAGAAAAAAGTTTTAGGTTTGGCTCATTCAAAACTCTTCTCTGCCACTGCTGGCTTGTCAAAGCTCAACCTTCAGAGTTTCCCATTCCCCGGAGCTCATTTCTTCCTTGTGCTTAAGGTAGTGTCAGTAGGCTTTGTGGTAGATTGATAGCAGTTTGTGCTGATCTAACTCTCCACATACCCAAATTTTGATCCTGCCATACCACGGGTACGTGGCAAAGCTACTGCAATTCCTCATTGCACTTGAAGCTGCATCATTCATGCTCCAATATAAAGGTGATTGTCTGATCCATAAGCCGAGTAGGGCGTTACAGAAAACTTCATCAGTCTTAAGCTCCTGCAGCAATTTGCTCAGCTGTGCCACCCCCGCACGGAATTACGAACCCAATCTTGCATCTCGTGCCTGCTCGTCTCTACCTCCATTTTGTTTCAAACTCAGCCAGCAATTATTTGCTAGCCATATAACAGTAGAGTACACCAAGTCTGTCAAACACCTCTTTTAGCATATAAACAGACCTTGGGCTAGCAGCAGCCCGGAGCTGAAAATCTCCTGGAAAACTCAGTACAGAGGAGTGCTAATGTGTCCCTAAAAGCAGTGAAAGAACGTTGGGGACAAGCCTAGGTGACCATCGGTGTGGACCCAGACCTCCACTTGGGCTGCTTTGCAGTCTCCTCCTTCGCCTGAAAGAGCTGCCAGTAAAGGGAGGTATATATTGTTTTTGACTTACTATTTGATGTATTTAATACCTTCAATTCCATAATGTTTATATTTTTCTCCACCAGCCATTGATTTGGCATCCTTCATCCATTAGACTCAATTTGCCATTAAAAACTCAAATAATACCTTCAACACCAAGTTTTCGCTCTTTGCACTTCGAATACTGATTGCTGGTGTCTTTTGGTAAGCACCAGCAACCTTAGGGAGAGTAAATTTACTTAGTACTACAAGGAGGTTTCCCAATATTCTTAAGCGAGAGAGTACTTTCAAAGTTCCATCTCTATAATACTCATCTTAAGCGCATCCCCGTAACCATGACACCAGCTCTTGTAAAAGGAAATTACTTGAAAGTTAAAGCATGCAGTCTCACAGCGATACAGAGCATAACCATTGCATATCTAGGTCCTCCTTTACTTCAGCAAAGGATTCTTAAGGCATAGACTTCAAGATTTGTCTTTACGTAATTTTCTAGCGTGAGAACGTCTAGAATTCGGGGGCCAATGTTTAAGGTGCCGTTATATTTTAGTAAGCACACACGACCTTAGAGACAGTAAAGTTACTGTACTACAAGGGCATATCCCATGACACCAGCGCACGTAAAAGGGACAATTATAAACATGGAGTTGACTGGATACAAAGCAAAGCTTTAAGTCATGCAATAAATGTGCAATCATGAAGGTAATTTAGGTACCGGATACAAAGCAGAGCTTAAATCATTCAATAAATGTACATCTTCTTTCTCTCTTTTGCAATCATGAACAACTAATGCTCATTTATCGGAACAAGCAGAACGGAAACCAAAGTTTAGCAGGACCTGATAGCCACATGGACATGGTTTCAGCTGTCGATCTGTAGAATCCATCTCTTCCATGCACAAGGGGCAGCAATTATCTCCATCTTCGCTAGCTTCATCCATGGCTTTAGACTGCGCAGTTCCAAAAATTGAGTGAACTACTATATATGCAATGTTCAACATTAAACGTAAAATCTGTCCGGAAAGTGCACCACCACACGTTGCAAAAGGTTATATATGATCAACATAAATAAACGGTAGAAGCGCTAAAATTTGACTGCATAATGAATGATATTTTAGCTTCCTGGCGTGTCAGAATCCTATTCATAGCAACATCATGCTAGCCCACAATTTAGAAAAGGCTAAAATTTCTATCCCTTCAGGCAAAAAGCTAATGATGCATAACATACCCCTACAAGATCTACTGAGTCGGCAATCAAGATGATTGCACAAAGCTGCAGAACGGGACGCTAGATAAGGGGCGACAGACCAATGGCCTTAATTGAGGTTATAACCATATATTATAAAACAAGATCAGCAAGCTATCACGCCAAGAGGCTAGAAAGACAGTTTAGCAAAACTGCATAGATTGCAGGTTTGAAGGCATGCAAGAGCAGCACAAAGATCGGCGAAGCAAGCAGTAAGAAGCAATACGGAAGATTAACAAACGATCAACTTGACACGGAAATCAACGTGAAGATGATGTTTCGGCAGAGTGTGGAGCGAAGATTAATGATTCAGCAAGAGTTGGAAGGGGGATCGATCGAACCGCGAGGAAATAGGGTGACGGATGGGGGGCCAACCTAGTAGTGCAGATGTAGAGTGAAGTACCTGGGGATGCGGGGCGAAGGATGAAGATGCTGGTGGCAACGAAGGCGCGCTGCTGCTGCTGCTGCTGACGAATGACGATGAAGGCAAGGCGACAGGTAGGGAGTGGAGGAGGAGGAGGAGGAGGAGGAGGATGCCGCTAGTAGTGGGGCTGGGACGAAGGGAGGGAGGGAGGGAGCAGATCGGCAGGAAGGGGGAGGAGAAGGACAAGGATAAGGCCTTAGCAGGAGGAGCAGCAGCAGGAGGAGGAGGAGAGGGAGAAAGGATGTAAGTGGTGGTGGTGCCAATCTTTGAGAGTTTTTCCCTCACACCTCTCAACTGCTTAAATACTTCCTGCCACCCTTTACCCTTTTAACTAATTTAATTTATACCCCTCCTCTCTATTTTGACTCCAAGGCTGGCCAGGTAGCCCTTCAATCCTCCCCACCAAGATCCGCCTGCCCTCCGACCTCTTGAGGTTGAAAGGGATTTTTGTAAAATCATGAATCTTTGGTCCATTAGCTTTTTCCCAACTCACTTTGTTTGACCATTTTCCTTGGCCTTACACAAGTGTACTAATTGCTAGAGAGAATTTATAGCCCAGAACTGGGATTGAGAGTCGCACGCAATGTTGTAGAGGACGCAATCCAGAGCATGGTAGGTTTGTTTACAAGCAACAAGGAGCATTACATAGCTCCACACCAACAAAGCAACTCTTTGATCAAGAGATCTCGCTCTATCCCTATTATTTAGATGTTTGTTATTGTGGGATGGTAAATGGCCTCTACTATCGGGTATCATCTAACATTCTTCATCAATACCACCATTACCTACCATTAATTCTCCATGTTCACATCCCCACCTTGTTTCCAATGTACTTTTGAACACACTGCTATGACTTTACTTTCTTTGGGTTTCCCCTTCAACCCTCCTAGCCATCTTGCCATCAAAAGAGACCCTATAATGCTTGGGTTTAGCCACACCGTTTTCTTAAGCAGGACATGCCTACGGGTCCAAGGCCTCCCTTCTCATGATCAGGTGTGGTAGGCTTTACATAAGCCAATCTCTGACAATAAAAAGCACCACTAGGGAGGGAAGGGTGTGCATGAGAGGTATGGTGCGGGATCTTTATGGTGTTGTTGAACAATTCTTCAATCAATAGGGCATGTAGGCAAGGCAACCAGCTTAAAGACAAGGCCTTGGCATGAGTGTCTGGTGGAGATCTTATGGTTGAAGGGTTGCTATTTCTTAGAGCTAGAATCTCTAGGGTAAGGAGGAGGAGGAGGAGGAGGAGGAGTAGGTATGAAAGAGGAGGATGCACGTAGAGGGCCAGCCAAATCCAGCAGGTCTCAGGTAATGCGTGGTCATATGAGGCATTGCCAAGCCTTTCCTAGCCATGCACATGGCACATGTAAAAACAAACATGAAGCTATCTTAAGTCCACATGTTGTTCCATCAGTAATGGAGCTTGGTTTAGTCGAATTGTAGGATATGTTGAGAAAGAGTAGGATTAGGCCATGTTCCACTAGAACTATCTCCACGACAATATGTAGATTGTGAGCTATTCTAGGAATGGTATCATGTAAATAATCACATTAATTGGTAGATTGAAGTGTTTAAAATCAAACGTCTTTTATATACCATGTCTTTTACATCTGCAGCCCTCTTGCCTTATTTCTTGTCTCAACCCTTGTTCTCATCACATCAGTTGCCATAACATTTGTGGACACACTCGGGAACAATTCCTACTAATAAAACACCATATGGGCAATCAATAAATTGTGTTACTTGTTATGAGAACTTTTCCTTGCATAGTTATGAATAATACCAATAAACTAAGAGGTAGTGCCCATGAGCATGCATATTCTCATGTTTTGTGTCCGTGTCTTAATCAAACTTAAAGAGATGCCTCAGACTTCTACCATGGTGATTCATAATGGCAATCAATAGTTTGCATTGTGCTTATGATGCAATTGTGATAATCTTATTGTTGTTACTTACCCCACCCGATGATGCAACTATGATAATCTTATCATTGCTACTTACCCGACCTTATGGCCTCACTTCATGCATTGTATGGGGTCACTTTTCCCCCACTCCATCACATCAATTATCATTGATTTTGTGTGGAAGCTCAAATTAGGGTTTGACAGCATCACACCTTGCTACCGAATGGAAGATCGGCACTTCAAGGTGACCTTCGACTAAGCATTCATAGTCTCTCTATTCAACAACTACCATTAGAATCACCAATATGTGTATACTTCTCTAATTTTCCATAAATCTTGGTATCTAAGTAGAGAACATCATTGCCACAATACATATTTTGTTTTTATCCGTTCTATGACAAGCATGTCCATGCTTCCAAGTGTGTTTATGTGTTGTCGAATAACATTAACGAACTATGGCAACTACTTGACTAGCTGGCATGTATGGATTGAAACCGGTCTGATAAATATACATATACTTATGTTAGACAAAGGCTAGTGATGACTACAGTGCCTATTGATGGAACCATGTGTTGTGATGGTGGTAGTTGTGTACAATGATCGAAAGCAAGGACCAAATGACTGAAGGACCGAATCAAAGGATGAAATGATCAAATTAAAGGACAAATTTAATAGGGCAAAGATAGATAGAAACTCAAAGAAGTGATCATTAGGACATGTGGAAGATGCATACAGAGTTGGTGGAGGTTATTGACATATTAATCTTCTTAATTGTGTTGTGATTGCACGCTAAGAAAAAACTACATCATGAACATGATTGCAAGTTCTTCTTGACCATCAACGTCATAGCTCTAAAAACGTGGACAAGGGACAAGTTTACTTTAGTGACAAGTTTAAAATTGGAAGTCTTATATCACACTGTACACTCCGGAGAAGCTTTATCAAGCATTAATAATTAAAAAGTTAAAAAATGAATAGTACCTATAGGAGGAGCATAAAAGCAACCCCTCAAAGGTAAACTTTTTGCATCTAAACTGAGTAAAGTAGAATAGAAAGCTAAGCAAAGAATAGAGCTAAAAGAAGAGCTTAAAAATATATTTAACAAGTGAGGGCCAGCTCTCTCATATCATAAATAATCTTCGAGGAAGTCTGCCACCTCTCCCCATACATCTTGTATGGATTTTCATTCTTTGTTTTACAATGTTTTAATTCTTTTTTAAAGAATCCCCAATTTTTAAAATGGTAAAATTTCATTAGTTTGTTTTTTTTACAATGAAGAGCTTTGTATCCATTAACAACTGAATATGTAGAGTTCCATTTTTAGGACACATTTAGGCTTGAATCCTATAAACTTATGATTATAGCTAACCAACCCTCTCCTTTGTTATGCATGTCCTTGACGGTGATAGAGTGCTAGGGAATCAAAAGAAACAACCATGGTGCACACAAAATCAAAAAACAGTGACACCAACATTCATGTGATCATAGTCCAACTCATTATATCTAAAAGCTTGTGATGACCACCCCATGTTATGGAAGAGAGAACTAACAAGCTCATGCGAGCAATGACTTAGTTATGTATTATTGGGGTTTAGTTTCTAAAAAGTGCTACTCTTTGTCCATAAATAATGGAAGCACTACCATTGATATTTATAGGGAGGATTAGGTCCTATGGACCTTAATTTGTGTCTCATCTCTAAAAATTTCCTACTCCTTTCTAAAATTGTAAAAATTATAAAGAAGAGATTATATTTGAAATTAGCAATTATATGCTAAAAATAAAATAAAACTATCGGACATCTGGTTTAATCAATAAATAAATACAACAATATGTGAGCCTATCAAGTAATGCAACTAGATGGGTTTCTGATTACCTGCTCCACAACAACAACAAAAATAAAATAATAAATAAATGCAACAACATATGAGGCTATCAAGTAATGCAACTAGATGGGTTTTTGATTACCTGCTCCACAACAACAACAAAAATGAAACATTGGGTTTAGCATAACAATAATGCAACAACACGTGAATCTATCATGTAATGCACATATGACTCACAATATAGCTACATGCTATCTATCATCAAGGATTATAAATAAGATTATTGAACTAAGATATCTTATATAATGGCCATTTTTATGCAGTAATATTTTTATTCTTCATGCTATTCTTAAATTCAAAAATATAACTATGTGTGCAACACATATATAATATCTCTTCCTTAAATGCTACCATAATTATAGATTTTACCAATGTGCATTTCATTACTTTTTTTGCAAAGAGAAGAACTTTCTATTACTGCTTGGGAAAAAACACCATATGAATCAGCTACCAAACTAGGGTTGATGATGGTAAATACAAATAAAAGACTTGGCTGTCCAAATCCAACCTACCAAAATCCCAGCTCGCGCTGCCTAGGGACTATCCGAAGTAGGGGCTAACAACCAAGATGGTGGCCTATACATCTAGTGAATATCTCCCACAGAGAATGTGTAGAAAATGCATGCAGACCAAGCCTTGCTGAAACATTCTCACTGCTCGGTGGTCCCTCGTGAGCATGGAGCACCGCACTCCCCATTAGCACACACTGTGAAGATAATGTCTTGCCATATGGCTACTATTATAGTAGTTGGTGGAGCGTGTTGCCCTCCCATCATTAGACTACAATGGGCGACCCAGATGTTCCAAGTAGTTATACTAGGCACTATATCCCAAACACTACCCTCATGCAAATGCTATGGGCGATTGCGAGTGTGAGATGGTGGTACAGTCTCAAGGAACTCAATTTGAAAGACCTACTCAACATGGATCCTATAGGCCAGTGAGATAGGATCAATAGAAAAAGTATGGCATCTCGATGTGAGCCACGCCACCATCCCCCATGTGAAATCTCTTCACATCCTCTGCGTCCTAGCCACAATCCAAAGAGTTGTTATCCAAATGCTCTTTGTCACAAGACAGCTCCATAAGCAGTGTGGGATCGTCTCCAGCACACCATCCGTACACCTAACAAATCTGTCGTCCCGACCAACATCTGTTCCCACCAGGGATGGATGGGTAGGCCCCCATGAGCCACCCTTTAGAAGAAGTAAGAGATCTTCCATGGTCTCAGACTGTTGGACTAGAGGCATGGCCAGAAGTGGATGATCACCTTCCTGGGAACCTCCTGCTCTATCTAGTGTCGCTCTCTCAAGGGGGTCCAAGGCTGCTGCCTCTAATTGAATGCATCTGTCAGTGTGAGTTGTGTAAGAAAAGAAAGGCATCTCCTCTCTCCTATTTGAGTATCCCAACCGAACTAACCCAAACCACTCTCCTGGGTCCCATTGCATGTCCCTAAGAGGCTTGCCCTCCCACAACGATAGAGATTCCAAACCTCTCCCTTGGGATGTGCTAAGACCATGGTTGGATCGATATGCCACACTCTTCCCAACCAGCCAACAATCGTGATCCTCTACCACTCTAGATCCTCTAAGGCTACTAGCTCCTCCAACTCCTTCTCTGACTCTATCTATAAAAGGCCTCCTAGTTCCACCGAGTAGGATTTGCACTGATGAATCTCAGATGCTCTCCAAAAAGCCAAACCCTGAGAGGCACCCCTGTCTGAGAGAACTGACCCTCCCAATAGTGGGGGTTCCAAGGATTGCATAACCCCTCCCACCGTGACTTAGGGATCACTGAGTCAATATCGTCCATCCATATACGTAGCTACTCCTATTAGGTGAGAGAGTGCTTGTGCCCTAGCCTCTATATCCCTAGGGATCTATCCCCTGGAACCAAAGTATCTTGTTGGACCACTATCCCACTGTGCCCATCCAATGTGTATCCTCTGCCCTAACATCCATCCATCCGTATCTCTGACCTCCGGGTGCCAAAGAATCGACTGTCTCTTGAACCCTGCTGGAAGGGTTGGCTCGTATGAATCCCTTGAAACCCTGCACCACACCCTAACTAGGTTGCTCATGAATTGGGATCCTCTCCTTGTGAGTAGTGCCACTAAGAAGATCCACCTAAATACTGTTGCCACCACTGACCACCTATCCGAGGGGTGTTCCTGAGAAGTCCTCTCTAGAGGAGGAGCTTGCAAGGCTCTATGCTGAGCATGAGACCTCGAACCACCAACTTGCCTAAGAGGGCCCTACTCCGTATCTCCGGGTCTATGATGCCCAACCACCATGCGACCGTGGAAGGATCACTATCAGCCAAGCCATTCTAGCCCTAGTATTCCATGTGCCATTTCAACCCACCCAACGAAAGCTGTGTACCAATCATTTGAGCTGTCCCATGCAGCCCCTATGGAAATACCAACAACATGTAATATACTAGGATGTAGTGAGAAGGACTTGGTTGAGCTCTACCTGCGAGGGAGAGTACCTCCAATGTAGAAGCTTGGGTTGAATGCTCTCTAGCACCAAGGCATTCTACTCCTCTGCCAATAATATTTATCCCCACCTGACACCCTAGGTATCTCATTGTTTGCGCACATGGGATCCACCTGAAGCCAAGGGCCACCCCTAGTCCTAGATCTCCTGGACCTCCCCCGTGCTTGTGTGGAAACTAACTGATTTGGTCCAGTTAATTCATGCTCTAAAGGTCTCACAATAAATGGCCAAGATCCCCCTGATCGACGTGAGGCTTCCCATTGATCCCTCTACAAAGGCACTATATCGTTCGCAAACTCTGAGTTAAGCAACTCGTTCTCCTGGCAGATCGGGTGTTGCATGCCGGAAAGGTTAATGGCCTGAGAGCACAAAAAAATCCCATGGCCTTAGCCACAAAGAGGAAAAGGAAGGGTGCAAGAGGGTATCCCTAACAAAGTGAGTGGGATAAAGGAAAAGCCTCACTGGTGTGGCCACCAATAGTCACATGACTGTAGCTCCCTACATAAAGAGTTGAGACCCATCTGATCCATCTCTCTGAAAAGCCCAATCTCCACATCATACCCTCTAGAAAGGACCACTCCACTCTATCATATGCCTTCTCAAAATCCAAAAGAAGGATATCGAGAGGCTGAGCTTCCTCTCTGGCCCAATCCATTGCCTCCCAAAAGGTGAATATATTGTCCAGGATGTTGTGCTTTTGAACAAAACCAGTTTGTGTGTCATGAATGATATCTAGAAGGTGCGCCTCATTTGCAACCTCAAGACCTTGGCTAAGATATTGTATACAGTCTCTAATAGGGTAATCGACCTCATATATCAAATGTCCAACCTGTCCCCCTCTTTTGAGAGCAAACAAATCTAGCCAAGACTCAAGAACTATGGGAGAGAACCTATATAAAAAATCTCATGGCAAACCCGCCAGAGTGGGGTGCAAACATGTCCCAGAAGAAATAGAAGAAAGTCAAAGTAAAGCCATCCTCCCTAGGGAACTTCTAAGGGGGAAGGGCCTTGAGGGCATCCCAGAGCTGCTCCTCCATGAAAGGGGCCTCTAGGTAGTAGCAGCTGACTAGCTCGGAGAACCACCATTAGAACCTAGTCCCACATTGTTGCACTTGTCACAAGGGAAGTGACGGTTTCCTCCTCTTATTGAAACAACTGCTTTTAGAAATCCATGGTCATCTCCAAAATCTCTTGGGGGCCTATATGTATCTATCCCTATGCATCTCTTAGTCGCTGTTGCTATAGCTACTCCCTACAGAGAATGGCCTAGTGACCTAGAAAAACTGATGAGTCATCATGTCCCCCTTCTGCACCCATCTAGCATGGGAATAGACTACACACCTCCACATCCTACAAGATCAGTCACACAAACTCATATCTATCACTGAGCCACTGAGAACCAGGTTCCTACTATCTAAGGTGCTCTATGGAGGCTAAATCTCTCATGGCTCTCCCCCTCTTCTACAAGGCAAGTCTCCTCTTCCGTGGTCTCAATCACTGGGTCCAACACATGGACTGAAAAACATTTTGGCAACAAAGCTATTTGTAAACTCTACCAGAGTGCAAATGATGAGCAACATAGAAGTTTTAGGACCTCTTGAGTTCACCGGAACTGACAGATCTGCAAATGGTTGCTCCAAACTTGAGTTCCAACACCCGGGCAGAAAAATGCAGAAACTGACATAGTGAGTCAAAATTCCAATGAAATATCCCAGATTCAAGAATGAAGATGTTTCCAAGCTCTTGAAGTGAAGTGGACACCAAAAGCAAGCAATATTTGCCTCTACAAGTCAATATGGAGTCTCTGTCATCGAATGGAATAGGGAAAAGCTCAAAAAACGACTTTTTCTTTGAAAACACTTAATAGGCTCTCAAAACCACTTCGCAAAGCCAAAGTGACTTTTCCAAAGGTTCCTTCAAGGTCTTTGCACACTCGGATGCAAGTAAAGTCACCCATAAAGCTTCCCACAGAGCTTCTCTTTCCTCCCACATAGCTGTTGAGCTTCAAGCATTCACGCACACTCAGCTAGATCACCTGGGCTCTGATACTAGTTGAGAGTGCTCTCAACGGAAGCAAGAATGGAAAAGGGAGAGAGAGAAACAGAGAGCCACACAAGTTTTTGGTGGGTGCAGAACATCCTAATCTTCTTTTTCATTCATTTATATATGTGTTTAAGTATTGTACATAACTGAGGTAAAGGCACAGTAACCTTTAACCCCCACATATGGGACATGCCGGCTATTATAGAAGATTTATCTTATGGTATGCCATGATAGCCAGACCATTTTACAAATTATTAGTGGAATTCTTATGGACAGAAGAGTGCAACCAAGCCTTTAAGCTTTTAAAGTGGCACCTAATCACAACACCCATCCTTATATCTCCCAATTGGGATATCAATTTTCATGTTCATACTAATGGATCCAAGTATGCAATTGGGAGTGTGCTTTGTCAACCTGGAGAACATAAGAAATACTGCCCATTCTACTTTGCCAATCAACAACTCAATGATGCAGAGATCAACTATACCACCATAGAAAGAGAAGCCCTTGCAATGGTGTATAGTGTTAAGAAATTTTGGCACTATCTATTGGCAAATGATTTTGTCTTCTACATCGACCGTCAAGCATTGCTTTATCTTGTGAACCGTGAATTCTTGAAGAAAGGGGAGCCATCTGGTTATTCTTCCTGTTGTACACAGTACTTCAAAATAGTAGTTTGCAAAGGTTTCCAACACTACATTACCAATCACATGTCTCGTGTCAAGTCGAGAGAAGAAGCCACTAGAGTAGAAGATGACTTGCCAGATGCCACACTATTTCAGATAGATGATGTTCCCGATTGGTGTGTAGATATCATTAGGTACTTAATGGTAGGAAGATCACCCCTTGAAATGAAAGCAGTGGATGCCAAAAAACTAATTTTAAAAGTTGCACCCTATCAACTCATTGCACGACAACTATACAAGATGGGCAAGGACCAAGTTTTAAGAAGATGTGTAATGCCTCATGAGATCATGCCAATCCTTAGTGAAGTCCATGAAGGCATTGCAGGAGGACACTTCCAAGTGGAAGTGACAGCAAGAAAAGTCCTCCTTGCAGGCTACTAGTGGCCAACACTTTGGGCAGATGCTTATGAATATGTCAAAAGCTATGATGTATGCCAACGGTGTATGCCAACGGACTACTAAACCACAACACAAGGTCGCCCTATTGAAATAATGTCATCGGATAGAGGCACACATTTTGTCAATGAGGTTATCCAAGAAATCTTATTTGGCTTTATGGTAATCCATAAAGAAAGCACTCCCTACTACCCCCAAGGGCCGAATCCACAAACAAAAGATTATGCATTATCCTCACCAAGGTAGTAGAACCACAGCATTCTAATTCGATAGAGAAACTAAATGCAGCCTTGTGGGCATACCGAACCATACTTAAGGTCAATACGGGGAATACATCTTTTTAATTAGTGTATGGCCTTGAAGCTGTGGTCCCACTCAAATTTGTAATACCAAGCTTACGCATAGCAGTATAGGAAAGCATGGGAGATCATGCATCCCTGAAAGAAAGACTCTATCAATTGGAGAAGCATACACAGACCATATTATTCACCTACCATGCCATGACAACAGAAAAACGTTGAAGAAAGGAATGGTTTGATAGAAATATTAAAGCCAAAGACATCAAGGAAGGCGACTTGGTCTTGCTATACAATGCCAAAGTCCACAAGGGAAAACTCAAGTATCTAGGTCAAGGACCCTATCGAGTAAGAAAAATGAATCCCATCAAAGCTGTGCTACTAGAAACATTGGATGGAGTCCAATTCAACACAACCATAAACGGGAGCCGACTGAAGTACTACTACATCAACACACCAGCCATCCCTGACAATAATGAAGTTTTGAGAATCCCAAGTCTTCAATAGTTAGCACTAGATTGTTACACGTGCACTCACTAACATATGCACTTTTTTGCACATATAGTTTGCACTTGACTGTTACATGCATACTCACTGGAATATGCACGTTTTGGCACATATAGGAAGACCTAATTAATTTCCACTTAGGGATGATTGAATCTTAGTTGCCCTATAAAATCCCACAAATAAGCATATAATTGGTCCCTACCTAATTGATAGATCTCTGGGTGCAATCACATCCAACATGTCTGCAAGATAGCAAGAAATGCCAGCCTCAATAATGAGAACCCGCCAAACCTCTTCTCAAGAAGATTTGAGCCTTAGAAAACGAGATCCCCTCTAAAATTCACAGCCATCTACCTCTCCTCCAGTGGAGATAGGCTTTCTGGAAACATAGCAAAAATTGTATGGTGCCATCGCTTTAGAGCAGGATCGACTGGCATGCCACAAGTTCCACATCCATTGGGTTACATGCATGGCATCCCAACTCTGTGATCACAATAAGCCATAACTCGAGGATGGGTAATAAAATGGATCCGGGAGTATGTTGTCTCTATGCCAACATGGACTTAGGTAGCACATAATGTGTGTGTAGAGTAGCAGTAAAGCTTCGCTTATACTTGCATAAGGCTAGGAATAATCCCTCTTAGGAATCCAACTTGCATGCTCTACATGAAAGTCCTACATGCAACTCCTACATGCATGTTCTACATGCAAGTCCTGCATGCGATTCCTACATGCATGTAGAACATGCAAGTCCTACATGCAATTCCTACATGCATGTTCTTCATGCGAGTTCTACCTATAACTCCTACATGCAACATGCAATTCCTACATGCATGTTCTATATGCAAGTCCTACATGCAATTTCTACATGCGAGCTCTACATGCAACATGCAACTCCTAAATGCAACTTGCGACTCCTACATGCAACTTCTAGATGCAAGTTCTACATGTAGAGAGAGAATGTCTTACAATTCCTACATGCAGAGAGAGAAGCTCTCCAACTTGTATAAATACCCCATAATGGAATGAAGCCCACACTCTTTGGGGCATTGTATTGAGTTCTACTTTGGTATTCCAAGCAATTGTCTCCAAGTGTCCGTGCTTCCTTGCACTCCATGTCTAAAAGCATGTCCTAACCTTACAACTCCTCCTCCCCTCTTCTCCAACCTTGCAACCCATCCTCTCCCTCTCCTCTTCCCTCCTCCTCCTCCTCCTCCCCCTCCTCCTCCTCCTCCTTCTCCTCCCTTCTCCTCCCTCCTCCTCCTCCCTTCAGCTCTTACACCTTCTTCCTCTCCCACTCCTATGCTCCCCTCTGCACATTGTGCAACTCCTGTTTGAGTTGCATTTTCCTGGCTTGCGTATTTGTGCTATACATTTTTGCCAAAGTATCCCATGCCTCCTTTGGCGTATTTGCATCCTGAATATGCACAATCATGGAGTCCGAAATACTGATAGACAGCCAGTACATAACTTTCCTGGCTCTCTCATGCCATCCTTTGAATGCCTGCATTTCCTGTTGACTGGGAACATTAGGAAGGTGATCGGAGTAGGAAACTCCTTTGACTTTCACAAAAAGAGTATGTTACAAAAGTATTGCAGCGTTTCAATATGGAGGGGGGGAAGGCAATGAGTACTCCATTGCCTCCATATGTGAAACTGAGTCATACAAATAGTCCTAAATCAAATGAGGAGAGGGCCATGATGGCCAAGTTCCTTATGCATCAGCAGTTGGGAGTCTTATGTATGCTATGATAGCTACTAGACCAGAAATTGCATTTGCAGTGGGAGTTGTTAGCTGGTATATGGCTAATCCAAGAAAGAGGCATTGGGAGGCAGTTAAGTGCATCATGAGGTACATGAAGGGTACCAAGGAGATGTGCATGTGCTTTGGTAGAGGAGACATGCATGTACTTGGGTACACAGATTCAGACTATGCAGGGCATGTGGATAGTAGGAGATCCACTTCTAATTATGTGTTCACCTTTGCACGTGGTGTAGTGTCGTGGATGTCTCGCACACAGAAGTGCATTGCTTTGTCTACCACAGAGGCTGAGTATGTTGCAGTCACACAGGGTTGCAAGGAGGCTATATGGCTTGATCGGCTAGTGGGAGATTGGGGGATTCATACAGGTGTATCGACATTGCATAGTGATTCCACGAGTGCTATTCAGCTAGCACAGAATCCAATCTTTCATGCAAAGACCAAACACATTGAGGTCAGGTACCATTTCACTAGGGAGGTACTTGAGGACAAGTGCATAGAGCTTGTCAAGGTTCATACAAATGATAACCCTGTAGATATGCTGACGAAGAGTCTCCCTAGTCAGTGGTTTGAGTATTGTCATGTATTGATGGGCATTGGATAGTATGCTCATTGGTTGTTCTCCCTTAAAGGCACATTGTCCTTTAAGTGGGAGGTTGTGGGGGTTAAAGGTCACTATGCCTTTACCCCAATTGTGTACAATACTCAAACACATATATAAATGAATGAAAAAGAAGATTAGGGTGTTCTGCACCCACCAAAAACTTGTGTGGCTCTCTGTTTCTCTCTCTCCCTCTTCTGTTCTTGCTTCTGTTGAGAGCACTCTCACCATAAAGACCTGTACACCTTTGGAATTTGTAGGAGGAGGCAATTCCATTATGATTATGATTTTGTCCATGTCAGTTGCAATCCTATGTTGAGAAATGATGTGTCCCAAAACAACTCTGTGGGTGACCATGAATTGGCATTTTGTTGGATTTAGGGAGATGCCATACTCCCTGCATTTGATTAGAGCTGCTTCAAGACATTTGAAGTGGTCTTTTCTATTCGAGTGGATGCACCAATCATCCAAGAACACCTATAGAAACTTATTCAGAAATGACTTGAAAGCTATGAACATGATTCTCTGAAATGTGATCGAGGCATTACAAAGGCCAAATTGCATGACTCTATAGACAAATATACCCCATTCTGTTGCAAATTCTATTTTTGGTTGGTCTGTAGGAGCAATTTGCACTTGGTTATAGCCACTAAAGCCATCCAAGAAGCTGCATATCTATGATCTAGCCACCTTTTCCAATATTGTTTCTATTGAGGATAGGGGATAGTGATCCCTGATTGTGGTAGCATTCACATTCTTTAAGTTAACGCATATTCTTAGCTTCTTATTGCATTTAGGAATGATGATGATGGGTGAAACTAGCCTGACATGTGTTATGGGTACTGGGTGGCATAGTGTCATTAACCAATTTTTGAAACTAGCCTGACATGTGCTTTGGGTACTGGGTGGCAGAGTATTATTAACCAATATTAAGGCTCTTGTGGACTTTCTTTTTCTGAAGTCTCATTATCAAGCTTCATCCACACATGTGGCTTATACTTTTGGAACTTCTTATGTTGGGAACTATGAGGTAACTTTTCCATTGGCAAAGTATTCCCAACAAGTAAGGGTTCATTTGTTGTGCATACTCCTTCAAGTCCATCAGGGGACCATTCAAGAGGAGGTGGCTCAGATTTAGAGGGAGCTAGCTTGGTAAGATACAATTAGATGATCCTAGTTTGGACTCGCTCGAACTCATTAAAGTCTTTGGCCTTGGCTTTGCGACAATATCCTCCTTCAGCTTTCTTGTGGGATCTTCTGCTATTATTCAACTTTGGGAAGTTCGACTGCCATCCAGGCATGGAGAATGGCGAAGTCATTATCAAAGACATGATCTTCAAATTGAGCATTCTCAGCCTCATTTGCAAGGTCCCAAGGAAAATCCGAGTCCTTATTGGAATGAATAGCTTCTTCAGGTTTCCTATTCCATTCATAATCCACCATAAAGAATGGCATCTCTAGATCGATTGGTGCTTCATGTGTGAGTGGAGGATTTACCTACATGACCTTAGCATCAATTTGCGAGAAGATGGGACCTATTGAATGGCACTCGTCAATGGTCGCCAATGCTTGGATCCAATTATTGACATTTCTTTGTGTATCGCTCGCTATGGCATGCTATTGCAGGGGGGCTGATTTGCTTGAGATTGTCGTTGAAGAGGTTTCATCCAATGCTCTAGGCACAATTGGTTTTATTGATCCTATCCCCACATTGGCTATAGCTCTAACAAAGTGAGATACATAAAACTTAAGCTAAGTGTCAAGAAGGCAATAAGAGTGATCATCATTTTTTCCATAGAAAAAATGCTTTACCACCACAAGAAAGTTGTTTTCCCCATCTATCCTTTCTAAGTATAGTTCACATGCTCTCTTTTAGCTCTTTTTTAGCATTGCATTTTATGATATAGAACCTTTGGCATTGTTGATGAAGAAAAGCAAGAATTACAAGAAGGAAACCTAAAAGAGCAACAACTCACATGCCCTACAAGAGAAAGAAGACCACCACCCAGGTTAACATATGCTCAAAAAGGCAAAGCAATTCAAGTTGAAAGCACTAATTATGCCCTTATGACTACCATGATAGCTATAGATGAGCGAATGCACTTGGAGGATGCAATTGACAAGACAAAATGGCAAACTTTTAAATAACACTTATGATTTATGTGACTTGCCACCAAGAAAGAGGCAATTGTAAAAAAGTGGGTTTACAAAGTCAAGTATAACCCAAATGGTGCCACATTGAAAGATACAAAGCCAAACTAGTTGAAAAAGGTTTTGCACAACAATATGGTTAGGATTATGATGAGAGTCGTGCCTAATAGATCAAATATGGACTCAATAAGATTTTTTGTATCCCTATCCTCACACTAAAATTCATCAACCCCACACATTGGATCCAAGCCTAATATCTCAACAATGATCTATGGTGACAAAGGAGAGGATCCCATTGCCCAATGCTTGGCGATCGATGTGTTCATAGTACGACTAGAAGATGCCCTCTCTTGCACTACATAGGTAGCTGGGCACAAACATTCCTACTTAGTGCGTGGTTGTAGAATAGGTGTAGTGACCTAACAGGCTCTAATCATGTGGGTGAAAACCGTATCAAGATTGGGGGAATGAGTAATCAAAACAAGTGTTCCATTGGAGCAACACTTTAGGGATCCAAATTAGGAGCACATTAGAGCTACAAGGAGTCTGCCTTAGGGACCAGTTTAGGAATAGGGGAGGTGGCCGTTGGTAGCAAACAAAGAGCCCACACGAATCTTCTAGGGAGCAATGATATGGGAGTTAATAGTGTCAAACCTTCAACAATAGGTTTTAGTCCATTCATGATGATTTATGGATTTCAACTGCCAGACTCCTTCTTGCCTCCTGTGCATATCTACTAACAGCCGACATTGATCTACTCTCCTTGTACCAGAGGTCAGTCCTCTTGGCTCTAAAATCCATCGTATCAACCTACATTTGGACCACTGGATCAATAGGCTAAGGTTTATAAGCTTCACCACACCACTAAGCTATTGGGGATACCTTATGATTTCTCCTCCAAAGATGGCACCTGAGAAGCTATTTCTCTTGTGCTCTTGCCTTAATCTTGCAAAATTTTATCCAGCACATTCTCCACCATCTCCTTGTCAAGTGAAAACTTGGCTGGAAATCCCTTAGCCAAATGGCCACTACACTTACAAAAGTGGTAGGCATCGAGAAACATCCGAAACTTGACTTTAACAAAGTCCACCCGTTCAATAAAACCAATTCAAGGCCTTTTCTCCTATCCCAAATGATTCACACTTTAGTAGAGGACTTCTTAGCTTGAATAGGTGGAATATACAACACTCTTCCTAGAAGTAAAGTAATTGTGGGGGTTAAAGTTCACAGTGCCTTTACCCCAGTTATGTACAATACTCAAACACATATATAAATGAATGAAAAAGAAGATTAGGGTGGTTTTGCACCCACTAAATCTTGTGTGGCTCTCAGTTTCTCTCTCTCTCCCTCTTTTGTTCTTGCTTTTATTGAGAGCACTCTCAACTGGTATTAGAGCCTGGGTGATCTAGCTGAGCATACGTGAATGCCTAGAAGCTCAGCAGCTCTGTGGGAGGAAGGAGAAGCTTTGTGGAAAGCTTTGTGGGTGACTTTACTTGCATCCGAGTGTGTAGAGACCTTGGAGGAACCTTTGGAAAAGTCACTTTGGCTTTGCGAAGTGGTTTTGAGAGCCTGTTAAGTGTTTTCAAAGAAAAAGTCGTTTTTTGAGCTTTTCCTTGTTTTGTTCGATGACAAAGACTCTGTATTGAGTAGTAGAGGAAACTATTGGTTGCTTTTGGTGTCCACTTCACTTCAAGAGCTTGGAAACACCTTCATTCTTGAATCTGGGATCATTTCATTAGATTTCTGACTCACTGTATCAGTTTCTCCGTTTTTTTGCTCAGGTGTTGGAACTCAAGTTTGGAGCAACCATTTGCAGATCTGTTAGTTCCGGTGGACTCAAGAGGTCCTAAAACTTCTATGTTGCTCATCATTCGCACTCCGGTGGAGCTTATAAACAGCTCTGTTTCCCAAAACGTTTTTTAGTCCATGTGTTGGACCCAGTGATTGAGACCACGGTTTCCAAAATCGTCTGTGCCATTGCATTCCGGATGCCCAAAAGCCCCTACTTGTCAGTTCTTATGTGATTCGGTGGAGGATTTTCAGAGTTATAGATCTTTGTGTATTCAATTTCGTCTCTCTATTATGAAGGTTTTGAAACCTTAGATTTATGCCACATGGCAGTGGATAAGTGTTGACTCCCATTTCTCACTCATCGGTTGGGATTTTGGAGTTCCGACAGAAGAGAGATATTTGCAGATTTTCTTACTGAGTCCGATTATGCAATGGCGCCCATGTTTTGAGGCATCTCAGGTTCTATTTTCAGTAGCGGTCATTACCGTGGGACTATGATTTCTTGAGCATACCTTATGCAGATCACTCTAGTTGTAGTTTGAGCAGTGTGCGCTCATTCGTGGTGTGCATTGGGTTGACGTGGATGATTTATAGGCCATTTGGATGCATTGCGGTCCTTATTGGATGCGCTAATAGGAAAATTGCCTTGTGGGATGCTATTTTTTATGGACGCTTTGCACATGGATGCTATTTTATGCTGAGGGACAGCTTTGACACATTGCACGTGATGCACTGATAGTGCTATGCTCTCTTGGATGAGATATTATTAATGCATATGCCAGTGGACGATGTTTATGCTTGAGTCATTTGGCACTTATTGGCATTTTGGATTGCCATTGCAGTTGGCATTTTCTTTTGGGCCAGATTTGCTCATATGGATGCATAGTATATGCACATGAGTCAGATGCTTTGAGACATGAGTTTTGGTGATATTTCACTCTATTATGGCATACACATTTGGGTGCACTTGGTATTTGGTGTGATTCTCTCTTACAGGCACTAGCATTTGGGATTTTGCTTTATTTGCATCATGGCATGCTCTTCCATGTCTGAAAAGGAGTTTTTCAACATTAAAAAGTTTGATGGGACAAACTTTTCTTTGTGGAAAGAATAGATAAGGGATGTGCTTATTCAAAAGAAGCAGATTAAACCCTTGATAGGGATTGAAGCTAAGCTTGCAAATATGTCTGAGGATGATTGGAATGAGTTGGATGCATTAGTAAAGTCTATTATTAGACTTCATCTTATAGAGTCAATTTATTTCACAATAGTAAATGAGCAGACTACAGAAGATTTGTGGAAGAAACTGTGTGCCACTTATGAAAAGGAAACTACCTCTAATAAAGTTTACCTCATGAAGAGGTTGTTTGAGTTGCAGATGAAGGAAGGGGTCTCCATTGCTTCTCACCTGAATGAATTCAATATTATTTTCAGCAAGCTTTAGGCTCAGAAGATGAATTTTGATGCGGAGACTAAGGCAATATTTCTCTTATTTCATTGCCATCCTCATGGGATACCTTCCGTATAGCTGTCAGTAACTCTACACCTGATGGAGTACTGAAATTTGATGATGTTGTGGGTAGCTTGTTGGTTGAGGAGATTAGATGGATGCCTACGGTGGAGAGTATCTCTCTCATGACTTTTAACATTTCTGTGATACACGTGGGATTAAGAGGGAGCTCACATCCCCTCATACTCCAGAGCAAAATCCAGTTGCAGAAAAGATGAACCTTACCATTCAAGAAAGGTTGCAATGCATGCTTTCCAATGCAAGTCTTTCTAGTGGTTTTTGGGCTGAGGCAATGAAGACTGCAGTGCATGTGATCAATAGATCACCGAGTAAGAGTTTGGATGGTGGTATTCCTGAAGAGGCATGGAGTGGCAAGAAGCCCTCTTACTCTCATTTGCATATATTTGGGTGTGAGGCATATGCACATGTGCCAAAAAAGCTTCGAAAGAAGCTAGATCCTAAGTCTAGGAAATGCATCTTTCTGGGTTAGGGTGAAAGTGGAGAGATGGGCTATCATCTCTGGGATCCAAAAGCAAAGAAGATCATACATAGCCATGATGTAGTCTTCAATGAGAAGAAGATGTATAAGGCACCCATGAAGGATGTGGAAATGAGGAGAATCACTTTCCAAGATGTGAATCCACCTGCATATGTTGATAGACAACAAGGTGTCCATGCACCAAATGTGCAAGAAATGGTACCACCAAGTACTCCCACAGGTATACAATCAAGGGTAGATGATGGATCATCTATTGGTGGAAATGATGAGCCAAATGTGGCTGATATATAGGTGGGACAGCAAGCTGAAATGCTCTTGAGAAAATCATCTAGAGTGTCTAGACTGCCTGATAGATTTGTTCCAGGAGTAGACTATGTGATGCTTACTGATTGCAGGGAGCCTTCTTGCTACAGAGAGGCTATGATGTGTGAGGATCAACACAAGTGGGAGTATGCTATGCAATCAGAGATGAGTTCACTTATGAAGAATAAGACTTGGGACTTGGTTTCTTTGCCACATGGAAAGAAAGCATTGCCATGTAAATGGGTCTACAAGATGAAGGTCACAGGTGATGATGTGCCTAGGTACAAGGCCCGTTTGGTCGCTAAAGGGTTCAAGCAAGAGAAGGGTGTGGACTTTGATGAGATATTCTCTCCGGTTGTGAAGATGACCACACTTAGATGCATGCTTGGACTAGTGGCATCAGAGCATATGGAGCTTATGCAGATGGATGTCAAGACAGCTTTCTTGCATGGGGATTTGCATGAGGAAGTTTACATGGTGCAACCGGAAGGCTTTGAAGAAAAGGGCAAAGAACATTTAGTTTGCAAGCTGAAGCAGAGTCTCGATGGTCTTAAGCAAGTGCCTAGAGAATGGTATCAAAAGTTTGATGCTTTCATTCGGTCCTAGGGTTTTAGAAGGAGTGAAATTGATCACTGCCTCTATACTAAAAGGGCTAAGGATAATAGCCTGATACTCCTGACACTATATGTGGATGATATGCTATTGGCTAGCAAGAATACTTATGAGCTAGATGCATTAAAGGCCAAGTTGCATGAGGCCTTTGATATGAAGGATTTGGGACTTGTTGGTCATATTCTTGGTATGCGCATCATGTGTGATCGGAGTAGGAAACTCCTTTGGCTTTCACAGAAGGAGTATGTTACAAAAGTATTGCAGCATTTCAATATGGAGGGGGGGAAGGCAGTGAGTACTCCATTGCCTCCATATGTGAAACTGAGTCATACAGATAGTCCCAAATCAGATGAGGAGAGGGCCATGATGGCCAAGGTTCCTTATGCATCAGCAGTTGGGACTCTTATGTATGCTATGATAGCTACTAGACTGGACATTGCATTTGCAGTGGGAGTTGTTAGCCGGTATATGGCTAATCCAGGAAAGAGGCATTGGGAGGCAATTAAGTGCATCATGAGGTACATGAAGGGTACCAAGGAGATGTGCATCTGCTTTGGTAGAGGAGACATGTGTGTACTTGGGTACATAGATTCAGACTATGCAGGGCATGTGGATAGTAGGAGATCCACTTCTAGTTATGTGTTCACCTTTGTAGGTGGTGCAGTGTCGTGGATGTCTTGTGCACAGAAGTGCATTGCTTTGTCTACCACAGAGGCTGAGTATGTTGTAGCCACAGAGGGTTGCAAGGAGGCTGTATAGCTTGATCGGCTAGTGGGAGATTTGGGGATTCATACAGGTGTATCGACATTGCATAGTGATTCCATGAGTGCTATTCAACTAGCACGGAATCCGGTCTTTCATGCAAAGACCAAACACATTGAGGTCAGATACCATTTCATTAGGGAGGTACTTGAGGACAAGCACATAGAGCTTGTCAAGGTTCATACAGATGATAACCCTATAGATATGCTGACGAAGAGTCTACCTAGTCAGCGGTTTGAGTATTATCATGTATTAACGGGCATTGGATAGTATGCTCACTAGTTGTTCTCCCTTAAAGGCACATTGTCCTTTAAGTGGGAGGTTGTGGGGGTTAAAGGTCACTGTGCCTTTACCCTGGTTATGTACAATACTCAAACGCATATATAAATGAATGTAAAAGAAGATTAGGGTGGTTTTGCACCCACTAAAACTTGTGTGGCTCTCTGTTTCTCTCTCTCTCCCTCTTTTGTTCTTGCTTCCGTTGAGAGCACTCTCAGTAATATTTTCTATCTCACTAAGTAGAAACTCATTGACGTTGGGGAAATGTATCCAAATAGGGAATTCATGCTGCAAAACCTCTTTCAGCATGAATGATGCACTCCACAGTATTGTGTAGACCAAGTTTCCTCAAAAGTCCATAGGGCTAGAGATGATCCATTCATGTGCACCCGTTTGACTTAAAAAAGCTTAAAAAAATCCACAACCACAAAATAGTAATTAACAAGCATCTTTCTTGATAGGTAGTGATAAAACATTGGTAAAATCCCCCTCAAACATAAATTGACCCATTAAAAGCATGAATATCCCACAATCTTCTCTTCCCCTTGAATGGGACTATCTTTCTTACAAAAGACATGCCTTGAACACTTGCTAGCTTGGATTTTTCTATTCTCTCTTCTTGCTTGAACTTCCCTCTCCCTGACAAGGTGATTAGGCAAAACTTAACTATGACCATTCCATCTTCATTGCTTTCATTAGGAAGTCTTTATGTGAGGCATGTTCAAGGAGTTTGTCAACCAGCCTTATAGCATGGGAGGTTGAGATTAGGAGTGCATGAACCAAAAGTGGCAAAGAACTTTTGGAAAACAAGGGAGTTACTCCAAAACCTTCAAGCTACCAGATGACTTATGCTTTCATTGCTAGAGTATATTCATGGAGGTTGAGCCATTGGAGGAGTAGTAGAGTTATCAGGTTGACCTTTCTCCTCCTCATATAGAGTCTACTTAACCTTCATTCTTCCCATTCTCTATTCTTGCTCTAACAGTTTTGAAGCTTTTCTCCACATTTCAATTCTCATAGACATTTGCAAAGACAATGGCTTGGCTTCCAACCAAATAGAACCAAAAATATTATCCATAAGTACATCTTCCCTCAACTAAAACTTAATTTATTGACTCTTCTATCTCTCTTAGGTAGACAGTAGGTCATCACACTAGGTGATGACCTACTATCTCACCTAGTGTGATGTACCCTATTGGGGCAAAGGTGGGTACACACACACACCCGCACCCACACACACACACACACACACACACATGCGTGCATGCACACACACACACATACCCATGCATACACACACACACACACACACACACACACACACACACACACACACACACACACACATTTCATACTCCTTCCTCCCTTTGTTTATTCAATGGCTCCTTTTATCTCCCCACTTTAAACCCCACCAACCCCAACCCCCCACCATTGTAAAGCCTTATTAGCTATTTTCTCGCATTGTGCTTGGGTGCCTGGAGTTGGCCCGATCTCCACATTCATTTTACTTCTTGTGTTTTTTCCTTCACTCTCAGATCTCTTCACTCCTTACTTATCTCCTCTAATGACCTTTGGATGATATTCTCCTTGCGCTATGGATTTCCATCCCTTTGTGAACACTACACTTACAAGGGCTCGTAAGCTGCTCATTAGCCTTGTATTTTCCTAAAGCTAACTTGAGTTGACTACCTTCTTAGGTAGCAGCCCATGGATTCTTTGTTTTCTATCTCCTTCAAGCTTGAAATGGCTATTGCACAATCAAAGTTCTAATCCATTAGTTGGTAGGAGTTGGTTCCATTGATGCTCTTGCCTAGTGTACGACCACTACATTAAAATTGTATAGAGAACAAATCTTTGATTGGAGGGTCCTAGTATCTTCTCCACTCTCTAAGTTTCCATTTAAGATGGAGGGCCCACACTTGAGGTGGCACCTAATAAATACTGTGGGGGAAAGAGTTCTCCATGAGATGCTTGGTGGGTATCAGCTCACTCATCAAAACAAAACAAAGTTGGATGGCCACACTTTATTTGGGACTACCCGTTCTTCTCATTTGGAAACTGCCCAACAAAAATATGAGAAACAAGGAAGACAGAGGTTAATATGCAGAGTTCCTACATTGTGGAGGTCACCAGTTGGTAACTCCTATGTGCCACATTTGATCAATGCAATTGGGATCTCTTGTGCCATGGCTCTCCTATGCTAATAAAAAGGAGTTGAGATGGAGAATATTGCAAAGGGATCCCTTCATAGAGAAGCTTGATCCCTTTGTATATTTATGTTGTGATTAATTTTGGTCTTAATAGGCCTTATGAGATTGAATGCCTAGATTTTTGGAGTCGATCTTTTCCTCAAGTGGAGATGGATTCCCTTGGAGACAGATTTCCTGGCTCTAAAGGTGGTTCCACTTATGTTAAAAATCTTGGTGGTCCCTTAACACGTAGTTGTTGCAATTACCTCAATATTTGGCATCCTATCTAAACAACCTCAGAGCATATAGCTGGTAGTGACGTTCACTACTTTTTCACACCACTTATTTATGCTAGTATGGCAACCATAGAATTAGCTTAGACTTCCTAGCTCTCCTACTGGAACTATTGTTCTTCTACAAACTCCTTGCAGGTTGCAGCCTCCTTCAAGATTCCAGCACTCAAATGGTCTTACATCAACTACCCACTACAAAATCACCACGTCTTACCCGAGTTCTAGGTCCTATATGAGCTGATGGTTTTGAGAGCTCCTGTTGGTTCTTGGCCACTTCATTTGATTTTTAGGTGTTTGAATCCGGTCACAAAACCAACTAAAACTCTCCTTGCCAATGATATAGAATATAGGTTATAGAATTGAACAAGCTAGCGAGCCTGTAGCATGGATCTATCCATTCTTGCATTGGACATGCTTCTATGTGTATACTTGCTATTATTGCACTGGACATGCCCATCACAATGATGAACTCTGTACTAGATACTGGTTGTCTGTTATTTGGAAAAACTCTATCATCACAATGTTGTATACCAAGGAACCCATACTACAGCAATTGTTAGATATATAGAACAATGGTAGAAATATATTGCACTTTTGGAAGAAAGATCTACTCTATTTTCAGAAACTCTCTTAGATCCTTTGTTTACAAAAACTCAATTTATTCTTTTTAAAGCTCAGTTTATTAATTGAGACTAGAAGGTAGTAATGGAAGTTCCATTGGGATGTGTATATATTTCTTACACATTTGGACTTTGTTGAAACCCATGCATTAAGATACTTATTCAACTTATTTTGTATAAAAGGTTTTACTATAGGTTGCATATGTAGCATAGTGGAGTCTTCGGTGCTGAGCTACTAATGATAAGTAAAAGATTTGGGAGAAAAGACACTTGATGAGAGCTAGTCTCACAGTTCTTATTGGTTTATAAAAAATAGGTACCAGACTCGAATTCCAAACATTAGGAAAAAAGGAAGCTGATTTTGGGGCCCTGAGGGAAATCCACAATTCCTTCTTTTTTTGTGAGTCCCAAATATGGGAAAATAATAAAATACTCAATAAAATATTCATAAGTATTGTAAACATGTCAGAGGATAAAATAATAAAGATATTCTTCTATATTCACTCCCATATCTCACGTTAAGCTTCTTTGTCAGAGCACCATAACTAATCTTGCCATAGCCTTGTTTTTCAAAGTTTACTACCATCAAGAGTCTTTGCCTTATGAAACCTTAATGAAATTGCAAAGCAATGGAAAAATACTGTGCTCAAAATGGTAGCACCAAACTACAACTCTATAGAATAAGCCAAAAATTAGATGGCAACACCATCTTCATATTGATTTAGCCTAAAAAATATGCGCCTCTTCCACAACAACAACACCATGCAAAGAGAAAACATGAGGAGAGAAGGTTTACAACATATCAACTTATGGTGTGATGGGAAGATTTATCCAAAATGTCTACTCCAAAACTCTACTCCATGATTTTCAAATCCGATAACATTGCTGAAGTTTGTGGGTGATGGAACAAAAGTTATGCATGGATACATCACAGTTCAGTCTCAAGTTGCACACATGTATAAGTCTTTATACAAGCAAGAGGTGAACAGAAAAACACAGTAGATAGCCAAAAGCTCTAGATTGAAAGAGTAGTTATAGAATGAAATTAAAGAACATACAAAGACAAGGGAGCAGTTACATAAAGCAAGATCGAAAGCAACCCCATTGGGAGATAGGCTTATAAGAAGAAAATTTTGCAACCTTGCAGAATTGAAAGTAGGAATTGGAGGATGCAAGCATCAAGTTCAAGAAGCACAGCAAGATGTTTGTTATTTGCAATGTGGTTATTATAAATCTTCCTATGTTAACTCTTATTTATGCATCCGGTTTATAGGAAATTTTTGAAGCCCCAAAAGGAAAATGTTGATCCAAATCCTCTTTAGGTAAAACAAATGAAAGGTCTCTTTTCAACTACTATTACAAAAGGGATGATTGAGGACAAGAAGTTTAAAACCATCAACCACAATGTTGCACAACAATTCATGGAAAGCAACAAAGTTGATGTAAACTTAATTTAGGAGGCTCTCGATGAGAGTGGAGTTAGAAGGAAAGGTTATTCATCTATTTTCAAAGCATTGTCATCCACTTTTAAAGATCAAAGGATCAAACGTGTGCTTCTTCCAAATCTTGCAGAAGTTTGGAATTTAAGAGCTTCACTCAATGAACAAGTATATGATTGTATTGGACAGTGGTTGCATATTGAGGATGTATTTAAAGGTAGTAAGGGGAGCATTGTGTATAATGCTTTGAATAATATTTTTGTTGATCTTGAACAATTACAAAAAGGAATGGTTGAATTCTATAGAATCACATTTGAAGAGTGTCAGGGATGGCTTATATTTGTCATAAAATTGAATGAATGTGAAATTGTTAAAGAGAAAAAGATTGAAAGAGTGACTATCACACTTATAAATAGGGCACTTGATACATCAATAATAAAAGAAAACTCAAAGCATTTTAGTATACAATCAGAGAAGCACATTCGGTGGTTAGGAGCATTTAAGTTAAGCTTCCAATAAGGATAAGAGTAATCCCAAATTCAAAGGAGTTCTTGATATCCCTTTGTGCAATGTACATATATGCACATTGCATGCTTTATGTAGAATCATCAAAAAGTTAGTCTTTTAATATATTGGATTTGCTTGGAATATTTGACAAAAAAAATAGGAAAATAGCAATTGCTACATTAGAAAAAGTATTATTGAACATGGGTCTCCATGGAGGAGATGATCATAATAGACACCAAGAAGTCCTCAAATGGAAAGGATGTTCTGATCAAGTTGTCAAGTAGTGGAGTCAAAGCAAGAAGGTTTTTATCATAACCACAAAGAGAAGGGAAGCTTGGTAGATGATCAAGATAAGTTTTGAGGGTGAGATACGCCCCTTGGAAGCATGTGCACTAAGCTAGCGAGCTTGCAGCATGGATCTATCCATTCTTGCACTAGACATGCTTCTATGCATGGTATACTTGATGTTATTGCATTGGACATGCCCATCACAATGATGAACTCTGTACTAGATACTAGTTCTTTGTTGTTTGTAGGTTGCGGCCTCCTTCAAAATTCCAGCAATCAGATGGTCTTACATCAGCTACCCACTACAAAATCACCACGCCTTACCTGAGTTCTAGCTCCTATATGAGCTGATGGTTTTGAGAGCTCCCGTTGATTCTTGGCCACTTCATTTGAATTTTAGGTGTTTGAATCCGGATATAAATCCAACTAAGAACTCTCCTTGCCAATGATATAGAATATAGGTAATGGAATTGAACAAGCTAGTGAGCTCATAGCATGGATCTATGCATTCTTGCACTGGACAGGCTTCTATGCCTGGTATACTTGTTATTGCACTGGACATGCCTCTACGATGCATCACAATGATGAACTTTGTACTAAATACTGGTTGTATGTTGTTTGCAAAAACTCGTTGCATGTACTCTTTAATTCGCACTATAGATTCATATCAGAATCATAGAATCATACCTAATTATACATATGCAAGGGAGTCAGCCACATTCGTGTATGGAGAGAGAGGCAGATATGTGCCTAGTTTGAGGAAGAGGAGAAAATGGCTAAATTTTTCATTCTAACCTCTCTCTCTCTCTCTCTCTCTCTCTCTCTCTCTCTCTCTCTTCCCTCTCTCCCTCCCTCTCTCCCTCTCTCTCTCTCTCTCTCTCTCTTCCTCTCCCTCCCTCCCTCTCTCTCTCTCCCTCCCTCTCTCTCTATACCTCTCTCTCTCTCTCTCTCTTTGTGCACATCAAAGAGTGTACAAAAGGAAGTGATATGGAGGGTTGGGAATTTCCCAACCCTCCATATCACTTTCTTTTGTATACATGTTACTTTATGCTCCCTCTCTCTCTCTCTCTCTCTCTCTCTCTCTCTCTCTCTCTCTCTCTCTCTCTCTCTCTCTTTCTCACCCTACACATCCCTCCCTCTGTCCCTCCCCCTCTCCCTCTGTCCCTATGTTCCTCCCTTTGTGTGTGTGTGTGCACAAGAGTGTTTACAAAAGAAAGCGATATGGAGGGTTGGAAATTATCCAACCTTCCATATTGCTTTCTTTTGTACACCCTCTCCCTCTCTCCCTCTCCCTCCCCCTCCCCCTCCCCCTCTCCCTCTCCCTCTCTCTCTCCCTCTCCCTCTCACACTCACCCTCACCCTCACCCTCACCCTCACCCTCACCCTCACCCTCAACCTCTCCCTCCCCCTCTAACTCCCCCTCTCCTTCATGACTTTTTTAGATTATTAGAAACATGTACAAAGGAACATGATTTAGAGGTTTGGGAAACTCCCAAACCCTCAACGGCGTGTTCTTTTGTACACGAAGTTTCCTCATGGAGAGAGAGAGAGAGAGAGAGAGAGAGAGAGAGAGAGAGCTTTTTCCTCCATTGTTGTGTTGGTGTGGGAATGCTGACAAGCTCAATGGGCATGACGAGTGTGAAGGGCGTGACGAGCTAGACAAATGTGATGGTTGTAGGAAACTGGGCATGAAAGATGAGGATTCATTGGGGAGGAGAGAGTAATATGACAACCTTTCGCACAACTTTAGAGACATATCCATATCACTCACACATTGTACAATGTCCGTTGGTCGACATGTGCCAACATTAATGCTAATGTAATTGGGGGGACAAAACGAAGGAAAACTTTCTATTTAAAGGGTATGACTCCTTGATCAGCATAAATGCCATCACTCACGAAATTTGCCTCCCAATATCCATTTGTGCGAGGAGCTCCATCATTCACGATATCTATTCGCCGCCTAAGTCGCTACTATCCACCGTTGTGTTAGTCTCTCTCTCTCTCTCTCTCTCTCTCTCTCTCTCTCTCTCTCTCTCTCTCTCTCTCTCCATGAGGAAACTTTGTGTACAAAAGTACGCGATTTAAGGGTTTGGGAGTTTCCCAAACCTCCAAATCGCATACTTTTGTACACGTTTCTAATGTTCTAAAATATTAATGAAGGCGGGGGAGAGGGAGAGGGAGAGGGAGAGGGTGAGGGTGAGGGTGAGAGGGAGAGAGCACAAAGAAACATGTGTACAAAAGAAAGCGATATGGAGGGTTGGGAAATTTCCAACCCTCCACATCACTTTGTTTTGTACACTCCAGGTGTGTACACTTGCATGCATGCATACATACACACACAAACACACACACACACATGGAGGGAGGGAGGGAGGGAGGTGTAGGGTGAGAGAGAGAGAGAGAGAGAGAGAGAGAGAGAGAGAGAGAGAGAGAGAGAGAGAGAGAGAGATGAAGGGAGGGAGGTGTAGGGTGAGACGTAGAGGGAGAGGGAGAGGGAGAGGGAGAGGGAGAGGGCACAAAGTAACGCTTGTACAAAAGAAAGCTCTACGGAGGGAAATTCCCAACCCTCCATATCACTTTCTTTTGTAGTCTCTGGTGTGTAGAGAGAGAGAGAGAGAGAGAGAGAGAGAGAGAGAGAGAGAGAGAGAGAGAGAGAGAGAGAGAGGGAGGGAGGGACGAAGGGACAGAGAGAGTTATGGGGGAGAGGGAGTTAGAGAGAGAGACACAGAGAGACAGAGTACAAAGTAACATTTGTACAAAAGAAAGCAGTATGGAGGGAATGGAAATTCCCAACCCTCCATATCAATTTATTTTGTATACTCCCTAGTGTGCAAAGAGAGAGAGAGAGAGAGAGACATCACAAAGTAACACTTGTACAACAGAAAGTGATATGGAGGGTTTGGAAATTCCCAACCATGCATATCGCTTTCTTTTGTGCACTCTCTCTAGTGTGCAGAGTGAGAGAGAGAGAGAGAGAGAGAGAGAGAGAGAGAGAGAGAGAGAGAGAGAGAGAGTTATGGAGGTATATATATGTTACTAGCCACATGTTGTGCCCTTTGAACTTCTTTACCTCTCAATGGTTGAGAGGATGTAGAGGCTAGCTGCTCTTCACCTGTGGCGAGGGACATAGCTTGCCCATAAGCCATTGCAGCCTTCTCATCATAGCTCTTAGCCACAGTGACACGGCGATTTGATGCAAGGACCCTACTCTTGTGCTTGGCCCATACACCCATCCATTGTGTTGACTTGAAGACATCAAACTCTTGTGCAATAGTAGGTTCTACATTGCATGCTTCATTGAAGCAGTTCTTTGCATTCCCAATAAAGCTATCAACCCAAAGCATGGCAGAATCCTCCTCTTAGTGCTGACTCCCTCTAGACTTCATTCCATGTCACTCTCCTCCATGTTGCACACCCTAAAAAAAAAGGCATCCCGAATGCTTCTCATCACTCTCTTGTTTTTGTCCTTACTTAGCTCTTTCCCTACTTTTTGCTTAGTGTTGGTGGTTGAGGCCATGCTTTTGAGCATATCTTACTATGTGTGCATAAGCTTCATCGCTTGACACTAGCAAAGAGTTGCATTTGCCACATAATAGTGAGCAAGTAGGCATCTAACAGTAACTCCCACCCTATGCATTCTTTATTTTTTTTAATTACATGAAATGCAAATGAATTATCATGCATCGATGTAAATGTTTAAAGATTTCCTAAAAGCTAATAACTCTCAATGCACAAATGATTCTTTTAATGCATGCATGCAACAAACGCTAAGTAAATTCTTAAAAAAATTGACAAAACAATCCTCCCTTTATGTGAAGATCCGAGGGAACTTGGATCTAGGTCATAGTTCCAACTAACTGCCCATCCCATTCAGGATGCGAGACCAGGAACCACTTCTTGGACCAAGCCCCTCAACCAAGACTTGGAGAAAGGAGGATTTTTACCTCTTTTCAATCCACTTCTAGCAAAAATGAGCCTAGTAGTTGGCATATATCTTGGGCTGGTACTATTACTAGAGGTAATGTATATATTACTACTAGTAATATTAGTACTGCCGATGGGAGTATATAACTTACCACATCAGTAAATGAATTCTATGTGGGAATACTGCCACTACCTATGCTGATAATATTACCAACAGTATTGCTAGTACTATTGCTCGATAGTATTGTGTTAAACTACCAATAGTACTGCTAGTACTACCGTCGATAGTATTGTGTTAAACTAATTGCGGCGGTAGTATCAATACTACCACCAGTATAAGACTACCATCGGTAGTGTTGATACTACCGGTGGTATATATTTGATTTCCAGGTTAGGGCCACCTGATAGCACAAAGGCGTGATTATGCCCATGATTGTGTGAAATATGTCAGTATGCAATGTAATGACAAGAAAATTCACATGATTACATGAATATGCAATCCTTGACAAGGATGCCAGGATTTATTTAATGCTAATCTAGATAGGGTGACATGGATAACAACTGTGAGCCGGCATTGAAGCCTAGCTTCCACAACATGAATGAGATGTTCTAACTTTCATTGTGTTGTGATGGTGCCAAGTGAGTTGGCATGCCTCTCCATCAGATTTGCAAAGTAGAATCTTGGGCATGACTTTGTGGAAAAGGATGATGGCAACTTGGGGGAGTACCCTTGCATACCTTGTGTTGAAGGACATAGTACTCTCGACTTTTCTTGGATACCTTTACATAAATATAGGATAATGCTTGTCTTGAAATGCCCACACACATCTCCCCTTTGGGGCCCCTGTGATCCTAGGATGCACACGTTGGGTGCACAAGTCTCATATGCTATGGTTCCCCACATTGAGATTAGAGAGGAGTTCCTTAGACTTGATCACAATTTCTAACTTTATAATATGGCCATGATTATTAATGTGTTACTTTATGACTTGGGGTTCCTCAAAATTATTACTGATTGGGGCCCATGATTTATGTATTGATGGAGTTGGATTTTGCGTCCCTAACCATGATAAGGGGAATTGGAATTTGGAACTAATTTATATATATCTTTACTTAAGAGCTAAAATTAGAGGCCATGATAAGTAATTGATGGATGGCATGGGGAGTATATATATAGTGTTAAATTTATACTAGCTCGTTTTTTACTGTTCACCTTATATATCAGGTTGCCTCAAGTGTTCCAGCAGTCTATTGCCTTGTTTGAGTGGGGGAGAAGGAATATTATCCATCTACGGTCAAAAATGACTTGTTGCTCTACAATTCCATCCTACCCCATCTTTTTGAACAGTCTATTGCCTTGTTTGAGCAGAGGAGAAGAAATATTATCCATCTATGATAAAAAACAATGTGCTGCTCTATAATTCCAGCCATTGGAAGTTGCTTTTTTGGGGCCCAAAAGCAAAAACGTCTTTTGCTTGTAGCAAACTCTAGTTGATCAAAGGCGGCTAGTACATTTAGATTTTAGTTGGGTTTATGCCTTCAAGTTGATGCATATCAAGCCAAAGGTTGGCTGAAAGTGATTACTTACAATTGATGCATTTTGAGCCTTTGTTTGGCTGAGAAAGTGAGCATAAATGGGCAATGTTTTTTTGAAGTCTTGTATTCAAGGAAGGGATTATTTTTTAGTGCAATACTCTTCCCACTAAGGGAATTTTTTGGACAACAATTTTCAGAATTGTTGGGCTATTTCATTGGAGTTTATGCCTCAAATGCTTCAGGAAAAATTGGTGAATGTTGTCAGTTTGTAGTCTTGTGATAGCAGTAAAAAGTGAGCAGGTGGCTACTTTCAAAAGTGAATATCTGAGAATCCATGAGGAATTGTCTTTTGAGTTAAACTAAAAAGTTTGTTTTTTTGGACAATCTACAATCTTGTTTTGGAAAGCGTTTCAATTCGAGATTTGGATAATAAGTTATGATGCCCAGTATGCCCATGATTTACAGTTTTGACAGTTTATGACAACAGCTAGAAAAAGTGGGCAGAGGGTTGCTTTTAGCAGTGAATATCAAAAAATCCATAATGAATTTGGACCTGCAGTAAACTAGAAGTTCGTAGATCTATTAGTTGTCTACAACTTTGGTGTTTACATAGCAAAGGCAACTGAGTTACAATTGGGAAGATATTGATAGCTCAAAACAAGCCAAAACTATTGCAGACTATTATTACAGCAGTAAAAGTTTGCAGGTGGTGGTTTCCAATAGCAGATATAAGGTAATCTATAAGGATTTTGTACCTACTATAAACTGAGAAGTTGTAGAGTTTCCTACAAGCTACATTTCTTCTGTTTACACTTTTTGCATCAGAGCTACCGTGCAAAAGCTATTGGCTAGTTTTGGGATGCCCTGAGGTCACTTACAGTAGAACATGTATTTGTGACAGTGACAGTGACAGTGTGGCTATTGTCATTGCAGTTGATAGTTTTTGGGCTTGAGTTTGGTACATTGGTGCAATGTATCTTGGTTGTTTTGTCATCCATTCTGATGGCTTCGACATCAGAGAATCCATTGTTTAACATTCAGAAGTTGGATGGCACAAACTTCTCCTATTGGAAGGAGCAAATCTACAATGTTCTGGTGCAGAAGAAGCAAGTAAAGCCTATAAAATGCAAAGGCTTATAAGCTAGAGGACTAGGAGGATGATAAAGAGTGGAAGGAATTGGATGAGCTTGCATGCTCCACGATCATGTTCACACTTTCAAAATCGATGTATTTCAATGTGAAAGATATTGCAAGTGGTGCCTATGGTGTGTGGACAAAGTTGCATGATCTTTATGAGAAGCAGAGTGCCTCTTGTCAAGTGTATTGGCTGAAGAAACTCATAGATCTTCGCATGGAAGAAGGGACTTCAATGTCTAGCCATTTAAATGAGTTAAACACAATTTTCAGTCAACTTTCAGCTCAGAAAATTACCTTCGATGACTCAGTTAAGGCAATGTTCTTATTGGTCACCCTTCTTGAAATTTGAGACACTTTTAGGACTGCTATAAGCAATTCAGCATGTGTAGGAGACCTGACAAGAAGTGATGTTGAGAGTAGCCTTCTCACTGAGAAGGTAAATAGAAAGAACAATGCTGGAACTAATAGTTCAAGTGCTCTCAATGTGAGAGGGAGGTCATATTCCAGAGGGAAATACCAGGACAGAAATACATGCAAGTCTAGAAGCAAATCTAGAGGGAAATCCCATGCCAAAAAGGATTTGGAATGCTTTTATTATGAGAAGAAAGGCCATTTCAAAAAGGATTACTACAAATGGAAGAACGATAAAGGCAAAGGCAAAGCTAATGTGCAGCCCAAGAAGGAAGAGAAATCCACGGTCAATATAGAGGAAGTGAATGCCATAAGCAACAATAGTGATGAGGGTGACATTCTTTATGCCTCTATGTTTGAGCATGCTTTTCTTGTGACTAGTGATGATGCATTGTCACATAATTGGATACTAGACTCAGGACCCATGTCACTCCACATAGGGAGTGGTTTACCATTTATGATGTGGGAAGGAAATGAACCGTGAGACTTGGAAATGATTATCCATGTGACATAGTTGGAGTGGGAGATATCCACTTGTCTCTTCCTAATGGTTCTACATTTGTACTCAACAATGTTAGGCATGTTCCAAATCTGAAAAAGAGCTTGATAAGTACGGGACAACTTAATGATGATGGCTATCATGTGTTTTTTGGCAACAATACATGGAAAATTAGCAAAGGGTCACTTGTGATTGCTAGAGGTTCCAAGCATGGAACGCTGTACTCAATGCATGTGTTAGGCATAAGAGATAATGTAATTAATGTGACCGAGTAGCCATCCATCTCTTTGTGGCATCGTTGGTTGGGACACGAGCATGACAGGAATGAAGATACTTTCTTGTTTGTAGTATGTTCCCATGTTTAATTTTTTAGATTTTAGCATGTGTGAGCATTGCATGTATGGGAAGCAAACACGGCTTTCACATAAAAAATGTTTGGGCAAGAAGAGGCTTGAACCATTGGAGTTGGTTCACAGTGATGTGTGTGGACCTATGCCTACTATCTCATTGGGTGGTGCTTCTTACTTTGCTACTTTCATTCATGATGCTACACAGAAAGTGTGGGTCCAATCCTCTTCGGAAGAAGAGTGATGTCTTTGATGCATTTCAAAAGTTCTTAGCATTTGATGAAAATTAGTCGGGCAAGAAACTCAAATGCTTGCACACTGATAATGGAGGAGAGTATACCTCTCATGAATTTAAGAATTTTTGTGAGCTACGTGGCATCAAACGGGAGTTGACTACTCCTGATAATCCTTCTCAAAATGGGGTTGCTGAGAAAATGAATAGAACTATTCAAGAAAGGAATATAAGCATGCTTTCTAATGCCGGTTTACCTCATGGCTTTTGGGCTGAGTCTATCAAGATAGCAGTGCATCTTATCAATAGATCACCTAACAAGGCACTATATGGGAAAGTGCCAGTAGAGGTTTGGTCAGACAAGCCACCATCTTATGGGCATCTTCGTGTATATGGCTGTGAAGCTTATGTTCATATCCCTAAGGAAAAATGCAGCAAGCTTGATCTAAAGTCAAGGAAGTGCATTTTTCTGGGATATGGTGATTCAGGCAAGATGGATACCGATTGTGGGATCCAGAGGCTAGGAAGATAGTACGTAGCCATGATATTATCTTTAATGAGGACAAGATGCACAAGAAGCCAGAGAAGACTATTGAGATATGCAAAGTGGTGTTTCATGAGGATGGACAACCACCATATGAGAGGCATGCATAGCCTGTTCCACATGATGCAGGGCATGGACAGCCCATAGATCGTGAGGTGGGATAGCCACATCTAGGTGGACAACCTCAGGTTATGCATAAAAATCAGTTGGGACAGCAAGATGCTCATGGTAGCAAGTGTTGAGACATTCCACTAGAGTCTCGCGACCTCCACAGAGATATGCTCTATCTCTAGATTATGTCATGTTGACAGATTGTGGTAAGCCTTCATGCTTTGAGGATGCTATGTCTAGGGATGACAAGCATAAGTGGGAGAAGGCTATGCAGTCAAAGATGGATTCTTTGATGAAGAATGCTACTTGGGGTTTGGTTTATTTGCCCAAAGGAAAGCATGCATTGCCATGCAAATGGGTTTACAAGCTGAAGATGTTTCCAACAGATGCATTGCCTAAGTATAAGGCAAGGTTGGTAGCCAAGGGTTTTAAGCTGGAGAAGGGTATTGACTTTGATGAAATCTTTTCCCCAGTGGTGAAGATGACTATCCTTCGTACAGTGCTTGCATTGGTTGCTAGAGAGGACATGGAGCTTTTCCAAATGGATGTAAAAACAGCTTTTCTACATGGAGATCTTCATGAGGACATCTATATGCAGCAACCAAAGGGGATTGTTGTGTAGGGCAAAGAACGGATGGTATGCAAGCTTCAAAAAAGTTTTTATGGGCTAAAGCAGGCTCCTAGGGAGTGGTACCATAAGTTTGATGCATTTATGCGATCCCAAGGATACACATGGAGTGAGACAGATCATTGCCTCTACACGACGAAGGCATCAAATAGCAGCCTTCTTATTTTGATTTTATATGTTGATGACATGCTCATTATTGGGAACTCTACTTTGGTTGTGGATGCCTTGAAGAAAAGGTTGCATGAGACCTTTGACATGAAGGATTTGGGTGATGCCAGTCACATACTTGGCATGAGGATTGTTCGGGATAAGAACAAGAAACTCCTTCATTTGTCACAAAAAGAGTACATTAGCAAGGTACTTGAGTGTTACAATATAGAGAGGGGGAAGTCCATAAGTACCCTGTTGCCTCCATATGTGAAACTCAGCCAAGTGGATAGCCCTAAGTCAAATGAGGAGCAGGCTGAAATGGCAAAGATACCTTATGCATCTACAGTAGGAAGCTTGATGTATGCCATGGTGGCTACACATCCAGATATTGCTTTTGTAGGGGGAGCTGTTAGCAGGTGTATGGCAAATCCTGGCAAGAAGCATTGGGAGGCAGTGAAAGGTATCATGAGATACTTGAATGGTACAAAGAACATGTGCATTTTCTTTTGGAGGAAGGACACATCTCTTGTTGGATATGTAGGTGCTGATTTTGCAGGGAATGTAGACACCAGGAGGTCTACTACAGGATATGTTTTCTCATTCACTAGAGGTGTAGTTTCATGGTCTCTCATTTGCAGCCATGTACAGCTTTGTCTACCATTGAGGCAGAGTATGTTGCAACACTAAGGCATGCAAGGAAGCTATATGGCTTACTTGTCTAGTGGGAGACTTGAGCATTGTAGGAGAGGTTCTAGTTTTACACTATGATAGTCAGAGTGCCATCCAGTTGGCATGGAATCATGTCTTCCATGCGAAGACAAAGCATATTGATGTGAAGTATCACTTCATCAAAGAGGTGATTAAGGACAAGCGCATCCAGCTTGTTAAGGTTCACACAGGTGAGAACCCTGCAAATCTTCTTACAAAGAGTCTTTCCTTAGAGTGGTTTGCACATTGTAGAGTGTTGATGGGTGTCGGATGACATTAGGATGCCCATCTTCTCCCTTAAAGGCGCATTGGGCTTTAAGTGGGAGGTTGTTGGGGTAAAGGCCAATGGCCAAGTTTATACCCCTTTGTACCATACATACATAACAAGAGCTTACCTTGATCTGGGTGAGTTAGCACCCACCATTTTTTTGTGTTCTCCCTTTCTTTGTTGCTCTGTGATAAGACCTCCGCTCTATCATGACCCTCTAGCCAAAAGGGTCGATTGATGCTGCTGCTAGTCAGTCAATCTCATCCCCACACTGATTGGGGTCTACCAAAAACTAGGGCATAAAGCCCTTTATATGTTGTGGGGTCCAACCCCCCTTGGCCCTGCCATGTTCCCTACATTGTGGGCTAGCTAGTACCGGCCTTGTTCTGAGCCGACCAAGTTGCTAATCACCCTTGCCATGCTACACTACTTTCAAGACTTGCTGCTGTTGCAGGTCAAGATCCTGCCTACAGCCTCTACCATGTGGCTCACACCTTTTCTCAAGGCCAGGTCCAAGACTTGTTGTCTACTGCCATCTGCTCCTTCCAAAGGCTCCATCTGTTGTGGCCATGATGGTCCCTTCAGGTACCTTTATCTTCTCTATTTGATTCCTACCCATGTGGCAGAGATGGGGAGGTGACCTTTAATATTCCAACATGGTCTACACCCATTGCTGGGCAGCACTGATGGCGTTAGTGGGGATGTCATAATAGCCAGTCCCTGCTATGCATGATGGAGTTAATGGTTTCAATCTTGTGACTGACTATCATGAGATTGAAATTGCACTATGTGTTTTTAGACAATGAGTTAGTAAAACAATAGAATTCATCGTGTAAGATTGATCACACAGTCATTGAATCCATTTTGGCTTTTCATATAGAATGGCAAGCTTTGGACTATGGCAACAAATTCGTACGAAGCTCAAGTTATTTCTTGAATCAAATTACCTTGTAGGAAGAACAAGCCATAGCGATATGACATTCATTACCAAGTGTCCAGTACAATGTAAGTGCCTAGCATTTTTCTTAGGGCAGCACGATTCCTCGTTCCCACAAAACTCAAAGAGCTTATAAGCTAATGTCTATGCATTTCTATGGTACTTTGGTCATTGCACACCAAAGGATTCTAACCAATTTTTCGAGTCGGTTTTTATCGTATCGATCTAAATTTGCACCCGTGAGCAATTTGCGCTTCATCCCATTCAGTTTTTTCTCATAGTGCGTACTATTACAACCATCTCTTCCATGAGGTATCAAGCCAATCTATCCTTTTTACTATAATCTATGTCGCAAGTCTTTGCCTTTATCATAGGATGCCAATTACAGGAAAATTTTCAAGCATTACTATTCGTCGATGTTATGTCCTATTGGTACCATGTATCTTAGAAGGAGAGATGTGCATACCTTGTTGAAGTAGTGATTTTGGCATTCTAAGCTCATCAAGTAAATGACCATGCTCCCATAGTACTTATCTAATATGTTCTCTAGCTTTGTCCCCAAAATAGATGGATGGGAATTATCCCTCAAAAATAGATTCCTTGTGAAGTTGATAGCATTTTCTTGCTCTCCCTCTGATGTTGCCTTAGAGATCGCTTAACGGTTTTTTCCTGAATGATTGCCTCTATTCGCTGGTATTTGTTGGAAACATGGAGATGAGAGAGAGAGAGAGAGAGAGAGAGAGAGAGAGAGAGAGAGAGAGAGAGCTAGGGTGTGAAGAAGTGATATATAAATGAAAACATAATGATTTTCATATATTCATATAATCAATGTGAAATACAAGGCTTTATAGGCTAGACACAAACACATCACCAAGTGCATATGGGATAAGTCCCATAGTGACACATGGCACTCACACATGAACTAGTACTAGATATCCTAGTACTACACATCAATAACACCAATACTCTTTGGCTATGATATCTTCAACACCCCCCTTCAGAGCAAAGAATGTGAAACCCAACACAAAAAGAGTAGACCGATCCCCCCTCCACTGCAATACTGCAAAGAGCAAGTCGAACTATCCAACACCTCACGTGTGATAGTGACTTCTCAGTTAGCTTGTGATCGACAAGGGTAGACCATCACTCGTCACCCCCTTACTCTGAAATAGGTTGTCAATACCATCAAACCAAAGTAAAAGACAATACATTCATTTTTGGGGGACAACCCAGGGTAAAGTACCTCTTATTGACTCTAAATACATTCAATTTAGAGGGACAACTCAAGGCTTTGAACCTTTATTGACTCAACTGAAAAACACATAGAGCTAAGCGTCATCTACCACCTCGGAGAGGCATAGATCAAATATTCACGAGCTTGTCCAAGACCTTGTTGGTGGAAGTAGTGAGGTCAAGTTGATGAAGCAATTTGGTAGCTAACCTCACACCAATAAGTGTCAATTCCTTGTCATTCCTCTCATCCTAAGTTGTGACTTATGCTGATTGGTCTTCACCACAACGACGAGGCTCCGTGGATGCAAGGCGGGTAGCGAATCGAGGTGACAAACTCGTAGCACTAGATGAATAACCAACAAATATGGTGGCTGGTCTAGGACTCCAAAATGCAATAGCAGGCCTCATGTGTGCAAATCGGCTTATGAAGTGGTCGTGTACCTAGTTGCAGCAACTAGTCTAAGGCTTGAAGTACTTTAGAATTGCATAGACAGATTCAAAATCTGCAAGGTGGCTCAGCAAAGACAACTCTGGGTTGCTACAGGAGAGATTCTAAGGCCTGGCTACTCCAAAATCTGAATTGCACACAACAGCAACAAGAAGACCCACAAGGACCATGGATACTTTGGTCATGCTATACCCATGATGGCATGCTTCAGGTATGGAAAATCCATGGTGGAGGTGCATGTGGCTCAACTCAATCACATGGTTGATTTGATTGGTACTACTACAAGAAGCTACGTAGCATGAAGAGAGTCTTTATTTACTTATTCTTAATAGTAGCCAAATTGAGACCTCTATAGTCCATGCACATTTGCATGGAACCTTCTTTTCTTGCAATTCTTGATGCAATCAAGAGGATGAGAGAGATGTTTTTCATGCCTTCAAGAGATAATGAGTATAGAGAGTATGCATTATATGCTTACTCTTTGCATTCTAATCAAGGTGCTCTATCCAACACCCCCTCTCACCTACACATCTTGGCCCAATGCCAACACATCGATGACGATGCTCCAGTAACTCCCTGGTCGTAGTCCTCTGGAACACTTCGGTGTCGAAATATTTTCCTAGTGTTTCATCCAGTGGCTCCTGTTCCACTAGGTTTGGTTCCGCTTCCACACACCATCCTCGTACACAAGTCCATCTTTGATAGCACCTCTTGGTACCACCTCCTTCAATCACGTTCCCGCCTTCAAACTCGAGCAATCCAGTCGTCACGATCTTCTAGTTGTACCCCTCATAATGAGTGAACAACCTCGAGACTTCCAGGCACCATGCTCCAAGGGTCTGTTTCAACCTGTTCTTCCTTTAGCAAGATCCGCAACAAAAGAACATCTCCATATAACTTGGACCACGAACTTTAAACGCATCTGACTAAACTTGAGTCACCTTCCTTCTTGCAAGGGTACTGTCCTCCAATCGTGGAAGTCGATTCCCAAGAGCTTCTAAATTAGGGTCGTCCTTCACCAAGGTCCCTGCCTTCAGGATCCCACACCTGTGAGCCTCCTACTTGGGCTTTGAACCATGTTAGAAATGACCCAACAGAGGGTACGCATAGCGGAAGACTGATAGTATTGCCCGAGAGCTCACACAGTGTGGTGTGGGGTGTGGACTCACAAACCATAACTTAATGTGCATAGATGTGCAAGCCGGTAAATAGACAATGCTCAGAGATAAATATAGAAGCAACACTTTATATTTCCGTCCGTCCACAAAGTAGGACAGGATACAATACCAAAAGATTCTCCTACTAGATGTCAAGCACTACTAGATCTTTGAGCCCGCATGCTCCATCGAGAGCAAATGTAGACTCTCTGTCTAGAGTGTTCTTCTCCACCTTACTGCATGTGAATTAGCCTAGGTGGGCAGCACCTTGCTAGCTCAGTCTGCAGCTCTCTGTAGGTCTTCTTCACCTCTTGGGAGTAGGTCCAAGAATGCCTTACTGTTGCTCCTGTCTGCTGCAAGTTTGCTGCTCTAGAAGATAATCACAACACCTCGCTGCCCTAGAAGACAGCCAAGGTCCAGCCTCTAGGAAACTCAGTCTGCACTCACCTTGCAATCTCCTTCACCTCGCGTGAGGCCCAAGGGAGGGGCTTCTGGCTGCTCCTGTTGAAACCAACCTTTAGTTTCCTAAAGGGCAGTAGACCATAACTTGCATTGCATATTCATTATTCATAGCCTCAGTGCATCATTTCCAACCACTTAACTCAAACAACACCACTTAGAAACAATTTGAGAAATAACTGGATGGAGGCTAGAGTGCCCCTACTCAATGAAACCAAGTACAAGACACCACACTGGCCCCAAACACTTGGCGCCCCTTCCGGTATTTATTTATTTCTTTAGGAATGAAATTGGTACATACAACAAGGGCTCTCCCTTGTGCTCTGCCCCACGGGCAATCCCACTATCCAAGCCAAACCTTGGCTATAACCTGCATTCCATCCTAGTGCACACACTAGCACCCAAGTGCCAAGGGAAAGCTAAGGCATTCACCATTTGTCCATGACCAACTGTAAAGGTATCCAAGCATTCCACAAAGACTGTAACCAACTGTTAATGACCAAGCATATCCTTGATTAACTGAATGAAAAGTATTGGCATTACCCGCTACAGGGGTGATTGTGGGCACCTCTGGTGGCTGTCCACTGAAAGATACAAGCCTCTGAGTCTTCTTATGCTTTGGTTTGCTTCTTCTCAGCTGTCTTTTTGCTTCCAGGGGGAGCATTACTACCACGAGAAGCTCGCATAATCTGGATCCATGAAGTCTGTTGCAGCTGTGACAGTGCTCCCACTGCACTTTGCATTCGTAACTGAAAAAGGGCATTGGGATCAAGCTCCTCTGTCTCATCTACCTCGTCCTGCGAATTCTCAGTGGCATGCTCAAGAGAAACATGCTGTCTTTTTGCTTCCAGGGGAAGCATTACCACCAATAGAAGCTTGCATAATCTCCATGAAGTCTGTTGCAGTTGTGACAGCACTCCCACTGCACTTTGCATTCGTAACTGAAAAAGGGCATTGGGATCAAGCTCCTCTATCTCATCTACCTCGTCCTACGAATCCTCAGTGGCATGCTTAAGAGAAACATGCTGTCCCTCATAATTTTGCTCTTCTTCACACTCACTGGTGTTGTGCTCCTTCTCAAAGCTGTCTGCTTCCTGCTCGGAGATAGTCAGTGATCTCTCGCGGTACGACATGATTGTTCACGATATGGCTATAATAAAAATGCAATGGGGCTTTCTTCACACAACACTCCCAAGGCTCACCTCTGTAGGAAGATGGTGATGTCCCGGCAATGGAACCATGCTGACTTTGCTGATAATTTTGTTTCTGATGATGACCACTTCGCTGAAATTATCTACCTTTGCCTCTACTTTCTTGTCCCATTTTGCCTGTGCTTGGGCAATCGAAGGATCTGCTGCTGTGCAGACACTGGTGGTGCAGCTGTAGATCCCGCTACTTATGGTGCGACAACAATGGCAGTGGATGCTGCTCCCATGGTCTAGGTGTAGACCCATTGACATACTCCCATTTGTCTTTAAGTTCAAGAATGGTCTCCATTCACTATTTCCATGTGCCTCCAAATTGAGGTTAGCAGATGCCTCCAAATTGAGTTTTCTAGCTTAGCAAATGCCTCCAAATTGAGGTTGCTAGTTGTTGAGACGGTGCAAGAAATGTACTCAAAGTGCTGTGAATTCAGTTTCCTAAAGGGCAGTAGACCATATTGCATTGCATATTCATTATTCACAGCCTCAGTGCATCATTTCCAACCACTTAACTTAAATAATACCACTTAGAAACAATTTGAGAAATAACTGGATGGAGGCTAGAGTGCCCCTGCTCAATGAAACCAAGTACAAGACACCACACTGGCCCCAAACACTTGGCGCTCCTTCCGGTATTCATTTATTTCTTTAGGAATGAAATTGGTACATACAACAAGGGCTCTCCCTTGTGCTCTGCCCCACGGGCAATCCCACTGTCCACGCCAGACCTTGGCTATAACCTGCATTCCATCCTAGTGCACACACTAGCACCCAAGTGCCAAGGCAAAGCTAAGGCATTCACCATTTGTCCATGACCAACTGTAAAGGTATCCAAGCATTCCACAAAGACTGTAACCAACTGTTAATGACCAAGCATCCAGACACTTCCCAAAAATCTCCAAATGCAATCACATGAAAAGGATAGCGACAAGAGAACTCAAACCAGCTTCAATTGACTTCAATCCAGCTCCAAAACACCTCCAGAAGCAACACATCCAATGTAGTGGCTAGCGGGAGGAACTAGCAGCTAGGAGAAGGGAAGGAAGAGAGAGATAACGGGCTGGAATCAGAGAGAAAGAAAGAGCAGGAGGATCACGGGCAGAAGAGAGAAGGTGAGCAGCTAGCAAAGAGCGTTGGGGAGTCTAAATGGGCTGTACAAACAGCCAAAACAGCCTTGGGCTGTGTGAAAACAGTCCGTACAGCAATAACCACACCTTGGGATGCATACTAACTGATCCATACAGCAGGCCTGTTCCGTAGAGCAGCAATGAATGCTCCATACAATCAGCCTTGGGATGTGTACCTCTTCCGTACAGCCAACAATTAAGACCTTGGGAGTCGTGCATCAGCCTATACACATGCAGCCAGCCTTGATCTACGTGCAAAGCAGTCATAAAAGCCCGTACAACTAATCTTGGGAAGCATGCCTGCAGCAAAAGACAACCGTACAAATGCACAAAGGGCCCACCAGCAGCCTGTACAGCAGTACGGCTGCTTCAAATCACCAACAGCAGGTCCGTACAGCCATACGGTGACCTCGAGGACGGTGCAATAGCTGTACAACCTGCAGCGTACGTAGGACCTCGTACAGCCAATGATCAAAGCGCCTTGGGATTTGTGCCAAAAATGTGAGCAAAGGAGCAGCCTCGAAAATTGTGCAACAGCAAGTAACGTGGGGAAAAGGCGATCTCCAAAAAATGCGTGAAAAATGAATCCCCCCATAGAAAACGTACGTTGGCCTTGGAAGGAGAGGAAGAGGGTAGGTATGCATGAGGGAATGCCACGTGGCCCCCTCATTAAAGCTCCAACCCTTGCAAACCAATGGAACATTGGTTTGCCCCTCACATTAAAATCCTAACCCCTTCTAACCAATGAAACATTGGTTTCGTTGGGACTAACTTTAAGACCCCTCTAAACCTTGCCTTGCCCCTAGCAAGTAGGCCTAGTGTGTGCACCTAGGGACTTTTGGGAACTGCAGCTTCCCCTGGGCTAGCCCCCTAAGCCAAAGTTAGTCACGGTTCATAACTTCACGTCCCCGTGACACCTGTCTGCTCCTCTTGCTGGATAGTTGGATATGAAATGAGGCATGAGGCCTTTCCTTTTATAGGCCCTCAAGGGCCCCTTGTAGTAACCGACTGGCAGCCCCTTAGTGACCGACCAGTCTGCTCAAAACTGACCCATTGGGGGGTCCACTGGCCGACCCAGCAGCCCTCCAGATGGGCTCACAAAACTAGGCCCCTTCATGGCCATTTGCAGGGCTGACCTACCACGTGGCATTCCGCCAGTGGCCAGGACCCTACTGCCCTAGATACAGGGCCTTTTGCAGGCCTCACATGTACCCATAGCCTCTGCCATCTGCCCTGCATCTTTCTTCATGCAAACACTTCCTGCTGCAGCATCATGGCGTCCTCCCAGGCCTATACCAGCCCCGTACAGCCACGTATGCATCTCGTACGTTCTCTGTACTAAAGCGCCGTTTGTCCTTGCTGAAAATCCCTGCGCAATCAGGCTGCTGTTTGCAGGTCCCTGATGTCCACGTAATTGCCCCATACATCAAGAGCTCCAAGATTTTCCAGGTACCCTTCTTGCTATGCCATTGGCCATGTATGGATAGCTGCCCACATGGCCGCCTGTGTGCTCCCCATGTGGTAGCCATTACCTTTTGTTGTGTGCTGCCCACATGGCAGCCATGTGTTGCCCATGTGGCAGCCCCAATATCCCCTGGTCTAGCTCCCCTATGCTCCCCTCATATGGGGGCTTACAGATAGGGAGGTGACCATTCCAACAACCCCTGTCATCGACACATCTCGGCCCAATGCCAACATGTCGATGACGATGCTCCAGTAACTCCCTGGTCGTAGTCCTCTGGAACACTTCGATGTTGAAATCTTTTCCTAGTTTTTCATCCAGTGGCTCCTGCTCCACCAGCTCTGGTTCTGGTTCCGCACACCATCCTGGTACACAGGTCCATCTTTGGTGGCACCTCCTGGCACCACCTCCTTCAGTCATGTTCCCGGCCTTCGAACTAGAGCAATCCACACGTCACGATCTTCCAGTTGTCCCCCTCATAATGAGTGAACCAGCTCGAGTCTTCCTCCAGGTACCATGCTCTGAGGATCTGTTTCAACCCATCCTTCCTTTGGCAAGATCTGCAACAAAAGAACATCTCCAGATAACCTAGACCACCAACTCTAAACATCCCTGACTGAACCTGAGTCCCCCTCCTCCTCGCAAAGGTATTGTCCTCCATTCATGGTGAGCCTCCTACTTGGGCTTTGATACCATGTTCGAAATGACCCAACAGAGGGTACGCACAGCGGAAAACTGATAGTTTTGCCCAGGAGCTCACAGAGTGTGGTGTGGGGTGTGGAATCACAAACTTCGTAACTTAATGTGCATAGATGTGCAAGCCAGTAAATAGACAATGCTCACAGACAAATATAGAAGCAACACTTTATATTTCCGTCCGTCCACAAGGTAGGATAGGATACAATACCAAAAGGTTCTCCTACTAGATGTCAAGCACTTCTAGATCTCTGAGCCCGCGTGCTCCACCTCGAGCAAATGTAGACTCTCTGTCTAGAGTGTTCTTCTCCACCTTACTGCATGTGAATCAGCCTAGGTGGGCAGCACCTTGCTAGCTCAGTGTGCAGCTCTCTATAGGTCTTCTTCACCTCCTGGGAGTAGTAGGTCCAAGAATTCCTCAACTGCTGCTCCTGTCTACTGCAGGTTTGCTGCTCCAGAAGATAATCACAACACCTCGCTGCCCTAGAAGACAGCCAAAGTCCACCCTCTAGGGAACTCAGTCTGTAGCACACCTTCCACTCTCCTTCACCCCTAGTGTGAGGGCCAACGGAGTGGCTTCTGGCTGCTCCTGTCTGCTCTTTCTCTTGCTGGATAGTTGGATTTGAAATAAGGCCTGAGGCCTTTCCTTTTATAGGCCTTGAGTAGTAACCGACTGGCAGCCCCTTAGTGGCCGACCAATCTGCTCAAAACCGACCCATTGTGGGGTCCACTGGCCAACCTAGCAGCTCTCCCCATGGGCTCACAAAACTAGGCACCTTCAGGGCCATTTGCAGGGCTGACCTGCCACGTGGCATTCTGCCTCTGGTCAAGGCCATACTACCCTAGATACAGGGCCTTTTGTAGGCCTCGCACCTGCCCATACTTTGCCATCTGCCGTGAATCTTTCTTCATGCAGTCGCCTTCCTGCTGCAGCATCCTTGCCTCCTACCAGGCCTATACCAGCCCCGTACAGCCATGTATGCATCCCATACCTTCTCCATACTGAAGCGCCATCTGTCCTTGCTGGAAATCACTGCGCAATCAGGCTGCTGTTCCAGGTCCCTCATGTCCACGTGTCTGCCCCGTACATCAAGAGCTCGACGACTTGCCAGGTACCCTTCTTGCTACCCCATTGGCCATGTCTGGATAGCTGCCCACATGGCAGCCTGTGTGCTGCCCATGTGGCAGCCATTACCTTTTGCTGTGTGCTGCCCACATGGCAGCTCATGTGCTGCCCACATGGCAGCTCATGTGCTGCCCATGTGGCATCCCCAATATCCCCTGGTCTACCCTCCCCTCATATGGGGGCTTACAGATGGGGAGGTGACCATTCCAACACTCCCTCTCACCAACACATCTCCGCCCAATGCCAACACGTCGATGACGAAGCTCCTGTTGAAGGAGATGGAGATAGTGAGAGCTAGAGAGAGTGAGAGCTAGAGAGAGTGAGAGAGTCGAAAGCTTGGAAGCTGTAGTTGCAAAATAGAGTGTAAAAGAGTACAACACAAAGTGGAGTTGATAAGGTTTTGTCATAGTGACAAAACCTTAGTAGTCACTAACCATAGTTAGTGAACTAACTGCAGTTAGGGGGAAAAACCTCTAAATGAGGGAAAAGTGCCCCTAACTAACTTATTATATTACATTGGTCACTGCTGAATTATATCTATAATTCCAACACCCCCCTGCAGTGCCAATGTCATGTACAAGGCTGATCAATCACCAAACGGATATAAGTTCAGGGCACTGCGAAATGCCTCGAACTTCTCACGTGGTAGTGCTTTGGTGAAAATATCTGCAACGTTGTCATGTGTGGACACAAAGATCATACTGATCTCTCCTGCATGCAACTTCTCTCTGACGTAGTGATAGTGAACCTCAATGTGCTTCGTGCGAGCATGAAACACTGGATTCTTTGCCACTGCAATGGCACTCTGACTATCAGTGAGAATTGGAGAAGGACCCTCCAAAGACAGATGAAGATCAGCAAATAAACGTCTCAGCCAGACACATTCAACTGTTGCTGTGAAAGCTGCCCTGTACTCAGCTTCACATGATGAGGTAGCCACTGTAGATTGTTTCTTGCTCAGCCATGAAATGCAAGATTTTCCCAAAAAGAAACAATTGCCACTAGTGGACTGCCTAGTGTCATAATCACCAGCCCAATCTAAATCACTGTAGGCATGCATCTGCAAGTCACCCCCCCTGGGAAATAGTAAGCCAAAAGACTTGGTGCCTTGCAAATAACGGAAGATGCGCTTAACTGCCTGCCAATGCATAGTTTTGGGGCTGTGCATGTACCTGCTCACCTGAGATACTGCAAACTGAATATCAGGCCTAGTATTGCAGAGATATATGAGGCATCCAACAGCTTGACTGTAAAGTGTGGCATCAACTGATTCTCCTGCATCATGCATTGTGAGTTTCAGCCCCGGTTCCATAGGAGTAGATATGGGCTTACACTCTTGCATGTTAAATCTGTCCAAAAGTTTCTGAACATACTTGGACTGAGACATAACAGTGCCACGTCTCTCATGAGAGAACTGGATCCCCAAATAAAAATGAAGCAGCCCCAAATCTGACATATCAAAGTGGGTCTGCAAATCAGTTTTGAAATCTGCAATTTTGTCGTCATTGGACCCTGTGAGCAGTAAGTCATCAACATAAAGAAGGATGACTAATATTTCCCCCCCATCCATGTTGATGTAGAGGGTGCTCTCAGTAGGACTATTGTGCAGCCCCTTGCTGGTCAAAAAGGCATGTATCTTGGCATACCATGCACGAGGGGCCTGTTTCAGCCCATATAAAGCTTTATTAAGCTTGCAGACTTGAAGTGCATTTGCTGTAATTCCAAAACCCGGAGGTGGTTTGACATACACCTCTTCCAGCAAGTCCCCATTTAAGAAGGCTGTTTTGATGTCCAACTGATGAACATTCCACTCAAAATGTGCAGCCATTGCAATTACTGATCGGATGGTAGTCATCCGGGATGTAGGAGCAAAAGTCTCCTCATAATCTATGCCCTTTTTCTGAGCATAGCCTTTAGCAACCAGCCTGGCTTTATATCTGTCAATGGAGCCATCTGGCTTCCGTTTGACTTTAAATACCCATCGTGTGCCAATAGCATGTTTACCCTGTGGCAAGTCCACAACATCCCAAGTCTGATTTTTTGCAATGGACTGCAACTCATCGTGCATGGCATTCATTCATCCAATGCACATTACCTTGTGCCTCTTCAAATGTGGCAGGCTCCTCTTCATCAAGGAGAGTACCTGCATATGCTGATTCCACTGAATTAGCACCTTCCATGTGCCTTGCTGCACTGCGAGTCCTGCCAGGTAACGGAGCATCAAGTTTACTCTCCCGGAGAGTCTGTAACAGCCAGTTTGGGACTGTTTTTGCTGCATGTATGTCTGCAATTTCTTGCTGTACCACTTGTTCCACTTCCTGTGGAGGAGGCATGACATCCCGTGGCGGAACTGAAGCATTTGAAGGTTGCTGTAAATTCTGATTTGGATCAGAAAAATCAGCAGGGGAACCCAAAGCAATGGGTAGCAACCCTTGAAAGACATCTTCTGAAGGTGAAGGCATTTGAAAATCAGCCTGAGTGTAAGCTGAATTTTCAGAAAATATCACATCTCTACTTACAATGATTTTGCGTGTGGCAGGATTGTAGAGACGATACCCCTTGCTTTCTGCACTGTATCCAACAAATATGCATTTGATGGCTTTATCTGACAATTTGTGCCTAAATTCAACTGGCACATGTGCATAGGCAAGGCATCCAAAGACTCGGAAGTGATCCACTGAAGGCTTCCTGTCATTCCAGACCTCAAAAGGAGTTTTTGTTTTTAAAGCCTTAGTGGGAGCCCTGTTCAAAATGTAATTGGCACACATCAAACCCTCTAACCAGAATTTATGAGGCATGTGTTTGCTTTTCAGCATACATCTGTCCATCTCCATGAGGGTTCTATTTTTCCTCTCAGCTTTGCCATTTTGCTGAGGGGTCAGCCTGACTGTGAGCTGATGCACAATACCCTTTTGTTTGAGAAAAGCATCAAATTCTGCAGATAGGTATTCCCCACCTCTATCCGTGCGTAATGTCTGTATCTTGAGCCCGGTTTCATTTTCAACCATGGCTGAAAAGTGTTTAAACACTGTGAACACTTCAGATTTCTTTTTCAGCCCATAAACCCAAGTAAAATTGGAGTAGTCGTCAATAAATGTGACAAAGTAGAGATGACCACCCAATGAAGAAGTCCTCATGGGACCACAGACATCACTGTGTATAAGCTGCAATTTGCGAACAGCTTTAACTGAACCATCCTTCTTGAAGGGAAATCTATGCATTTTACCTAAAATGCACCCTTCACAGGCATGTGGAGGAGGTATCTCAAGAGGTGGCAATGCATCAACCATTGAAAATTTCTGAAGTGTCATTAAGCTGTTGTAATGCATGTGGCCATATCTGGCATGCCATAATTCTGCATTTTGCATGGCAACTGTAGGGGTAGAAATTGCCAACGCATGAGCTGCTCTTTTCTGAAAAATATCAATCTGAAAAAGCCCACGCAGCAGAGTACCAGATAACATTAAGGCATAGTTAGCTTCCCTGTCCCGGACAGCACATTTGTCATCCTCAAAGATGACCTGAAATCCTTCTCTGTTAAGAGTGGACACTGAAAGGAGATTTTTGGTTATGCCAGGCACATATAAGACATCAGAAAGTCTGAAAATTGAGCCATCAATTGCAGTGAGCTCAACTTCTCCTGTGCCACGTACTGAATATGAGGAGTTGTTGGCACAAGTGACTTTCTTACCAACAGGGGGTGGATGCAAGGAAGTAAAAAGACACTTCCTCGAAGTGATGTGCTTGGATGCACCGCTGTCAAAATACCATGTGTTCAGTGTTTCATCAACACTGAAAGCAGATGCATCTGAGGGAGAGTCAAAACTGCAAGTCAAAAATGCATATGTATCATCACTGCAAGAAGCTGTACTATCCCGAGCATCTGGAACAGCCAACCTAGAATCAGAAATGCAAGATAAAAAGGCATAATCTTGACCAACAAAGTTGGCTGCAGCATCCCCACTGTAAGATGCACAAGGGGCTGAATCTGAAACAGCCATTCCTGAGCTGTTTTTCTTTTCCTTTGCAATCCTTTTCCTGCATTCTGCTATGTGATGACCTGGCTTTTTGCAGTAGTGACAAAAACCCTTCTTTTTGGGCTTGCTTGCATCACTTTTAGCCTTTTGTGAAGGCTGTCCTGACCCACTGGAAGGCTGATTTGCTGCTGTTTTTGCCTGTCCCTTTGTTTTTGATTTGAATTTTGAGAGCATGGCTTGTTCACCTGCACGTGAAGCCAAATTTTTCCTGGTCTGCTCTTCCTGAAGCAGAAGTCCTATCAGCTCATGAAAAGAAAGAGGATTTGCACCCCCCCTCAATGATAAATTCAGCGAAGTATGAAAGCTGAGATAAGACTCAGGAAGAGAATTCAGAGTGGTTGTAATCATCTCTGAATCAGAAATAATTTCATCTATGTTTAACAACTGCTCTCTGAGATCCTGTAGCTTAGTGAGGTGGGCTGACATGGAGTCACCCTCCTCCATATGTGTATTGCTCAACTCTCTTTTTAAAAAAGATACCCTGGCATCATTCCGTGCTGCATACATGCTTTCCAAAATATCCCACGCTGCCCTGGAGGTCTTACACGACCGGATATGCGGAATGATTGATCTTTTCACTGAAAGAGAGATGCAAGACAAGGCTAAGGCATCCCGTGAATCCCATCTCTTTGCTCAGGAGTAGAGACTGTAGCTGCACCAACAACTTGTCCTGCAGCTGCACCTTGTGCACGACCTCTTCCACCTCCTTGGTGAGGAGGGGTAGCAGGTGCAATATCTGCTGGTCGGATTTCATCCCCATTGACATAATCCCATAAATTGCGAGAAATCAGAATATTACGTACCATGAAACTCCAGAGGGAGTAGTTGGTACCATCCAATTTGTCTTCCTGTGAAAGACCACCGAACTGAAACTCATTCTGATTTTGATGGGCCATATCTGAAAAAGAGATTGAAGCAGATACAAAGCTGAATTCCCTTACTGGGAATAAAATGCACAACTCCCAAAAACCACACCCAAGCACGGGCTGTATATGCAACTTAGATTTCTGCACTTGAGCTGTCAGAAATCTGTCCAAGCATAAAACACTCTCCAAAATCTGCCAAAAGTGTTCCAAACACTCCAAGAAAGGCAGTATGTACTGAATACTCCAAAAGATGCTCTCCCAACACAAAAGCCCCAATTTGTGGCTAGAAATTGCAGCCAGAAAGGGGTAAAAATGCTAAAAGCCCCAAATCTGCAATTTTAATACAAAAGCCCCAAATTTTAGACTATATTTCCAATTTTTCTCCAGATGTAGCTCCAAAATTGCACAATGATTGCAATGGCTGCAATATGCAAAAATGCCCCAAATGTACTCCAAAACAACTGCACCAAACTGTATTTTTCTGCAAGAGAAGCCTGTCAAAGAATACCCGAGGTTGATAACAACCGGTCTATATCTGCAAGTACAGATGGTAAGTCCAAACTGTACGGTCAGTACTGATTGGACGTACTATACGGAAAGTACGGAACAGGCCGTACAGTACGGGAAGCAAGAGCTGTACGGTCGACTTGTACGGCTTCCTGCGCAGGTACGGTGAGCAGATACGGGAGCTGCACGACAAACAGGTACGTATATTGTACGGCGCGCAGGTACGGTGAACAGGTATGTACGACGGCGTACGGTGTACGGCACTTCACGGACGACGGTACGGATTTGTACGTCGATGTACGGAAGCTCGGAGCTGTACGACAGGCGAAATCGTACGGCGTCAGAATTCCGTACAGTCGTACGGAGTGTACGGACAGATTGGCGCAGGCAGAAAGTCGAGGCTGAGGTTGGAACTAGAGGGAGCAAGGAGCACCAGGCTCTTGGACCTGCTCTGATACCAAATGAAGGAGATGGAGATAGTGAGAGCTAGAGAGAGTGAGAGCTAGAGAGAGTGAGAGAGTCGAAAGCTTGGAAGCTGTAGTTGCAAAATAGAGTGTAAAAGAGTACAACACAAAGTGGAGTTGATAAGGTTTTGTCATAGTGACAAAACCTTAGTAGTCACTAACCATAGTTAGTGAACTAACTGCAGTTAGGGGGAAAAACCTCTAAATGAGGGAAAAGTGCCCCTAACTAACTTATTATATTACATTGGTCACTGCTAAATTATATCTATAATTCCAACACCTGTAACTCCCTGGTCGTAGTCCTATGGAACACTTCGATGTCAAAATATTTTCCTGGTTTTTCATCCAGTGGCTCCTCCTCCACCAGGTCTGGTTCGACTTCCGTACCTCATCCTGGTACACAGGTCCATCTTTGTTAGCACCTCCTGGCACCACCTCCTTTCATGCTCCCGCCTTCAAACTCGAGCAATCCAACCGTCACGATCTTCCAGTTGTCCCCCTCATAATGAGTGAACAACTTGGAGTATTCCAGGCACCATGCTCCGAGGGTCTGTTTCAACCCGTCCTTTGGCAAGATCCGCAACAAAACATCTCCAAGTAACCTGGACCACCAACTTTAAACGCACTTGACTAAACCTCAGTCACCCTTCTTCTCGCAAGGGTACTGTCCTCCAGTGGTGAAAGTTGATTCCCGAGAGCTTTTGAATCAGGCTCCCACACCTATGAGCCTCCTAATTGGGCTCTTATAGCATGTTAGAAATGACCCAACAGAGGGTACGCACAGCGGAAGACTGATAGTATTGCCCAAGAGCTCACACAGTGTGGTTTGGGGTGTGGAATCACAAACTTCGTAACTTAATGTGCATAGATGTGCAAGCCAGTAAATAGACAATGCTCAAAGACAAATATAAAAGCAACACTTTATATTTCCGTTCGTCCACAAAGTAGGACAGGATACAATACCAAAAGGTTCTCCTACTAGATGTCAAGCACTTCTAGATATCTGAGCCCGCAAGCTCCACCTCGAGCAAATGTAGACTCTCTGTCTGGAGTGTTCTTCTCCACCTTACTGCATGTGAATCAGCCTAGGTGGGCAGCACCTTGCAAGCTCAGTCTGCACCTCTCAATAGGTCTTCTTCACTTCCTAGGAGTAGGTCCAAGAATTCCTTAACTGCTGCTCCAGAAGATAATCACAACACCTCACTGCCCTAGAAGACAGCAAAGGTCCAGCCTCTAAGGAACTCAGTCTACAACACACCTTCCATTCTCCTTCACCCCCAGTGTGAGGCCCAAGGGAGCGGCTTCTGGCTGCTCCTGACTCCTCCATCTCTTGCTGTATAGCTGGATATGAAATGAGGCCTGAGGCCACTGGCCGACTCCAGCAGCCCTCCACATGGGCTCACAAAACTAGGCCCCTTCATGGCCATTTGCAGGGCCGACCTGCAACGTGGCATTGCACCATTGGCCAGGGCCCTACTGCCCTAGATACAGGGCCTTTTGCAGACCTCACACCTACCCATAGCCTCTGCCATCTGCCCCACATCTTTCTTCATGCAGGCGCCTTCCTGCTGCAGCATCCTTGCCTCCTGGCAGGCCATTACCAGCCCCGTACAGCCACGTATGCATCCCATACCTTCTTCGTACTGAAGTGCCGTCTGTCCTTGCTGGAAATCCCTGTGCAATCAGGCTGCTGCTGCAGGTCCCTGATGTCCATGTGTCTGCCCTGTACATTAGGAGCTCCACGACTTGCCAGGTACACTTCTTGCTACCCCATTGGCCATGTGTGCTGCCCATGTGGCAGCCTTTACCTTTTGCTGTGTGTGGCCCGTGTGGCATCCCCAATATCCTCTGGTCTACCTCCCCCATGCTCTCCTCATATGGGGGCTAATAGATGGGAAGGTGACCATTCCAACACCCCCTCTCACTGACACATCTTGGCCCAATGCCACACGTCGATGATGATGCTCCAGTAACTCCCTGGTCATAGTCCTCTGGAACACTTCGATGTTGAAATATTTTCTTGGTTTTTCATCCAATGGCTGCTGCTCCACCAGGTCTAGTTCATCCCACACATGATGTATGCTCTTGATTTTCCATGATCAGGTTGAGTTTTACCTTCCCTCATTAGGTATATACTGAGACACGCTGTTTGAGCCTTGCTCATGAATTTGATTTTGTTTTCTCAGAGTAGTCGAGTGTCACTTTACAAAATTATAAACTGCAAGATGCCAAACATAACTGTGATAGACCATAAGCATTCACAGTCTGAAGCGAATTCTCCAATAAATTACTTAGTTTCAGAGCTTGAAGACACATATGCAGAATGTTTCCACCATATTTACTCTTATAATGATAGAGTGCATACTCAAAAGGGAACAAACTGCACAACCACAACATTGCATGCAGAGGCAACAGTTGCATTGTTACACCTAATTGTTAGTGCCTTTGGATGAACATGAAACCCAACGCTTTACTTAGATAAGAAAACAGTATTCATACTATCCATGAGATGTTTTTCCAAAACAGAGGCTAAGGGATAATCAGATACACATTGATAGTAGGCCGGTAAACTAGCTTTATATAAGTAGGCCTCAGACCATTTGTGTCCTAACCAATCCTCCACATTGCGCTGCCTCTCTCTGACCAGAACGAATTTTGTATACAGGGTTCAACCGTGTCTAGCTATTTCAAACTGCAATTTCTTCTCCTTATAAAAAACTCTAGCCATACAAACTGCAGCCATGATGATAACCTCAATCAAACACAATGTGCAGCATTGCATAGGAGTCAGAAAGAAGAGATGGCTGCAAAGAAAGGGGCCAGATGAAGGTTATTTTCGCGGTTTCCATATCGTATAAGTATCCCATGGATAATATGTAGGAGCTCAAAGGGCTAGGTGTTGAAAACTGTACCAAACCTTGTCAGACCAAAAGGTTCTGATGCAATTAAGGACCTTAATGACCACTGGGCTCCATAAGATATCCCAACTAGTATTGGCCCAATGTATAAAGAACCTGTATGAAAATATGCCCGATGGCCATGACAGCAAGTGTGGTTACCATGAATAGTGGCCTTACGATGCCTGTAGATTGAAAAAACATCTCTGATATGTATCCTCACCAAATCTCCATAAAAATTCCCAAATGCTCCATAATGAAACAAGAGTACTAATTTCAGTCTTGGTATAATATAGAGAAGAACCTAGTTGAATCATGTTATTGATTGTTGTCATGCCACAAGCTGAGGCAAAGAAAAGAAGCCAGAAATCTAAAGAGCACATTGCTTCTCCCCTTGAAGGATGATTGGCAGTCCCAACTCCAGATAGACCAGATGATGTTATATACCTAGATGAATCTAGGAACATTCCCAAACTCATCCTCTAAAAACACAACATAGTGCAGTTTCAATCTCATGATAGTCACTCACAAGGTTGAAAATCATAAACTCCATCATGCATAGCAGGGACTAGTTACTATGACATCCCCACTGACGTCATCAGCGCCCAACAGTGGGTGTAGACCATAGTATAAAAATATGCTCTCACACATACAAATCCACACACCCACACATACTTGAGCATCCATTTATACAAAGTCTTCATACTGAGTTTCTGTTGGCACTCCGGAGGTGAAGGGCAGACTCAGCCATGATGAAGGCTAGCACTAAAGGAGAAGGCTAATCAAAAGGCAGACCAGATGATGTTCTCTGTTCGTGTTGTGCGTCTATTTGCTGTGATGTGTGAATGTCTTCTATATCCTTTGTATGGAAGCAGAGCTTCCTCCTCAATGGTTTTTATATAATACGGGATTCGATTCGCTAGTGTGCAATCTAAAATCAAGCTCCATATAGGGACGATGAGAATGACCATGATTGCCACAAAAATTGTGATCTTCCATAATCTTCCTACAAATACGCAATTCTGAACTACGATTACAACTAACAGATAAGCTGCAAGAGCAACAACAATAACTGAGAACGTGTTTGGCCACTTCTTTTGATTACAGTTTCGATTGCAGGCATGACCCGTATAACAAACTTGAAAGGAAGGCATAGGATAGGCAAAAGCCACGCTGTAAGGAAAGGAAAAGCTTCCAAGAGATACAAAATTGGTGAGTATCATCCTATCTGTCCATCAACCACACGTGGTGTTGCCCATGTAGATGGATAAGACTCTCCAACCCTTCAGGGCACTCCCTGAAGGAGGCTTTAGGAGTACATGAAACGAAGGGGAGATGATACACAGCAGTCTGTAAAGACAGACTGAGGTGTTGGAGAGCAGCGCAGATGTCACGCTCCAATTGGATTAATTTGTAGAGCAGTTTGCTGCTCCTTGTCAAAGACAAATGTCCGGGAGGTGGGTGCTGATAGTCGCTGGCCTCTCGACACAACACACTTCACGTCACCTCTCCGACCGCGAAGTGTGTGAATCCCCTTGGGACAGGGACTCCTGTCGGGAGGGTGGCCCTTACAAACACATCGACCTCAGCTTCAGCTGGTCGTGTGCGTGCCACCACCTCCTTGTCCTTGAGCTTCCCGCAACGGGAAGCCAAGGTCTCTAATGATGACTTTGCGAGGTACAGTATCTTCATCTTGGAAATGGGTTGGAGCACATGACAACCCGGGTATGTCTGCTCCACAAATAGGGTCAAGCTCACGCCGCATGCCCTATCCGCGATGACTGATGTGTCTGCCTGAAGACTTTCCAGAGTTTTGTTTACACTGCCTGATTCCTTCTGGACATTTTAGAGCCTTTCGTCGATGTCCTCTATCCTTGGCATCATCATGATGATGAGCTCCTTCGTAGTCTTCCTGGAACCTTTCCCTCTTATAACATGCTTCCATTTGTCCTTGCTGTCTTCCAGAAGTACATCCTCAGTCTTTGCTTTTACTTGGGCTGCAAACTCAGAGAGTTTTTTTATTGCCACTTTCCACTGTTGTTTGATTGCTTCTGCTGCCTTACTTTTCCTCCCCAACCAAGTTTCTATAAGGCATTTATAACTTTCGGAACATTCATCTACAAAAACCACATCTCTGAATATGAAATCTTTGCAATCTTCAGGTTGCAAACAGGGGAACAGATATCAGGGACGTCCCCTCCCCCGCTCAGGATACACTTTGTTGTAAGCTGCAGCATTGAAACACAACAAGTTCTCAGCCTGCACCAACTGAATGAACTGCTGCTTGCCTAAGGTGAGAATCTGGGTCTTCTGCATCGTATATATTTCTTTCCTAAGATCTCTGTACTGAACTTCCGCTTCTGCTGTTGTTTCCTCGTGCAGTTTTGGCCCTTTTAACACCTCTTCCTGGCTTTTCAGTGCCCCTTTGATTGCTTCTGCCGAGGTTTCCAAGAAGCATTTATATCTGTCTGTCCACTCATCCACAAAAACCACCTCCTTGAATACAAATTCTTTGCAATCCTCAGGATGGACTTTAGGGAACCAGATTTGAGGGACGTCCCCTGATGAGGGCAACTGCCGCTCAGGATAAGCTGTGTTGTAGGCTGCAGAAATGAAACAAATCAAACTCTCACCCTTCACTTACTCAATGAAGAGCTGCTTGCCTAAGGTGGTCTTCGCCTTCCTCATCATGTATACTTCTTTCCTAAGATCTCTGTACCGAACTTCCATTGTTGTTGCCTGGTGCAGTTCTGCCCCTATCTCAAACTCTTCCCGTTTTTCTTCTGCTTGCCATTGCTGGCTGTGTGCTACAGGTCGTGGCCCTTGTTCAGTTGGCTGCTGCACTTCTTGAAGAAATGAGCGGAGCTTCTGGCCTTTCTGCAACAGCGCAGCCCTCAACTGTTCGTGTTTAGCAGATGGCTCATCAACCCACAGAAACTCGTCAAATCTGAGTGCCGACCCAACAAACTCTGAAATATCGGGCCACCACGCAACTTCAGCACTCTGTTTGGAGGCTCTTCAGGGTTGGCGACATAACAAAGAAGCTTTTCTTCTTTAACCCAAGCCATAAATTCCGGCTTCTCCATCGTCTTGCTTGTGCTTGTTCTTAGATCTCCGAAAGTGTCTTCGTCTTCTTCTTCCCCCTTCCCATCTGGTCCAAACCCGTCAATGGAAAGCTTCGTTACACGGGAGGTGATGCGAGGATAGTCTCAATCGACCGCCAGGCAAGCTATCATCTGAAGGGAGAACAGTTGTTCGTTAATCTTCTGCTCAGAGAGCCAGAGCCGGACCTTCCCTAGCGACCTTTCATCTTACGAGGGCTCGCAGTTTATTCAAAAAGGGGATGAAGTGCAGGGTCGACAATGGAATCCTAGTGCAGCTGACTGGCTGTCGCTGGAACAACTTCGGATGAAATTCAGAATAACCGATGGAGAAACTGACCTCGCCCAAGCAATTCTGGACCGCATCCCGAGTCTTGGCCTTCCCGTGGCCTCATCAACAAATTGCGCAGTGGGTAATAGGCAGAACAGATTAGCGGCCAGAACCATGTATCAATCCTCATTGCAGTCCCGCTCCGTGGTTGCTGATCTTATCCGCAAATGGGGCTTGAGGTGAGGTCCGCCTTGATGGAGGGACGTAAAGCTGTGTGGAAGGAGAGTTCTTGCACACCCTATTGGGGACATAATGCAATCTAATAGTGTTCTGTAATTCTCTCTGTCATGAATAGTGTCCTAAAATAGGTAATCAAACTAGTTTTCAAGAAGATCTTCCACATTTCTCTCTCTCTTTCCTAGTTTATAATCTGTCACATCTCTCTCTTTCCAATGCAACTCCACATCTCTCTCTTTCCTATGCAACTCGAGTTGAGATCTCAGCTTCCACATCTCTCTCTGTTTTCACGGAGGCCACTTGAACTTGTTCAACTTGTTGGCCTGAAAGGATAGGTCTTAGTAATGAAATTGGGATTTAGAATGGAAAGTAGCTTTCATTCTAAAGCTTACTCTTCTCTAGTTTCACTCGAGTCTTTCATACTTTCCTCACAACACCTTACTTTTCTCCACTTTCACTCGAGTCCTCCATACTATCCTCGTAGTGCGCTCTCTCTCTCTCTCTCTCTCTCCAAGGATAGGTCTTAGTAATGAAATTGGGATTTAGAATGGAAAGTAGCTTTCATTCTAAAGCTTACTCTTCTCTAGTTTCACTCGAGTCTTTCATACTTTCCTCACAACACCTTACTTTTCTCCACTTTCACTCGAGTCCTCCATACTATCCTCGTAGTGCGCTCTCTCTCTCTCTCTCTCTCTCTCCCTCTTTTTCCACTCCACATCCAAAAATCAACCACATTCAATTCAAAATTGCTTACAAGACAGGCCCATTGAATGTAATTCACCTTGTTAAAATAAATAAACAATGCTATTAATTAGTGTATCACCTCTCCCCTCAATCTCAATTAACATAAGCTAATTAATTCAATTAATCTAATTAGACTTACTCTCAACCCCCCTTCACCATGCCTCTCCCTAGCTCCTTGCCCTCACCCTCCCTCCTACCTCCCTGCGCCTCTACCTCCACCTCTCACTCGGCCTCTCTCCTTGACTACCTCACCCCTGCTCCCTCCCCTATATATACTCACCCCACGAAACCTCTAGAAATCGAAATCCTCGGAACCCGACCCCTTCGACCTTATGTTAATTCCACCAGTTCCAGGTATTTCAGAAATGGCTGGCCTTGGTTAAGAATCAGTCAGGTAGAACGCTTAAATGCCTACGGACTGACAATGGTGGAGAGTATCTCTCTCATGACTTTCAGCATTTCTGGGATACACGTGGGATTAAGAGGGAGCTCACATCCCCTTGTACTCCAGAGCAAAATCCAGTTGCAGAAAAGATGAACCGTACCATTCAAGAAAGGTTGCAATGCATGCTTTCCAATGCAAGTCTTTCTGGTGGTTTTTGGGCTGAGGCAATGAAGACTGCAGTGCATGTGATCAATAGATCACCTAGTAAGAGTTTGGATAGTGGTATTCCTGAAGAGGCATGGAGTGGCAAGAAGCCCTCTTACTCTCATTTGCATATATTTGGATGTGAGGCATATGCACATGTGCCAAAAGAGCTTCGAAAGAAGCTAGATCCTAAGTCTAGGAAATGCATCTTTCTGGGTTATGGTGAAAGTGGAGAGATGGCTATCGTCTCTGGGATCCAGAGCAAAGAAGATCATACGCAGCCATGATGTGGTCTTCAATGAGAAGAAGATGCATAAGGCACCCATGAGGGATGTGGAAATGAGGAGAATCACTTTCCAGGATGTGAATCCACCTGCATATGTTGATAGACAGCAAGCTGTCCATGCACCAAATGTGCAAGAAATGGTACCACCAAGTACTCCCACAGGTATACAATCAAGGGTAGATGATGGATCATCTATTGGTGGAAATGATGAGCCAAATGTGGCTGATATGCAGGTGGGACAGCAAGCTGAAATGCCATTGAGAAGATCATCTAGAATGTCTAGACCGCCTAATAGGTTTTTTCCAGGGGTAGACTATGTGATGCTTACTGATTGCGGGGAGCCTTCTTGCTATAGAGAGGCTATGATGCGTGAGGATCAACGCAAGTGGGAGTATGCTATGCAATCAGAGATGAGTTCACTTATGAAGAATAAGACTTGGGACTTGGTTTCTTTGCCACATGGAAAGAAAGCATTGCCATGTAAATGGGTCTACAAAATGAAGGTCACAGGTGATGATGTGCCTAGGTATAAGGCCCGTTTGGTTGCTAAAGGGTTCAAGCAAGAGAAGGGTGTGGACTTTGATGAGATATTCTCTCCGGTTGTGAAGATGACCACACTTAGATGCATGCTTGGACTAGTGGCAGTAGAGGATATGGAGCTTATGCAAATGGATGTCAAGACAGCTTTCTTGCATGGGGATTTGCATGAGGAAATTTACATGGTGCAGCCGGAAGGCTTTGAAGAAAAGGGCAAAGAGCATTTAGTTTGCAAGCTGAAGAAGAGTCTCTATGGTCTTAAGCAAGCGCCTAGAGAATGGTATCAGAAGTTTGATGCTTTCATTCGGTCCCAGGGTTTTAGAAGGAGTGAAATTGATCACTGCCTCTACACTAAAAGGGCTAAGGATAGTAGCCTGATAATCCTGGCACTATATGTGGATGATATGCTATTGGCTAGCAAGAATACTTATGAGCTAGATGCATTAAAGGCCAAGTTGCATGAGGCCTTTGATATGAAGGATTTGGGACTTGCAGGTCATATTCTTGGTATGCGCATCACGCATGATCGGAGTAGGAAACTCCTTTGGCTTTCACAAAAAGAGTATGTTACAAAAGTATTGCAGCGTTTCAATATGGAGGGGGGGAAGGCAGTGAGTACTCCATTGCCTCCATATGTGAAACTGAGTCATACAGATAGTCCCAAATCAAATGAGGAAAGGGCCATGATGGCCAAGGTTCCTTATGCATCAGCAGTTGGGAGTCTTATGTATGCTATGATAGCTACTAGACCAGACATTGCATTTGCAGTGGGAGTTGTTAGCTGGTATATGGCTAATCCAGGAAAAAGGCATTGGGAGGCAGTTAAGTGCATCATGAGGTACATGAAGGGTACCAAGGAGATGTGCATCTGCTTTGGCAAAGGAGACATGCATGTACTTGGGTGCACAGATTCAGACTATGCAGGGCATGTGGATAGTAGGAGATCCACTTCTGGTTATGTGTTCACCTTTGCAGGTGGTGCAGTGTCATGGATGTCTCGCACACAGAAGTGTGTTGCTTTCTCTACCACAGAGGCTGAGTATGTTGCAGCCACAGAGGGTTGCAAGGAGGCTATATAGCTTGATCGGCTAGTGGGAGATTTGGGGATTCATACAGGTGTACCGACATTGCATAGTGATTCCATGAGTGCTATTCAACTAGCACGAAATCCGGTCTTTCATGCAAAGACCAAACACATTGAGGTCAGGTACCATTTCATCAGGGAGGTACTTGAGGACAAGCGCATAGAGCTTGTCAAGGTTCATACAGATGATAACCCTGCAGATATGCTGACGAAGAGTCTACCTAGTCAGTGGTTTGAGTATTGTCGTGTATTGATGGGCATTGGATAGTATTCTCACTGGTTGTTCTCCCTTAAAGGCACATTGTCCTTTAAGTGGGAGGTTGTGGGGGTTAAAGGTCACTGTGCCTTAACCCCGGTTATGTACAATACTCAAACACATATTTAAATGAATGAAAAAGAAGATTAGGGTGGTTCTGCACCCACCAAACTTGTGTGGCTCTCTGTCTCTCTCTCTTCTTCTTCTGTTCTTGCTTCCGTTGAGAGCACTCTCATGTGAGGTTGTATGATTGGAGATTGTGTTGCAATGATATTACTCATTACTTCTTTAAAAATTATTTTTTGCCTTTTTCCATTTGCCTCTTGCTTATTTTTCAATTATCAAGAAGCCGTGCTGCCCTTGGAGCATGGCAACGTGTAATATATTTACAGAACCAAGTAGGTGAGCCTTTATATGAGGGGTGCCTCAAGATATCTTCTCATGATAAAATTTGCATTTTCCATTACACATAGTCACACAAATTGATTGCCTCCCATTTTGGGCTTGAAAACTTATGTTTTTCACCCCCACTGTTTTTTGCTCTCCTTTGTGTTGCTCAAGAAGCTTCAACAAAGGCTTTACCTATACCTTGACTAGAACTCTCACAAGTGGCTTTAGCTATACCCTAACTAGAACTCTCACAAGTATAAAGCATGGAGGATGTTGTGTTGATTTGTGATTATGGAGATTTATTTTAGTTTACATTAGCATTAACACCTTTAGTCATAGGCTCATCAATTACACTATGCTACTACTGATTCGAGATAACAACGAGGAAAACACAAATGAAAAGCTAATCTAAAAAGTGCAAGAGCAAGAGCGAGTCTTTTAATAGAGACAAACTCATCATAGTCCAAAGCAATCCGAGAGAAGGCCAGAAACTCCTCAATGTCAAGGTCTCCTAGGAAGTAACTGGCATGGAGTGACTATTGCAAAGGACCATAGAAGAAAGAGAACAAATTTGAAATGGCTATCACCAAAATGCATCCAATTTCGAGCCATCGATGTAGTCTATAGCACCATGAATTGAGTCCAAGCGGCATAGTCGGGTGTTGCAGAGGATGTTCGACCAAGAAGCCAAAGAACTTCCTAAAACATTGTCGTAAAAAATGAGTCTCTCTCACACACACACATGCGCACCATTTTTTTGGGTGAAATCACACACGCACACATACGTGCGTGTCGAGGAACCAGATTGGAAAAGGATAACTAATCAATGAAAAGCACCTTTGAATTAAGACGAAATAGGTGCCACAATGTTGGAAAAATGGATATTTGTATTAGGCGAAGGGAGTAGATGCTATAGCATAAGCCCACACTTTGCTTGCATCATCAATGAATGTCACATAGTATTCAGCCCCACCTAATGACCGTGTAGGCATGGGACCACATATGTCTGAATGCACCAAATCAAGCATTTCAAACTCTTTCTTTCCCCTTCTTTTATGGGCTGATTTAGTCTGCTTCCCATAGAGACAATGCTCACAAAATTCAAAATCAGCGAAACTCAAATGCGGTACATAACCCAAATGGCATAAGAGTTTTATTCCATTCTGGCTCATGTGCCCCAACCTGCAATGCCACAAAGAAGTGCTTGGCTGCTTGGTTATTGCAACAACATGATCAAATACCCCTGATACATGTAAGGGATACAAAGTCCCACACTTGGCACCCCTAGCCAAAAGCATAGAGCCCTTTTGAATTTTCCAACTCTGAAAGCCAAAAGTGGTGTGAAAACCAGCATCATCTAGCTGACCCACTGAAATAAGACTCTTGGTCAGCTTAGGCACATGTCTCACATGTTTCAAAACAAATGTAGACCCATTTGCAAAAGAAAACTTTATGTCACCTGCTCCCACTATGTCACATGCATAGTCATTTCCAAGATGCACACAACCTATCTTTCCACTGTCATAAGTGGAGAACCATTCCCTATGGGGAGTAACATGGAATGAAGCACCAGAATCCAAAATCCAATCCTGGGAATATGCATCATCTGAAGTGGCAAGCAACTCTGTAGATAAACTAGACATGAAGAGAACGTCATTGTCACTATCATGTGTGACTGCATTGATCTCCTCGATCTTCACTTTTCCTTTGTCCTCCCTTGGACTCTCTTCCTTTTGATTTGCACCCCAATTTGCATTCTTTTTCTTATCCTTTTGCTCTCTTTTTAGCTTGTAGCCATCCTTTTTCATATGGCCCTTCTTGCCACAGTGGTAACACTCAATGTTTCGTGCCCTGGATTTGCTACGAGACTTCCCTCTTTCTTGGGACTTCCCCCTGAATTGTGATCTGCCCCTTTGCACATTTAAGGCTGCATCCTGCTTGTTGCCGTCCATAGACTTCCGTCTAATCTCCTCGGCCAACAAGCTACCCACAACATCATCAAATTTCAGCTCCACCAGGTGCAGAGTTACTGACAGCTGTACGGAAGGTATCCCATGAGGATGGCAATGAACATAAGAGAAATATTGCCTTAGTCTCCGCATCAAAATTCATTTTCTGAGCCTGAAGCTGGCTGAAAATAATATTGAATTCATTCAAGTGAGAAGCAATGGAGACCCCTTCCTTCATTTGCAGCTCAAACAACCTCTTCATGAGGTAAACTTTATTAGAGGCAGTTTTCTTCTCATAAGTGGCACACAGTTTCTTCCACAAATCTTCCGTAGTATGCTCATTTACTACTGTGAAACAAACTGACTCTGCAAGATGAAGTCTAATAGTAGACTTTGCTAATGCATCCAACTCATTCCAATCATCCTCAGACATATTTGCAGGCTTAGCTTCAATCCCTGCCAAGGGTTTAATCTGCTTCTTTTGAATAAGCACATCCCTTATTTGTTCTTTCCACAAAGAAAAGTTTGTCCCATCAAACTTTTTAATGCTGAAAAACTCCTTTTCAGACATGGAAGAGGATGCCATGATGCAAATAAAACAAAATCCCAAATGCTAGTGCATACAAGAGAGAATCACCAAATACCAGGTGCACCCAAATGTGTATGCCACAGTAGAGTGAAATATCACCAAAACTCAAAGCTCAAAGCATCAAAAGATGCATCTAACTCATGTGCATATACTATGCATCCATATGAGCAAATCTGACCTTAGAATGAAAAATGCATAATAGAGAGAAGAAATCGAATACACAGAGATCTATAACTCTGAAAATCCTCCACCGAATCACGCAAGAACTGACAGGTAGGGGTTTTTGGGCGTCCAGAATGCAATGGGACAGACGGTTTTGGAAACCGTGGTCTCAATCACTGGGTCCAACACACGGACTGAAAAACGTTTTTGGAAACAGAGCTGTTTGTAAACTCCATCGGAGTGCAAATGATGAGCAACATAGAAGTTTTAGGACCTCCTGAGTCCATCGGAACTGACAGATCTGCAAATGGTTGCTCCAAACTTGAGTTCCAACACCCGGGCAAAAAACGCAGGAACTGACATAGTGAGTCAGAAATCCAATGAAATGATCCCAGATTCAAGAATGAAGGTGTTTCCAAGCTCCTGAAGTGAAGTGGATACCAAAAGCAAGCAATAGTTGCCTCTATAAGTCAATACGGAGTCTCTGTCATCGAACGGAACATCGAACGGAACAGGGAAAAACTCAAAAAATGACTTTTTCTTTGAAAACTCTTAACAGGCTCTCAAAACCACTTCGCAAAGCCAAAGTGACTTTTCCAAAGGTTTCTCCAAGGTCTCTGCACACTCGGATACAAGTAAAGTCGCCCACAAAGCTTCCCACAGAGCTTCTCCTTCCTCCCATAGAGCTGCTGAGCTTTAAGCATTCACGCACGCTCAGCTAGATCACCCGGGCTCTGATACCAGTTGAGAGTGCTCTCAACGGAAGCAAGAACGGAAGAAGAAGAGAGAGAGATAGAGAGCCACACAAGTTTGGTGGGTGCAGAACCACCCTAATCTTCTTTTTCATTCATTTATATATGTGTTTGAGTATTGTACATAACCGGGGTTAAGGCACAGTGACCTTTAACCCCCACATCACACACACACACACACAATGAGGCACCATTTAAGTAGCATTTGTGCAAGCATTCCTTAATCAAGGAATCAAGAAACATGTGTATCTACACCCATAGAACTAGAGTTACTGCTTAGAGTGGAAGTCAAAACGTGAGGCAACCATCGATTATCGAGAGTATTAGAATCCAAGACTTGGAGATGCCTCAATACATTCTTAGTTGATCTATTTTGTATTCCCATTGAGTATGGCACTTGACAACACAAACATGCAATATGCTTGGAATTTTTGCACCTTGCAGTATGGTGCAGGTTTCGGGTAGAGACCATAAGGGAGATAGGCCTAGCTTGAGCATGCTCGATATTCTTTTTGACAGTAGCTAAAATGCTAGAGAAATCTTTAGTAAATTGATCAGCAGCCTCTACTTGGTGCTTAAGGCAGGTCAATGGAGTAGGAATGGTCTTTCCATAGACAATTTGGAATGGAGATTTGCCTGTAGCAGAGTGCTTAGTGTTGTTGTAGGCAAATTGTAATATGTGTATAAATTTGTCCTAGTTGCCTGGCTGACCAGACACATAAGCGTAACATGTCACAAATAGTATTTTGTGTGACCTCGGTTTGGCCATTAGACTCGGGATGAAAAGCAGTGGAAAAATCTAACTTCGTACCAAGATTGTCAAAGAGTGCGGTCCAGAAGTTACTATAAAATTTACTATCCCGGTTTGACATGATTACTTTTGGATGGCCATGGTGTATAAAGATGTGCTTGATGAACAAATAAGCAGCCTGAACTGCGGTCAAGGTCTTCTTACAAGGAATAAAGTAAGCTTGCCTGCTAAATCTATCAATGATAGTCCAAATCTAGTCCAAATCATATCAAAACCTGAGCTAGTTGTAGGAAATCCAGTAATAAAGTCCATAGAAATCTGCTTCCATGGGCCATCAGGAATTGGTAAAGGCATAAGTAAACCTTGATATTTGCCCTTATAGCTCTTGACTTTTTGACAAATAAGACATTGTGCAACAAAAGTTGTAGCATCAACTTTAAGCTTAGGCTAGAAAAAATCTTGAATTACAGTCTAATACATAGCAATGATGCCTCTATGTCCTATGTAGGGTGGTTGATGTACCTCTTCTAGTACCAAGTGTCAAAATGGGGCAGTGACACACAAGCGCTTTTCATAGAATAGATAGTCATTATGAATGGAATACGAGGCCATAGGGGTGCTATTAGCTTGCTTAATCTTATGCCAAATTTTTGAAAAGTCTCGATCAGTAGGATAGTCTGCCTTCATAGGCTTGAAAGGGTCTCCCTCGATGATTGAGATATTGTTTATGCTAGGTCGACAGCTCAGTGCATCGGCAACTACATTGTCTTTGCCTGGTTGATATTGGATCATCAGTTTAAAGCTATCAATAAAGGCAGCCCATTTAATGTGTCGATCCGAGATCACCTGCTGAGTAAGGAAATGTCTAAGACTCTGGTGATCAGTCTTAATGAGTAACTCGGAACCCATAAGATAGTGTTTCTAGAGTTTAAGGGCATGCACCACAGTGGCTAATTCTTTATCATACATGGAATAGTTTAGCTCTGTTGGTTTTAATTTACGTGACTCGAATGCAATGGGATGGTTATCTTGCATGAGCACAACCCCAAAACCCTGTCTACTAGCATTAGTAACCATGACAAAGAAGGGTCTCGTAAAGTCCAGCATGGTCAACACTGGTGTGTGCATCATTGCACCCTTAAGTCATTGAAAAGCTAAAGTGTGCTGCTCACCCCAAGAGAAAGCATGAGTCTTAGACAGTAGTTCAGTCAATGGATTGCCTTGTGTGCAAAATTTCTAACAAATCTGTGATAGAAACTACACAAACCTAGAAAAGATCGTAACTCATGGATATCTTTAGGCTGTGGCCAGTTTACTATCACTTCTACCTTCTTGGGATCTACTCAAATGCCTTCAGCTGAAACAATGTTTCCAAGATATTCAATTTCAGGCTGGAAAAAAGAACTTTTCTCCGGGTTGGCATATAGTTGGTTCTCATGTAATAGAGAGAAAACAAGATCCAAGTGTTTTTCATGTTCCTCTCGACTCTTGCTATAAATCATGATATCATCAAAGAAAACTACCACAAAGTCTTAATAGGGTAGGAAGATACAATTCATCATCCGACTAAATGTGGTAGGTGCATTGGTCAATCCAAAAGGCATAACAAGAAATTCATAGTGACTAGTTTGGGTTCTAAAAGCAGTCTTGAAAATATCGGGCTCGATCGCTCTCACTTGATGATATCTTGACTTAAGATCGATCTTGCTAAAGATTGTGGATCCTTTCAACTTGTCAAGTAGATCATCAACTCTCAGAATGGGGTATCGATTTTTCACAGTGATTTTATTTAAGGCACAATAATCGATGCACACTCAAAAAGTTCCATTTTTCTTCTTGACAAGGAGAGTGCCCCAAATGGTGAGCTACTAGGTTGAATTAGGCCTCTAGCCAAAAGATCTTCTATTTGGAATTGAATCTCTTGCTGCTCAGTAGGATTATGTCTATATGGTGATTTACACGATGGTGCGCTACTTGGAATAAGGTCAATCTTATGATCCTCAGGTCTAGATTGAGGTAGGCCAGGGGGTAAGTCTTCCATAAAGCAGTCATCATAGGTAGCTAGAAAAGGATCCAAAGGCTCTTGCTTAGTTTTCTTAGTCTCAAGAATAGCCTCAATCTTATTGACCATAACCAGATATGTCTCCTCACGTTTGCGCAAAGCTCTTTTAGCTTGGGTATGTGACAATATAGGCCAAGAGGGAAGTCTCAGTGCCTTGAGTCACAGCCTTGAGTCACAGTAATGGTGCATTCAAGATCATCAGGTTTGGCATTATGATCGACGTGCCAAGGCATCCCTAGAATGAGATCTTGCTCACGCAAAGGAGTGACTAAGAAATCATGGCTCTCAACTAATGGCCCTAAAGTCACCTCAAGATCCTTAACCATTTGCAAACAATTATAATTCGATCCTTGAAAAGCTGATTTGACTTTTTATTTTGTTTTGATGGTTGCGAGCCCTAACTTTTCAACTATATTGCGAAATGAAATCATGGGTGAATAAGACACTATGTTCTTTTTCGTGCAATAGGGCAGTCATATGTAACAAAGAAGTACGAAAATAAGATCCACTTTTACCTGAATAAGACTTACGTGAAGGGGTGTAGTTGGCGTCATCATCCTCATCCTCGCCCTCTTAGCTTTATCATGGGATCCATCATCAATGTAGTTGATCCGTGCGGAGTTGTTGCACTGACTATTACTGTTGGTATGTCCATTGGTTCTCCCTCCATTTCCTCGATTGTTGTTGGCAGCATTCTTTGCTTAGGTACCTGTCTTATGTGTAGCAAGTGGATTCTTTGGACATTCATAAGAGTAGTGTCCCTTCTCTTTGCATTCGTAACATGTGACAAGTTCTTTGGTTCTTCAATTAATACGTGACTTAGCAGGTTTCCAATTAGACTTACCATCATATCTACCAACTTTACCTCTTACACCCTCCTGCTTGAAGTATGAAGTATGCTTCTTTGCTCGAGGGGTGCGAGTAGCAAAGCTTCTTCCCTGCTTTCTTTCTAACTCTAATGCCAAATCCATAGCATCAGAAGCTATAGATGGTCGAAGCATACATACATCAGCACGAATACTAGGGCGTAAACCCTTAACAAAGGTACGACATTGCTCCTTTCGGGACACTTTCTCAATAGTTTGTAATTAAAGTAGAGAGGAAAGATATTTCTCAATGTATGCATCCACACTCTCATTATCCAACTGCCTCAATCTTCGCCATTGCCTGCGAGTATCCTCTTCAAATTGTGTAGGTAGGAAGTGCTTCTTGATTTTATCTTTGAATGCTTCCCATGTCTTTGGAACATGAGTGCTTTCGACAACCACACTCCACCATAATTGTGCACTGCTTGTCATGTGACTCTCAGCAAGTTTTACCTTCTCGATCTCTTCGTACCGTTCTCCCAAAAAGTATTGATTGAAAGAACTAATCCATGCAAGTAAAGCTTGTCCATCTCTTTTACCATCATATTTTGGAAAAGAAAAAGTTTTGTGATTGCCACCACAGACGAGGTTGGGAATCTCAGATTCCACCACCTCTAATCACTCATTACCATGCAAGTTAGTACTACCACTTGAATTAATCAAAATTCAGGCCAACCACCACCACGATGGCTCTCACCTCGATAGTGTAGTTGGGCTACAACCATCGCGGTGGCTCTCACCTTGAGAGTGTAGTCGGGCTACAAACTGCTATTCTATTCCCTTAACCATTTTGTCTTCTATCCCTCGACCGTTTCGTTCTCCCTTGCAATCGGACTGCAAACTCAATCCTCCACTGTTCCATTTCCTTCATGTTTCATCTTCTATCCCTCTCGACCATTTCTATCTCCCTTGTACTCTACTTACAACTTCTATCCCCTCTTGTAATGGACCTTGCATAGTTGTGAAGCTCCTCACACAATCTTTCCTCCCCCTCTGTAGCACAGTGCGAGAGCCTCTCCTCCCCTGATCTTGAAATCGTGACATATGGGAGCTCCTCTCTCGCTCTTCAAAAGCCCAATTTGGATGCTCTCCATCAAAACTTCACCAGCTTGGTACAGGAGGTGAACGTGAAGGAGGGGCAACTAGTCTGTCAAGGTCAAAAGATTACCATCAATGAAAGCGTGATTGAAAATGCTCTAGGAATTTTTGGAGGCAATTTGCAAGCACACTTTTTCAAGAAGCAATGGAAGAGATAGGATATTCTAGATGTATATCCCAACGTCAGATTAGTAAAGATGGTGGGAGTCAAGCTTTTTAGCTTGCCAACTAACCTCCAAGATGTGCTAAAGAAGACCATTCACTAATTTCCTAATACGAGAGGAATTGTGAAGTTTTGGCAGGTTCAAGCAGTAGTAGAGCAACTGAAAGGACGTGATGTATCTTTCTCAAGGATGATCTCCAAGAGCTTGTTAACTAACCTGAAGAATTCCATGGATGGCAAATCCCAGTTGTCATCTCAGTCCATTGGAGTTGCAATGCATCTGCTGATGGCATCTACCGCACAACTAGAGAAAGTTCTTAGGGGGAAGGTGCAGAAGCCAAGGTAGAGGAGGCACAAGCGAGGGCCTTGCAGGCACAAGAGCAAGCTGAGGCCGCTGCAAAATTGGTCGACATGGAAAGGCATAGAAGAGAAAAAGCAGAGAAGTGCATGAAGGAGCTCCAAGATAGGCTTGAAGAAGTGAGAAGTGACGAGGACATGGCGGACAAGGAGTTAGAAATTATGCGAAAGGAGCTTGAGGATCAGAGAGCCAAAAAGGAGGGTCTTTACAAACATCTCTGCAACATGCAGAATGCATTGAACATTGAAAAAGGCCAGATGATGGAGGAGCTAAAAAGGGAGAATGCAGAAACCAGAAAGGTGATGTAGGAACTGCGAGAGAGCTTTAAGGCCAAGAAGGATGGGGCGGAGACTAGCCCTAATGGAGAAGACAACGAGGCAGCACTCTAGGCCAAGAAGGATGTAGATAGCAGCCACGATGGAGCAAGTTGCAACAACCATGATGGAGCAATTTGCAGCAGCCACGGTGAGGATTGTCTTTTAGAAACACTTTTGGAAGTCCAAAGAGGAAGCTATAAGACCCTGTAACAGGATTACGATAGGGGTGTACACGAGCTTGCCATGGCTTTTGACAGCTCTATGAAAAGTAGTCCATCATCTTGACAGATTTCCAAACTAGAGTGGAAGTCTTGGAAATGGCCCATGTTGATGTTTTTGAGCAATTTAAGCAGCTTCAATGGATGCTCAGGGATTCAAATGAAGTTGTTGCATAGAGTGAGCAAAGAGTGCAGATGAAGGAGAACATCTGCAGCCTTAGGATCAGGGAGGAAGGAATCAAGAAGCAACTTCGTCATGTACAAAGCAAGATTATTGTATTGACGGCCGCAATAGTTAAATCGGATGCTTATCGTGCTATGCAGTAGGGTCCAAAATGCATGCTCTGCCATACCCCCATCATAGATGACTGCATGATCCAATGGCTTGCGTGCTACCACCCTGTGCATGTTTTTTGCTTTGGGGTGTTTGTGCATACATAATCACTATGTAGAGAATGCCATTTTCCATTGCCTAGGTCATGGACAGATCAAATGTCCCTACTTGCTACAGCTATCTACAATGAGAAAGTAGATCTTGCAACTCAATTTTCCATTTGGGCAAAAGATGCAAAAGACAAGGAGCTCAAATTGAAGAAGGCCAAGATCAAGCCTGACTGCGAAAAGGAAAAGGAGCCAGAAGGGGGGAATCAACCCCCTTCAAGAAAGGAGCAAGAAGGGCCAAGCTTGCAACCAGGAAACCCAAATGAAGGAAAGAGGAAGCGGCATGAAGGGAGGGGCACCCCGGTAGGAAGGAATCAATCCCATTTTGAAAAGGAGCAAGGAAAGAAGGAAGGAGGGCTCAGGGAGCTCATAAAGGAGTCCTTGAGATGTGATTTGAAGGAAAGGAGTCTTTGAGATGTAATCTATGTAATCTATTGACTTGTTAATCTTCTCCAGGGTTTACTTGGGCAATGTTTTCTCAGCTATGTGACTAGATAGTGTTCTTTGATCCATGCCAAGGACGATAATGTGAGATGAAATATTTCAATTTGACAACTAATGTGAGACGACATATTTTGATTAGATCACTAATGTGAGACTGAAATATTTCGATTAGTCAACTAATGTGAGACGAAAGATTTTGATTAGATAACTAATGTGAGATGAAAGATTTCGATTAGACAACTAACATGAGACTGAAGAATGAGAAGGTCGGGCTCAATAAACTCAAAGATTTTGATTAGACAACTAACATGAGACTGAAGAATGAGAAGTTCAAGCTGAATGAACTAAACCTATTTAATTATAGTGCAGACACAACTAAGAGCCCATTATGAAATCTAGCCCCAAAAATATGTACACCAAACCCAAACTCTGTACACTGAATCTATGGCATACCCAAAAGAATTTGGATGACCTCCTCATAGATACAAATCTGGAGAAGGAGGAAAATAACTGGAAGGAGGACATGCTTCAATGGTGGGTGTATTACTTGGAGTCAGCACAGATGGTGAATATTAATTTCCTTGGCTATTGTTATTCCTTCTCCTTTAAGGTACTTGTCAAACTCATAATGTAGGTTTATTTTGGCAGGACATGATAGAGGAGCGAAGATGTATAGAGCGCAAAGACCAGGATGAAGAGGACCCCTAGCAAAAGGAGGAGTTACTATGGGTGTACAAGTTGGCAGAGTTAAGCAAGAAGTGTGTAATCTGAGTGTGTGAAGAGGTCTGCCATTATGCATCAGATTGGCCTAAAGAGCTGGGAGATGCTTGCTATAGAGAGGCTGATGAGATAGTTGGGAGTTTGGAATTTCCTTGAGCCGCAAAATGTCATTGTATTTTGAAAAAATAAAAATCTTGTAGACATTTCTTGGACTTGTGGACTTTCTCATGGTGCTCGTAATACCTGATTTTGTGTCGACCTACTTCCTTTTATTAGTACGTAAATGTTTTAAGTGGCCCGGTGGTTGAAATCTGATGGTTAAAGATAACCAATCTAAAGGGGACTGTTTTAGTACAGCACTATGCAACAAATTTTAGGATAGCACGATAGTAGTGTAGGGATAGCATGGTAGTAGTTCATGATAAGTAATCGTAAGCACAGTGGTTGGTTGCACTAGGATATTAACAGCCACCAGCATGGTGGTTTGCTTCTATTATTATAAGATGAATGGATTTGTGGATGTGTGGATTTGTTATGGAAAACCAGCGTGGTGGTTGTTGGGATATACTAAAAACAAGCATGGGATTTACCGTTTGGGATTTACAAAAATAATTTAATAAAACTGGCATGGTGGTTGTTTGGGATATACTAAAAAGAAGCATAGTCTCAAATACAAATTCCATTTTCTAGGACAAGTGGAATATTATTTCGTCACAATGAGAGTACATTATCTTAGTACTATCTCAATCATCCTCGTCCACTGCTCCAAGACACCCCAAGATGCACGTGCTTATGCATATCTAATTCCAATTTGAAGACACTCTTACCCTTCTTTCGTTGTGGCACAGGTTGCATCTGGAACTTAATAGCTCTTACTACATGAGAGTACACACATGTTTGTGGACTCTTATGTAGCAGTTCGTAATTGCGGCCTCTCTTCGATGTTTTTTTGTACCAAAAAGCTCCAACTCCTACATCCCACTTCTCATAGGTTGTTCCCCAATTATCCTTCAATGTTTCCTCAATCTTGTGCTTAGGTTTTGTGCATTGCAATAGAAAGTATGGGTCATCTTGCTCGTTCTCCCTAGATGCTGTGACAATTACAAAGTTATTCCCCTCTTCTAGATGGTCAGTGAGGTCATCAAAACTCTCGCCAAACTATGGTGAGTCGTTTGTCTCTCCATTCTTTGTCACTCCATATGAACATAGAGGGAAAACTTGAACTCACTCCCATGTCTTCACAGTTGCAATGTTCTCACAATCATCATGATCCCCTATGATGCACACACTACAGTAAGAAAGTTCTCTTGTTTTAATCAGTTGGTTGTTTGAAAAGCCCCATATGCTGTGCAGACCACAAACTCCTTTAATTTTCTCACAATTGTGCCGACTTCTCCTTTGCAATTCATCCACTTTCACTTCATGGAACACTCTGTGTACTACAATATTCTTAAGGCTTTGTTTATTGTATTTTTAATGCACACTTGTGGAGAGGTTGGTTGTTACAGCATATGGGCATCATTGAGTTTTTCTTGAGGGCATGCTAAATTGGTGTTTAAACAAAGATTGGTTAATTACAGCTCCGCAGCCATCATGTTCACCCTTGCCATGTCTAGACCCAAAGAAATTCCACATCATGTCTAGACCGGTAGGGATTTGAACATTGAGACGAAGTAGAATCCATGGGCTGATTTAAATTGAGAGGCAGGACCATCTAACCACACCCAATGTTGTTTTGTATTTTTTGCATGGGGATTTTCCTTTTTCAACCATTCCTAATGCAGTAGAAAAGCATGCTGCACAAATAAAGTGTCATGTTCCCTATCATTTGAAATGTAGAAATGGTACGTGTGTTGCACTGACCTGGACTCCTGTGAGTCAACAAAACCAGATTGGCATCAGACATGGAAGCATCAAGCAAATGACTGTACGTGATATGCACAAGAATTGTTATCTACTTGTTGTACTAGTGAGAGTACTTTGTACCTCATCTTGTTCTTGAAATGAATAAATTTTAGCAAAAGCTATGATAGATACAATTGTGTCATGGGAAAATTTGGCAAGGCATGTCCTGGACTACTTATCCTACTAGCTAGCCTGTGAAATTGTGAAGCACATATTTTGGGATGGATTGAACCGTGTGACCCTCACGTGACCTATAAGCTCCCTTGGCTAGGTGCTCTTATATGATAGTAGCCATCTCTTTTTATCGGATCCTTCAACATTAACATTTTCAAATCTCCTCCATTTTAGAGCAACATGGTTTTCTTCCCTCATTACATTTGGATAGACATTGAATGTCTTCTTCTTCAGCTTCAAACTACAATGTTTACATGTGCCACGAATGTGCATTCAATCTAGTGCCACTCACGATCTCCCTTTGGACAAACCATTGGATCCCACAGAGACCTTAGGCTACAAAACTTGCCCTCCCTTGCAATACACAATGAGGATCTAGGTGGCCTATAGACTGTGCATTCATCGAGGAGGCATGGGCATCGATCCCCATGGAGCAATGCTCCAACACGACTAGATCTCAAGTCATTCATAGCTTACCGAGCCAGGTCAAAGTCTATGTGTGTTTTATAACAACAAACATTCCTGTCTTTGAGTTTCCTGACATACCAGGGCTTACAATGCTCAAAGCTCCTCTGCCTAATTGAAATGTCCAAATTCTGGTCCATAAACTTGAGATACAACTCCGTCCTATAGACCCAACATGCAAGAACAACATAACAATGAGCCCCTTTTTGCTACTACTAAAAGAGGATAAAACACAGTCTAATTAAAGTATATAATGAAGCAAAACAATTTTCAACCACCGTGCTGGTTTAGGAAGTTATAATTTCAATCGCCAGGCTGGTTTAGGACACGTTTATGATAGTCAACCACCGGACTAGTTTAGGACATGTAGTAAAATAACAAAATATTGCAAAATATATTGTTGTTAATTTTTGCCCAACCATGCCACGGGGCTGGACAACAACTAATGTCTGTTCAACCACGCTGGTTTAAGACAATCACATAACTGGTGATTAAGCCGAACCAGCCTACGGTTGGATGATGTTCCAACCACCGGGCTGGTTTAGGACAATCACATTTAGTCCAAGCATGGTTTAAGAAATAAAACAAGTAAACTATCCCAAAGCTCAATCACAAACAATCACCGGTCTAGTTTAGGCACCACTGACTTGCATTGTATCTAGCATGTGTATGATGTGCTCCTTAAACACCTTGCATCCCATCTGCTTCTTACAGATGTCCTTTCTATTTGGAGAAACTCTCATACTTTTGTGCTAAAACATCGTCACTTAGTGTAGCAATTACTTCCGCACTTAGGCTATCTCTCCTTTTCTAGCATTCTATAAAAGCCAACAAACTTCTTAGATCAGGACGATCGTGCATTGCTTCTGCTCTATGTTGAACCGCTAGAGCCACGTTGGTCGTTCTGATTTTGATAGGGGCCAAATACATTATCTTGGCCACATATTATTTCACCAAATGGGTGGAGGGGCGAGCCACAAGAAAATCAAAGTTTGCCAAATTCCATTGAGCAATGCATAAGTTATGGATCATGCAAGATACCTATATACAGAAAAGTCCTTGAACCTCACAAAAAATGGCTACACTCAAGAAAACAATGACCCATCCAATGGGTATGAAACTTTACAACTTACTTAGTTTAAGGTCTCTAAAGTATCATATCCATTGGAGATGGGCACATAGGCTAAAAGCAAACTGAGTGCGCAATGTTTTTCAACACTCATGCATGATGCATGGTACAAAACAAGGAAATATGCATTCTGAATAGCTCAAATGATATCTGATGGGTATGATATTATGCACAAGCCTTAAACTAAGAAAATATAAGGGCCTCTACCCTAGGGCACTGACTCAGTATGTAATATGTTATTACCCTCGTCCAAAATCCAGGGTATGGGGGAACAAGGTCCATATATAATATGCATAGATTTCCTTTAAAAAATCAAATATGCAAGGGAAAACTATGAAAATTTCGTGTCCCTTGTCCCACAAAATATAAGGTATATATCTTGAAAAATATGCAAGACTTTAAGATTTGTACATATTTTTCATTATATGTGAGGCCCAAGGGGCCCCTCTTTTGGATGAGGGGGGGTAAAACAAAAAATACACTAAAATATGAAAACCCATCTCCATTCATATTAATGTAACTTTTTCGTGTGTTATCCAAATTTCAAGGTGTAAAGACATATTTGAAGCTCTTTTAGTGTAGAACATAGCTCTGTTAATTTGAATAATTTATGCTCATGGCATATTGTTAAATACATCTCATACTCAAGATTTTGATAGGTTTTCTTACTAAAAGGGAGTTGACGCCCCAGGGCCTCTACAAAGTATCATACCCATCAGAGACTCTAAGCACAAAAGCTAAAAGCTCACGGGGAATGCATGTCTTTTAACATGTATCTTATAAATGTATCTTATAAATTCATTCACTAAACTTTTAAGTAGTTATTGATTTTGTACATACCCCTTACTTTATGATATACTTGTATTCTTCAATTGTTGGAAAGAATATTGTTTTATTCACAAATTAATTTTTAATAAAATTTGAGTTAATTTATCATAATTTCTATTTTTTCTATTAATTTAACTTATAATTTATTGATATTACTTATTAAATTTAGTAATTTTTTAATTTAATGATTGATGTAATTTACTACTTTTAATAAGTTTCAAAGTTTTTTTAATAATCACCCATGGACTCTTGTTTCTATTCCATATTAATAATATAAATGTTAAATTAGTTAGTTTAATATAGCTCTAAATGTATATGTTAATTATTTTTTATTTAATTATTAGTTATATATTTAATTTTTTATTTTATATAAATAATATTCATAATTTTAAAAAATAATTTCTTTTAAATATATCATATTTATATAATTGTATAGACTATACTATGTTTTAATATATTTTTATATAACCTGTCAATTTCAAAAGCTTGATTTAACCGAGAAACCAGTATAAGACAATTGGAGTTAAGGTTAGCAATTAGACACTGCCAATATTGAAAGAAATCAATTGGCTAGACCTTTGCAACAAATAACAAAGCAACGCATGAATGTAAAAAGCATGCCAAAAGCACAAGTGTATGAGATGACCATAGCCCGAAACATGGCATCCACACATAAAGCATTAAGGCACATGGAAGAACAAAGCATCATGCATCAAGCTACATCAAGCAAAGAAGAGAACGCCATCGACATCAAGCATTGAGAAGCAACATCCTTTCCACCTTTAGCCCATATGTTTGTAAATCAAACTTGACCACCTGAGAGTAGCCATGTACGCACCCAAGGGAGGATTTGATCTTGTAACTCACATCTGACCACCTTATAGTAGCCAAAGGATCATGGCACCAACGGGAGGTGTTGAGAGTTGTGGTGCCATGAGCACATAATTAGAGGCTAAGGTATGGTATAGGAAAGAATCAAAGTAGCCACCCTAGGATGTGGACTACATGATGTGGAGATGTGGATTGAGGATATCCCTACAAGGAGAGATGTGGATGAGAGGATCCCACATGGTTTGACTATTCGAAAGGCTCTCTCTATATAAGAAGCCTATCATGCATTGTTGAACACACACATTGAAAGAGATATAGATTTGCTATCTTCCTCTCATGTCTTATTTAGTGTGCTTTAAGCCTCTTTAGTTCTTCCGTTGATCTTGTGTGCTTTAGGCTTCGTGGCGATCATATATTGGATCTTTCACATGGGGTTATGCACAGACCTACAGCATTAATGGTTCACTTTACCATGTGACTTTCATCGACGAGATTCTAGAAGATATTGTTGGGTCTACTTTTTGGAAGAGAAATATGAAGTCTTTTATAGATTTCAAGAATTCAAATCCATGTTGAGAACCACACAAGCAAAAAGATCGAAGTCATGAGATCAGACAGAGGAGGTGAATACATGTCTTCCACATTCAGCTAATATTATTAATAAAGAGTTTTTGAAATCCAAACAAAAAAAGTTTTTGTAAGTTGTTGAGTATGCATTGAGGTTAGGGAACTTTTTTAAAAATATTATAAAATTTAAAGAAGTGCAATGGTTGTTGAGTATGCAATAGGTTAGGAGGGTTTTTTTAGAAATCTTTTAAAATGTGAAAAGCAAAGCAAGCTTTTTGAAGTTATTGCTCACGATAGGTTGGAATTCGAAAAAGCCAAGGTTAAGAGAATTTTTTAAAGTTAGGTTGGAATTTGAAAAAGCCAAAAGAACTAGAATTGTTGCGTACACAATAGGTTAAGAGATTTTTTTAAAGTTAAGAAGGTCATTTGAGAAATCTTGAAAAGTTTAAAATGCTAAAAGCAAACAAGCTTTTTGAAGGTGTTGCTCACGCAATAGGTTGGAAGAGATATAACTAGATTCGGGCAAGTAGCTGTATTGATGTTTTATTTGAATTTTAGCACACAACTATGCATTTTGATTTTAGAAAATTGAATTTTGCACATAGCAATTTAAATATGGCACATAGCACTTTGCATTCTGCATATAGCACTTTGCATCTAGCACATAACCACATATTTGTAGTTGGCACACTTTCTCTCTAAAAATCATAAGACCAAAGAGTGCACCCTTTCTTAGGGTTCATTTCAATTTGCATTTTGCACAAAGAAATTTGAATTTTGCACATAGCAATTTGAATTTGGCTCATAGCACTTTACATTTAGCTTATAGTACTTTGCATTTAGCACATAACCATACTTTTGTGTGGGAGAAAAGTTGGCACATTTCCTCTCCAAAAATTATAAGACCAAGGACGAGCCCTTCATTGGGTTCCATTTAATTTGCATTTAGCACAAAGCAATTTGAATTTTGCACATAGCGATTTGAATTTGGCACATAGCACTTTGCATTTGGCTTATAGTACTTTGCATTTAGCACAGTTGCCTAAAATTTTTATGAAAAATAAAAAAAGTTGATAGGTGGAAGATGTTGCATATGCAATAGGTTGGAAAGCTCTTCACCTATTACATAATTTTGAAAATTTTGTTGATTCGTGCAACAGGTTGAGATAAAGAGAAAACCAATGAAAGAGTGGCTTATACTTAACCTAAAAAGCCTAAAAAGCTGTCCTAAACCTAATTATAATGAAAGAGTGTCTTATACTTATACTTAACTTAAAAAGCTGCCTAAAGCTAATTATAATCCACTTCCACATAAAATCTCAACCTTCCTCGTCATTCTCTCATTCTTCCTCCTTTTTTCAAATCTTCCTCCTCCTCCATTGTTGGTGGACTTCTCCTCTGGAGGTATCCCTCTCCTCCCTCTGACATCTCCTCCCTCCTACCTTTCCCTCCTCTCCTCTCCTCCCTCCCGCCTTCCCTTCCCTCTCCCCTCTCCTCCCTTCCCCTACGCTCTGCTCCCTCTCCTCTCCTCTCCCCTCTACTCCCCCTCCCCTCCCTCTCCCCTTTGCTCGTGATCCCTCTCCCCTCCCTTTCTCTCCGCTTGCTCGCTCGCTCTCCCCTCCCCTCCCTCTCCCCTCTGCTTGCGATCTCCCTCTTCACTTCGCCCCCCCCCCCCCCTCTCTCTCTCTCTCTCTCTCTCTCTCTCTCTCTCTCTCTCTCATTGTAAGAAAAGGGAAGGCTATAGGTCTAAGCAGAAAGTGTAGAGAAATTAAAACCCCCAAAGTCTTAGATGAAGGCCTGGCAAGTGGAGCAGTTGGGATATTAAGCAAAGAGATTGAAACAAAAAGCGAAAAGACTGGCGAGGATCCTAACCCTCAAGGTTCAGAAAGTGGAGCACGTGGGATACTAAGCAAAGAGCCTAAGCCTCAACTCCCATGCACACAAAGCCACCTATTAGTTAGGACCTAGTAATCAAGGGCCTATGCTTGGTACTCAAGAGCAAGAGCTTTAAATATTCAATGTAAAAGAAATTTTGGAATAAAATAATATATTTTGTATAAGTCAGGACCTTATAGACAAGGGTCCTTGATTTTGATCTTCGATATAAAAGAAATTTTGGATTAAAACAACATATTTTGGTTCCATTATAATCAAGTACATTGTTTTTCGTTTATTTTGATGTCTTTAGTCTCATTAATGTTATATCCCTTTCTCATTAGTTTGACCAAGGGTGTATTTCTACAGTAAGAAGGTTTAAATATACACCACCTTTCCAAGAGAATTGGTCATCCATTAAAGGTGTATTTCTACACCAAGAAGGTGTATACACCAGCCATCTGTTCTTACGAAATGATAGAAAGTACAATCATGTTCATGAAAAGTTTTTTGACTCTAGCATAATTTAAAATATAGATTTATATGGTTAATCTTTAAAAATTGCAGTGATGGAAAGTACAATGTTCATGAAAAGTTTCTTGACTTTAGCATAATTTGAAATATAAAAATATATGGTTAATCTTTAAAAATTACAGTAGGAGTGTAGCAAGTACGTGGTGTTTTCACTAAACTTTGGTTTTTAAAGTTAGCTTTAAAAATTGCATTAGGAGTGTATTCATGATATTTGGACTTTTCTTTAGTCTAGTTTTAAAATTGGACTTTACACAAGTCCAAATTTTTTGAATAGTGTGTTTCAAACATTGCACTCTTGATCCCTTCAAGAAAGAAACCATCGAGGTAGTGTAAGAATTAACTAGTGTAATGCTTGAAAATTCATAATTGTTAAACTTAAATTAACCAAAAAATTTAACTTTCATTAAACGTTTATAATGAGTTTAACCAAATTAAACATTTATCTAAACATTAAACTTCAATGAGAAATAAAATCGATAATTGTTTTAATTTTACTAAAATTAACATAACGAGGAGTGGGAATAGGCCCATATAACAATGATCAATGTCTGATCCCATTGTATGCATTGTTATCAAGTTCTCTCATTGTATGCAAGACCAATTGAAGATTAATTTAAAAGACTCTCATTGAATTGCTGAGTAGACGCTTCCGACATAGGTTTCATGATAAAGTTTGAGAGAGAAAAAACTATGCAGATCACTTGCATACATGTATTGCTTGGTGACTTTGAGCGAGCATAAGGTTAAATAATACCATTTGGATACCAACCTCAAGGGAAGCTGATGTTATCTATCTTTAACCTCATTGCGGAACTTGAAAAGGATGAGTCTAGAATACTTGCTCAACACAGATACTTATACTACATGCAATCAAGCTGAATTAGCAGGGAGGCGTCGAGTCGAGTGGTAAACTTATCAACTGGATGAAATTTACATCAACTGTCCAAAACGAAGAGACAGTCCTATGTAAAAAGGTGCCTACTTCGGACAAGCCAAACCTAGCTAGGAGAGTGCAAACGCCCTTCGGGTGAATGTTACGTAAAGAAAAGAGAAGCAATAACCTCTTGTGATCCTAGTCAAGATTAATGTCTTTGCACTCTTCTGAGTCATCTCTGTTGGCGAGCTCATCAACATCAACTTCAACTCTGAACATTTGACATAACCGCTTGCGCTTGACAATACTAAATTTGCTTGCAGGCTGGCAATGTTTTTCTCTTGCCGCAAATTCAGGCTGGCAATGTTTTTCCCTTGACGGTGGTAGAGTTTCCAGAGCCAGTACCAGACTAGCAAACAGCAACCTCCTGCTCAGCCGGTACAACCTTGCCTGCTCGGCTTTTTGCTTCCTCCATCGCCCGCCTGTTTTAACAAACATGTCCTGCACCCTCTTCAATAGCACCGCTGGCATCCCCGGGAAGCTTCTCCTGTTCACCGTTGGACGTCCCTGATCGGCTGTGTCTTTGATCACTACCATTCCAGAAAGGCATGATTCTACAGCGGGCACTTGATCGCCTTCCTCTACGTTAAAATTGCACGAGTGGCTGCCCACAATTTCCCCGGCCATGTTTGTCACTATACCGCCTTCGATGGAGATCCCAAACGAGGCGATTAGGCCATAGGAAGGGTGGGGAGGCAGGGAGAGCACACCTTCGATCATCGCAGGAGATTTGGCACGGTCTATGTACGGCAGGTCCGGATAGTTGAAGCAGAAAATGGAATCACCTTGATCTGGGTCTTCGTCCTCTGTGCAGAAGTTGAGGCAGCGGGTCCGGAGGCTCTTAACTGGCTTGACGATGCAAACCTCGCAACCGTGCTTGAAGAGCACAACTTCAGCCCGAAATGTGAGTGAGTCGCAATCGCTGTACCTGGGATAATCAACCATGAGGCTGCCGGGGGAGTTGACCGTGGACATGACGGAGGCTGGAACGAGGGACTCTCCCGATTCACCGACGAGGCAAGCAAAGCCGATGTAAATAGCGTTAGAGGACGAGGGACAGTGGGCGGAGTGGCGGAAGTAAATGCTGCCCACTAGGCGAGAAACGCGGTTGAAGAGCTCTACGCTCCGTGATCTGTCCATGGTAACCATGAAGCAGGAGCAGGGAGGCAGCGATCAGCTGGCTGAGGGAAGAGCGATATGAAGGAGGAGCTGAGCGCGAAGCCGAAGGTGAGGAGTCCTCTATTTTAAGCGCCCCCTTGAAAAAGCAGCACTGAAAAGCCAACCCCTTCCCATGCATGCATGCATTGGCCCCTCAACCAACAAATGAGGATGAGCAACCGGTATAAAAATCAACCAATTTCCTCACCTTTGGTGATCCTTAAACCGTTTACTACTCGCAAGGCATGGTTAGAAATTTTAGTTTTATAATTCACCTCGATTCATTTGTTAGAAGATCCTCTCTTATGTAGTCCTATATATGGTAAAAGAAATTATTGAAATATCAATTCAGTACATCGAAAGATTGAATGAGAGAGAAAATTTTCAAGTGAATTTCATTTTATTTTTTTTAATAGGATAGAAAGAGGGGGCTATGGACGCAGGTAACTGTACAATTATAAAAGCAATGATGTTTGATGTTCAAAGGTAGCCATAGTGGAATAGCTGGTTTATACTAATGCGAGTCCTCAAGAGTCAAGAGAGATACGATCCGTGCAACGGTCCTGGAATGGTCTGTGCTAGCAAAAACAATACTATTTGCTTTAGTATCTCCACATTAAGATAAAGTTAAGATTTGATATTTAAGTGCAGTTTCTTAGTAATAAACATATTTAAATTCATATAACTAAATATTTATATAATCTTATATAGCCACACAATGGTTGGTTGGAGTGGTGGTGTGCTTCCTCTCCAAGAGCTATAAAAACAAAGAATGTGAATGATCCATTAGTCCATTGGTTTTGAATAGTTAAGGTAGTGTAATAGTTGACAAAAGATAATTACCTTTTCGAATGTTTGTCAGGCGGTGAGAGTGTATACGAAACGTTGCCAATGATCTTCAGTTTGGTGTCCTAATCTGCAAGAGAGGAAAACATCATAAACTTATACATTATTAGAATAAGAAATAATACAAGAAAAAAGGTCATCTATGCTAACACAAGGGTAACACAATAAGCTTGCCGACAACTAATGTTGAATATCATAGCAAATGAAGAGGTAATAGTAGTGTATGTGTTTCGCATACTAAGTCGGCAAAGAAAAGTCCATACTTCTCGACAGGCATCCACATAACATGACAGTTGAGTGCTTTTTTACACAAGGAAACATGGTAATTAAGGCCTACTATTTGGCATGTAATTCCTAGTCTACGAGAATGCTCTAAAGTACAATCGCATCGGTGTCAATGCTTATCGATTTTCATAGGAATGGCAACAGATCTCCTTCTGTTCTCTATCTTTATGCATGTGACAAGATACAAGGCTAGGGAAAACTGGAAGTTGTCTATGTGTCCAGCTTGGAGACACGATCACATCTATCTTACTATATATTAAGGATGGTGAAACAAACGAGAGGCTGCCACGTGGTGAACGATCCAACAGGGTCATTGTTTGCTTAGGTGTAGCCATTTTTGGTGAGGTTCAAGGACTTTTCTGTATATAGGTGTCTTTTATGACCCATAACTTATGCATTGCCCAACGGATTCAACAAATTTTGTCTTCAAGTTGTAGTACACATTCCAAACTTGAACATGAGAGCAAAAAATTATGGAATAAGGATTTGGAACGAGACCATTACAGCATTACAAGTGCTATGTTGCATGTGAAGCATGCATCCTGAAGACTATAGGATATAACAATTTATTCAAAAACATCAAATTTTGTTCTATACATACATGCAACCAAGTATTCATTCAAAACTACACTATGTGAGCTTCTATTCAACTCAAGGACACACCTAAATGAGAACATTAGGCATGGGTTAATGGGCCTCCAATTTTGTGCTAAAGTGATGCATACCCATTTGAGGGCACGCTCCAAAACTTTTTAAAAATTTGTTGAAAACCAAAACAGATTGAAAATTTGGAATCCAAACTAATGGGACTACTGCATGGTGGTCTTAAAACATTAATAGTTGTTGGTAATGGTCTCTAGATTCAACCTAAAGTGGAAGAAGTTGGAAAAGTATAATTTGTGCATGTGAAAAGATATTTTAATAAATCCAACACTATTTACATCTCATTTACAATTTTGAATTGTTTATTTTTCCATGCACTTGCTTGCTATATGGCTCATAAGCATGCCAAAGGTCATTGCATTTAATAATATATAGCATCAAATCCGATAGCATGCGCTTTGGCTTATTTGTGTTTTGAAGCATTTTAGGCCCAATTGCACTTGTTTGGGATATCCAATTTTGTTTACATGTATCGCTGGAGGGGGGGAAACTGGTAGCTGAAATTTTGCTACTACCACGAATTTTGAATTTTCACACCTCTCGCCCATCAAAGATTAAGTACCCACAACCCCCGGTTCGTAGAGTAACAACCCTACCAACACCTCGGGAGATGCACGCCCAAGAGGTGATGCTCTCTAACATGAGAAATGGCCTATTGAAAGTGAAAGGGGTGCATAGCTTAGATCAACTAGCTGCAAAGAGGGCGACATTAGCGATGTTGGTGTCCCCTAAAACAAAGGAGAAACGGCTTGGGCATACAATGTCAAAGATGTTGTCAACCAAAAGGACCAATGTGGCTTCAATGGTTGAATGTAGTGCAAAAGAAATGCACAATCATCCCAATCTGAGAAGTCTGCAGGCTTCAATAAAACGCAAGAAAAGGAGAGACATCCTAAGTGCGGAAGTCATTGCTACAGTGACGACGTTTTGGCACAAAAAGATGAGTTTCTCCAAATAAAAAGGACATCTGTAAGAAGCAGACAGGACGCAAGGTGTTTTAGGATCACATCATACACATGCTAGATACAACGTAGATTAGTGGTGCCTAAACCAGCCCGGTGGTTGGAACATCATGCAATAGTAGGCTGGTTCAACTCAATCACCAGTTATGTGATTATCATGAACCAGCATGGTTGAACATACATTAGTTGTTATCCAGCTCGGTGGCGTGGTTGAGCAGAAATTAACAACAATATATTTTGCAATAGATTGTTATTTTAGTAAACTGGCCTGGTGGTTGGAACATCATGCAACCATGGCTGCATCAGCTCAATCAGTAGTTATGTGATTGTGCTGAACCAGTGTGGTTGAACAAACATTAGTTATTGACCAGGCCGGTGGTTGAAATTATTGTGTTTCTTAGTACTTAAATTCGTTAAATTTAATTTCCTGTTATTCGACTATTTCTAGACTAGGATGGCTTGGACTTAATGTGATTGTCCTAAACCAATCCTGGTACCAGTTCATAACAGCAAGCACTTATATTAATAACATAAATTGTGATTGAAATTGTGAAATTCAAAAAAGAAAAGCAGTATATTGTTATTTTCTAATGGTGAAATTCAAAAATGGAAATCAATATGCTTGTTATTGTCTAATATGTGAAGTTGAGATCGGCAGGATAAACCAGCCTGATGGTTGAAATTGTGACAATGTCCTAAACCATCCAGTGGCTGAAATTGGGATTGTCCTAAGCATGTCCTAAACCAGCCCAGTCGTTGACTATCCTAAACGTGTCCTAAACCAGCCTAGTGGTTTATTGTCCTAAATGTGTCCTAAACTAATCCAGTGGTAAACCAACCCGATGATTGAAATTGTGACTATCCTAATCTAATGCGGTGGTTGAAAAATATTTTGCTTCATTCTATACTTTAATTAGACTTTAATTAGACTGTGTTTTGTCTTCTTTTATAGCAAAAAGGGGGCTCACTGTTCTGTTGTTCCTGCATGTTGAGTCAGTTAACAGAGTTGTATCTCAAGTTTATGGATCAAAATCCAAACATTTCAATTGGCAGAGGAGCTTTGAGCATTGTAAGCTCTAGTACGTCAAGAAAGTCAAAGACATGAATGCTTGTTATTGCAAAACACACATAAACTTTGACCTAGCCCTAGCAAGCTATGAATGACTTGAGATCGAGCCGTGTTGGAGCATTACTCCATGGGGATTGATGCCCATGCCTCCCCGATGAATGCGCAGTCTGTAGGCCACCTGGATCCTCATCATGTGTTGCAAGGGAGGGTAGGTTTTGTAGCCTAAGGTCTATGTTGGAGCCAATGGTTTGTCCAAAGAATGTATGTCCAAATGAAATGAGGGAAGACAACCATGTTGCTCTAAAATGGAGGAGATTTGAAAATGTCAATGTGGAAGGATCCGATAAAAATAGATGGCTATCATCATATAAGAGCACCCAGCCAAGGGAGCTTATAGGTCACGTGGTTCAATCCATCCCAAAATATGTGCTTGATAATTTCATGGTAGCTAGCTAGTAGGATAAGTAGTTCAAGACATGCCTTGCCAATTTTCCCCGTGACACTATTGTATCTGTCATAGATTTTGCTGAAAATTATTCATTTCAAGAACAAGATGAGATACAAAGTGCTCACTTGTACAACAAGTAGATAACAATTATTGTGCATATCACGTATGGCCATTTGCTTGATTCTTCCACGTATGATGCCAATCTTCTTGCTGACTCATAGGAGTCCAGGTCAATGCAACACACGTACCATTTCTACATTCCAAATGATAGGAAACATGACACCTTATTTGTGCAGCATGCTTTTCTACTACATTGGAAATGGCTGAAAAAGGAAAATCCCCATGCCAAAAATATAAAACAACATTGGGTGTGGTCAAATGGTGCTTCCTCCCAATTTAAATCAGCCCATGGATTCTACTTCAATAAGAGTCCACAAACATGTGTGTCGTCTCATGTAGTAAGAGCTATTAAGTTCTAGATGCAACCTTTGCCACAACAAAAGAAGGGCAAGAGTGTCTTCAAATTGGATTTAGACACGCATGAGCACATCTTATGGTGTCGTGGAGCGATGGACGAGGATGATTGAGATAGTACTAAGAAAATGTATGTAGTCTCATTGCAAGGAAACAATATGTCCACTTGTCTTAGAAAATGGAATTTGTATTTGAGACTATGCTTCTTTTAGTATATCTCAAACAGCCACCATGCTGGTTTTATTAAATTATTTTTATAAATCCCAAACGGTTAATCCCATGAGTGTTTTTAGTATATCCCAACAACCATCGCGCTAGTTTCCCATGATGAATCCACACATCCTACAAATCCATTCATCTTGTAATAATAGAAGCAAAGCACCATGTTGGTGGCTATTAATATCCCAGTGCAACCAACCATTGTGCTGGTGATAACTTATCCTGCACTACTATCGTGCTATCCATGCACTATTGTCGTGCTATCCTAAAATTTATTGCACAGTGCTATACTAAAATATTCCCCTTTAGACTGTTTATCATTTCGTTAACCGTCAGATGTCATCCTGTGCTTGTTTTTAGTATATCCCAACAACCACCATGTTGGTTTCCCATAACGAATTCACACATCCTACAAATCCATTCATCTTGTAATAATAGAAGCAAACCACCTCACTAGTGGCTATTAATATCCTAGTGCAACCAACCACCATGTTGGCGATAACTTATCCTGCACTACTACTGTGCTATCCCTATAATATTGCTATGCTTTCCTAAAATTTGTTGCAAAGTGATATACTAAAATAGTGCCCTTTAGGCTGGTTATTGTTAACCATCATATTTCAACTACCGGGCTTCTTAAAAACTTAAGTACTAACATGGAAGCAGGTCGATACAAGATCAAGTATTATGAGCACCATGAGAAAGTCCACAAGTCCAAGAAATGTCTGCAAGATTTTTATTTTTTCAAAATATGACGACATTTTGTGGATCAAGGAAATTTTAGACTCCCAACTATCTTATTAGCCTCTCTATAGCAAGCATATGCCAGCTCTTTAGGCCATTCTGATGCACAATGGCAGACCTCTTCACACACTTGGATTACACACTACTTGCTTGACTCTGCCGACTTGTATGCCCAAAGTAACTCCTCCCTTCAATGGGGGTCCTCTTCATCCTAGTCTTTGCACTCTATACATCTTTGCGCCTCTATCATGTCCTGCCAAAAGAAACCTACATCAGGAGCTTGACAAGTACCTTAAAGGAGAAGGAAAAAAAATAGCCAAGGAAATTGATATTCACCATCTCTACCGGCTCCAAGTAATACATCCACCACCGAAGCATGTCCTCCTTGCAGCTACTTTCCTCCTTCTTCTCTGTGTTTGTTTCTGTGAGGATGTCATCCAACATCATTTTCAAATAGAACAAAAGCATTCCAAAGTTATTTGGGTATGCCATATATTTGTTGTTGGTGGATCGGTGTACAGAGTTTGGATTGCAATGTGTACAGAGTTTTAAGGCTAGATTTCATAATGGGCTCTTAGTTGTGTCTGCACTACACTTAAATAGGGAGAGAGTTCATTGAGCCTGACCTTCTCAATCTTTAGTCTCATGTTAGTTTGGTAATTGAAACATTTGAGTTCATTGAGCCCAACTTCAGTCTCATGTCAGTTGTCTAATCGAAATCTTTCATCTCACATTAGTTGTCTAATTGAAATCTTTCATCTCACATTAATTGACTGATCAAAATCTGATCTAATCGAAATCTTTCAACTCACATTACTTGTCAAATCAAAATCTTTCATCTCACATTACCACATGGTGTTTGCTTCACGATTACCATCCCATCTAGGGTGGTGCCTAAGATTCCACCGCGATGGCCTATAATTAATATGGATGGAAATCCGAGCTCCAGCGACCACGATGGCTTGAAATAAATATATATAAGATCTGTGGAATTTGGCATTTTACTAAGTTGCTCTTGTCCACCCCTGCTCTGCTACTTTGCTCCACACCCCTCCTCCAGCTCTTTTCTGCCCTTGCTCTACTTTGCTCCACGCTCCCTCCTCCAACTCTCACACTTAAAGGCAATGTGCCCTCAAGAGAAAGAAAAGAAAAAACAGCATATACATCATAATGTACAAGACCAGTAGACTGGCCTTAACCTATACCCATTAGCCGTCTGCAATGTGCAAACCACTCAACAGCCAATCCTTTGGTCAACAGATCTGCTGGATTGTCATCAGTGTGAACTTTCACAAGCTAAAGTTGCTTGTTCTCAAGCACCTCCCTGATAAAATGATACTTCACGTCGATGTGCTTCGTCTTTGCATGAAAAACAGGATTTCATGCCAACTGTATGGCACTCTGACTATCACAATGCAACAATGGAGTATCACTAGAGTAGCCCAAATCTGCCACTAGCCGAGATAGCCATATAGCTTCCTTGCATGCCTTAGTGGCTGCAATATATTCATCTTCTGTAGTAGACAGAGCAATGCACTGCTGCATTCTAGATACCCACGACACTGCACCTCCAGTCAAAGTGAAAACATATCCGGTAGTAGACTTCTGGGTATCAGGGTGACCGGCATAATCAGAGTCTGTATAACCCTGCACTTTTGCATCTTGACTGCCGAAACATATACACAGGTCCTGTGTACCCTTCAGGTATCTCATGACACCTTTCACTGCATCCCAATGCTTCCTGCCAGGTTTAGCCATGTATCTACTAACCACTTCCACTGCAAACGCAATATCGTGCCTGGTTGCAACCATAGCATACATGAGACTGCCACATGCTGATTCATACGGAATCTTTGACATCTCAGCCCTCTCGGCATCTGTCTGAGGGCTATCCAAAGCACTGATTTTCACATAAGGAGGCAATGGAGTACCAATACTCTTCCCCCCCTCCATGTGAAATCTCTACAAGACCTTGCCAATGTATTCCTTCTGAGACAAGTATAGCAACCGCTTTTCCCTATCCCGAAGTATCCGCATGCCCAGTATATGGTTGGCATCACCAAGATCCTTCATATCAAAGGTTTGGTGCAATCTTTTCTTCAAGGCATTGATCTCCTTATGAGATTTTCCAGCAATCAACATATCATCCACATACAAAATGAGGATCAGTAAACTGCCATCTGAAGCCTTCTTGGTATACAAGCAGTGATCAATGTCACTTCTCCTATAACCTTGGCTTCGCATGAATGTATCAAACTTATGATACCATTCTCTGGGTGCCTGCTTAAGACCATAAAGACTTTTCTTCAGTCTGCACACAAGCTTCTCCTTTCCCTTCACTGTAAAACCTTTTGGTTGCTGCATAAAAATCTCTTCATGTAAATCACCATGAAGAAATGCCGTCTTGACATCCATTTGGACCAAGTCCATATCTGCATGTGCAACCAATGCTCTCCCAATGCTAATACAGTTCTGAGAGTTGTCATCTTAATGACAGGAGAGAATATCTCATCAAAGTCAACACCATATTCCTGCTTGAACCCCTTGGCAACCAGTCTGGCTTTATGCCTTGGCTTTTCACCAGGTGTGACTTTAAGTCGAGAATTTGCATGGCAGTACTTTCTTACCAGTAGGCAAGGGTACCAATTCCCAAGTGCCATTTTTGTGAAGACTGTCCATTTCAGAATTCATAGCAAGATCCCATTGAACCTTGTTTGCCCTCTGCCTAGCCTCTTTGTAGCATGAAGGCTCTCCACAATCAGTGAGCATTAGATAATCAAAGCCAGGAATAAATCTGTCTGGCTGCCGTGTCGGTCTGGTTGACCTTCTAACCTGATGACCATCATCTTGAGGTGGCTGTCCAGCCTATTCATCACCCAGTTTTGGCTGCATTTGCATGTCAGGAAGATCATCTAACTGTGGTACATCCATTGGGATATCATCTGCCATATCTGGCTGTCCATTTGGACCTACTGTAGCATCATTTAATGGCTAATTATGCTGCTGTTGTGGCTGATTTACAGCCGGTCTGTGTTGCCCATGATGCCTGTCATCATCAATAGTTACTTTTAAAGGTCCCTGTTGTACAACAGGTTCCTTGAACATGATGGTTTCATCAAACACGACATCATTGCTACGTATAAGTTTTCTGTTTGTGGGATCCCATAGTCTGTAGCCCATCTCACCTTTGTCACCATACCCTAGGAAAATGCATTTCAGAGACTTTGGATATAATTTAGTCCTGTCCTCCTTGCGTACATGCACATACGCGACACAACCAAAGACCCGTAGGTGTTTGTAAGATGGAGGCTTACCCGTCCATGCCTCTTCAGGCACACCACCACATAATCTCTTATTCGGTGACCTATTTATAAGGTGCACAGCTGTCTTTACAGCTTCAGCCCAAAAAGTGTGGGGCAACGCAGCATGTGACAACATAGATCTGACCTTTTCTTGAATGGTCCTGAACATTTTCTCAGTGGTACCATTCTGTGGTGGATCATACGGTGCAGATAACACCTTTTGAATGCCCTTTGCCTCACAGAATTCCTGGAACTCTTTGGACAAATACTCTCCACCATTGTCAGACCTCAAAGCTTTCAGTTTCTTGCCTGTCTCATTTTCGACCAGTGCAACAAACTTAGTGAAAGCAGTAAAGTATCACTCTTTCTTTTAAGAGTGTAAACCCACACTTTGCGGGTGGCATCATCTATAAATGACAAAATGTACTTCGCTCCTCCTAAAGATACAGTAGGCATCTCACATACATCGGTATGGACAAGATCCAAGAGCTGTAATTTCTGATTTGATGCCCTCTTATGAGGAATCTGTACTTGACGACCGTAGAGACAAAATTCACATTTCTTTAAATCTGAAAATTTTAGACTCGGCAAGTAACCAAAATGAGCCAGTTGCTCCATTCCCTTAACACTCATATGGCCAAGCCGGCTATGCCACAATGAAATCTTTGGCAGCTCGACGGCATTTACATCGGAATGCGGACAATGTCCTGCATGAAGTGAATACAAAGTATCAAGTTTAGGACCTCTGGCTATAGCCGTTGCCCCTTTGTTGATTTTCCACTTCTGATTACCAAAGGTGGTATGATAACCATCGTCATCCAACAACCCTGTGGAAATCAAGTTCTTCTTTACCTCAGGAACATGCCTGACCCCTTTGAGCATTAACTGCTGGCCATTCTCAAGAACAAGCCTAACATCACCTATGCCAATGATGGAACATGCATGGTTATCACCAAGAAAAACAACTCCCTTTTGCCCACCTGCATATCTAACAAACAGATCTCTGTAGGGTGTCACATGAAAGGAAGCACCTGAATCTATAGTCCAAGAAAGCATATCTGATCCATCTCCAGCATGAAGTGTATGAGCCTTCAGTGATGAAGTGAAGCATACCTCACGTCCACTATCACTGTCACTAACATAAGTAACATGCAGCTCCTCTTTTTCTTTGCCCTTTGACTTGAGCCTTGCCTTCTTTGGCTCTTTCGTTGTTCTTTTTCTGAAAACATTTTTTCTCTACATGTCCCTTCTTGCCACAATAATTGCAGACAAGATCTTTCTTCGAGCGGGACTTGCTCCTTCCTCTTTCTTTGTCTTTACCACGTGTCTTTGACCTGCTGCGTGCATTCAAGGCATTTGACTTCCCAACAGCATTATTCTTTCTATTCATCTCTTCCTGTAGAAGAGCGCTCTCCACCTCTGCAAATAACAGTATGGTATTCGAATTGCTGGTAGATGTCCTGAATGTATCCCATGACTCAGGAAGAGAACATAGGATAAGTGTAGCCTTCAGCTCATCATCGAGCTTCAACCCTTGGTTGATCACCTGGCTGAAAATGCTATTGAACTCAATAATATGAGTGGACATAGGTGTCCCCTCCTTCATCGGAAGCCCAACAAGCTTCTTCAACTAGTAAGCTTTGCCCGTGGCACTTTTCTTGGCATATGTATCCTCAAGACGCTGCCACATTCTCCATGCAATAGGTTCATCTCTGATGCCTACAACCAGTGAATCAACAACTGTAAGCATTATGGTTGACGTGGCCAAGTTGTCCATCTTCTCCCACTGCTCATCGGTAATGTTGGAGGGCTTAACACCCTTCTCCTTTATAGGTTTGTACTGGTCCTTCTGCATCAACACATTGTAGCATTGTGTCCTCCATATGTCGTAGTTTTTAGCTCCTTCGAGCTTCTTTATCTGGAATAAGGACGAAACGTCGCTGCTAGAACTCATGGTAAAGAAAGAAGAGTTTGTTCCTCAATGGAACTGCCTGACTCCCTGTAGGTGTGCAGTTAAGCACTAGTCACTCCAAGAAAATTCTCCCGTAGCGGAAGTACGATCAAAAGTGTACTATTTCAGTGGCACAAAACCAACTGAATATTCTTCTCCCACTTGCTGCAGAAATAGTACAGCAAGCTGGTTCTGCTGTTTTGACTGGCGAAAATGCAGTACATCTGCGTATAAACACTCTAGAAAAATTCCAGAATTGATATAATAATTTACAGCTGCACTATTTGAATTCTGCTGGTCAAAATCAGGTCAAACCTGCTGTGTGACAGTCCCAGACTGTCAAAAAAAAAAACAGTAAATCTCTGATTTTTTTTTATGAAAATCCCTTATTTTAGACCTCCAAATGCTCCAGTAACTTCCCCCCCAACTGAATATACAATCTAGAGGTGAAGTGGCTCAAAAGCCCTCTGAATGCGTGAAGATAATCAAAGATTTGATCATAAAACCTGATAATTTTGAATTTTGACCAAAAAACCTCAAATTCATTTTGCACTTTCAAGGCATAGATGCGCTCCACGAGACAAGAGAATGCATCCTGAGTACTCTCACTAGACTAATTGTCGGTCAGGCTACAAAAGCCCCAATTTGACAAAAGTCAAAGTTGGACAAAATTGAACAAATCTGCCCCAAAAGTGAATGTACTCCCAGCAACAAATTACAGTAGTAATTCCAAGCATTATAGCATCATAAGCCCCATAAACTGACAGCACATTCCGTGCACTAACACAGTAAGTGTCATCAACAGCTGCTACTCACAAGGCATTTGACTACATATCCATTTGGGTTGCATCCAACATAGCATATGCTGCAAGTATCAAGCACAGATCTGCACAATGCATACACTCAGTGCCAACACTGATGTACAATCACTGGCCAAGTGATAAGACCTGTCTCGACACTGTTTGCGGCATAAGCTAAGCCTCAGTGCGAGTGTAAGCCCTGCCACAAGTAGAACCCCTGCACCTGTACGTGTATATGCGTAGTACGCGATCAAGGAAATGAAAATGGTAGGAATGGAAAGTACAATGCAAGTAATATAGAGTACCTGGCTAATGTGCCAATGGCAAAATGTGAGGAGCAGCTCTCAAAACCAGAAATGAGCAGCCCACAGCAACTGGAAGAGGACTGCTTAGACTGTGGTCGGCTACAGTAGCAGTAACTAGCGATGTTGATCTTAGAAAAGGAGCAGTAGCTTCAGAACATCTATCACACAGCTGCCAGGTACTCGCAGAATGCAGCCTCGACATTTCATGCCTTCCGTCCTTCTGAAGCCTCTACTGAACTCCCTAAGCCGGCTGCTGGTGATTGCGCTAGCGAAAACGTTGACTTTTCTAGCTTCGCCTACCCAAAATGCCTGTGTCAGGTCATTTTCCCTTCCTAAAGGATACGGCTACAGGCGAGGTGATGGCTTCTCTAGAAAAATATCTGAGTTGGAGGATACGTTGTTCGATGTGCAGGACGCAGTTTCACCAGAGAGGAGAGCCCGTGAGGATGGAGGGGATGAGGGGAGGGAGCCTTAGCTCTGATACCAGTTGACGAAGAACCGGAGTGAGTAGGAGTAGGGAGTGAGGAGACACACCCACAGTAGTCACACACCAGTGAGTGGGGATAAGCAATGAGTGGTACCTCCCCAAGTACACACAGTAGTATATATATCTTTGGATAGGGCTAGGACCACTAGGCACTAAGTACAATGCATACTTAGTGTACTTAGCAGTACTAGACTAAAAACTGTTACATAGGGTGGCCAGTGCCTTTACCCCAACAACACTGCCATGATATTTGCTCTCCTCCTCTTTATTTGAGCTTCCAAATTCCATGTGTGCACCTTCCATTGTGCTCCAAGCAACTTGCATGCAACTCAGAGCTTTCAAAGTCAACTCGGTGCCCTTCCTTCCTCTCAGAGCTCTACAATTTTGCTCCAAGTAGCCCATTGCAACACCTAACCCTTGAACAGGGTCGATAGATTGATTGAATTGTGAAACAAGAGGTGGCCAGTGTTCCACTCAAGAAGGGTTATTGTGTGTAAGAGAATGATATGACTAAGCTTCCTTTCAAAAGACAATTTCACTTTTGGATACACGAGCTTGCCCTGCCAAGCACACTAAATGCATTGATCATAGTGTCCATCCAAAGGGATAATCATGACATTGCTAAGGAATCAGGATCAAGGAGCCAATACTTATAATGGTTGGACAACTCCGCTTCCCTTAAATGGCATCCTAGCTTCTCCTAGAGCACTGTGACTTTGCCACTATGCAACCTTGTTTCATTATGTCAATCGCCCATGCAAGTCAAGCCACAATAACAAGTTTGCCTTTCTACTCCATGATTTTTGCACTTGGATTTCGATGTATATAATCACGTCATATGATTACCAAATTATCCATTTGGTTGTGTAGACAGCATGATTGATGCAAAAGATTGTGCTTTGTGGTTCTATGTCAAAAGTGGCTATATCAAGGGCAAAGCTTGCTTGCATTGAGCAACTTTCAAAATTCTTTGATTTCTCAATGTATTGTTGTTTATGAAGGTATGGCAGCACCATGCACACAAGTGTGTTAGCCCTCCAAAGTGGGAGATGTGGTCTCCCTACCCTCTAGTTCTGGCTATGTTCTAGAGTCAAACAAGCCCCTTTGCAATGCTCACTGGTGGTCTCTATAGTTCAAGTCCTTAGCCAAAAAATTTTTCTTGGGTCCTCAAGCATGCCAAGGAGAGATGGAAATCGTGTCTATAAAAGGTATTTGATCCTACTACTTTTTGTCTGTAGAGGATATGTGTTGCTCATACTTTTTCTAGAGCAGCTAAGTGGAGTTATTTATTTGCACGAAATGAATCCATTTCATTTCAACTCTTTCACCATGCATTGATTCAATACAGAGAGAGGAAGCGATCAATAATACCTAAGGCCTGCAAAAATTCCTCCTCCCTCTATCTCACAATCTCCTCTCTTAGTCTAGCATCAGTCATTATTGTTTTGTGTTTACTTTTCTCTCTCTCTCTCTCTCTCTCTCTCTCTCTCTCTCTCTCTCTCTCTCTCTCTCTGATCATTCTAGATTGCATTTTCCAAGGCTATTTAGTAGCTACATGCATGATATGAGCTTGAAGGATTTTCCCACAAGTTCTATTTCATGAGTTAGGCAAGACAATTATAATATTTTGTACTCCCTAAGCTTCAAGGAGTGTTATGCGATTGCTAGGTGATGAATTACCAACTTTGACCACACCAACAAGAGAGAATACGTGGGCATGTAATGGAGATAGATATTATATGTGCACTAAGAGAGTGAGAGTGGATGTGTGTGTGTGTGTGTGTGTGTGTGAGAGAGAGAGAGAGAGAGAGGTAGAGAGAGAAGGGGGGGATTTTTTGTGCAAATGCTTTGCCCCTTGATCAACATCACATGACTACTCATCTAGCGGCATAAACTGACCATTAAGCCAAGCCAAGTGGTGCTTATAGTGGAATTCTCTTGAAATTAAAGGCATTTGGAGATCTAAACTTTGAGACCTAACAGAGTGAATCCCTAACACATCGTAGATGGGTCATGCATCCTTATATATATATATATATATATATATATATATATATATATATATGTATATATATATATATATGTATATATATATACATACGTATATATATATATACATATGTATATATATATATATATATATATATATATGTATATATATATATACGTATGTATATATATATACATACGTATATATATATATATATATATATATATATATAAGTATATATATATATGTGTGTGTGTGTGTGTCTATGTGTGTGTGTGTGTGTGTGTGTGTGTGTGTGTGTGTGTGTGTGTGTGTGTGTGTGTGTGTGTGTGTGTGTGTGTGTGTGTGTGTGTGTGTGTGTGTGTGTGTGTGTGTGTGTGTGTGTGTGTGCGTGCGTGTGTGTCTGTGTGTGTGTTTCACAATTTTTCTTAAAATTCCTCAAAGTTTGAGATTTATAAATGAAACCTTAAATTTTATTAAAGGCAATCTATGATCACAACTTTGAGACTTAGTGGAGTGGGTCTCTAGCCATTCATAAACAGGTTAGGTTACTCGTTCTATATGATAGGCGTTGTTCTCTCTCTAGACATGTGTATTTCTCATAAAGCTCCAAGTTGTTCTCTCTCAACACATGTTTCCTTTATAGAGCTCTTTGAAATGAGGTTTTAGAAAAATATCAGGTTCAAATTCCTCACATGCCAGAGCAACACAGGTTCCCATGATCGTATGACTTTATGGCTGTAGGATGAGACCATCTGCCACCATTGTGATACACACTCGCAATTTAATTGCAACAATTATGCCATCTCCATACTATCATTTCATTCTAACTTTGGAGAGAGAGAGAGAGATTTAGCATAAATGTACAAATAAGACCACATGCAATTCCACACATCTAACACACCCTTGCACAGGTTGCCTGGTACTGGCAATTAGCCATGGATCTTCTATCCGATTCTTTCATGTAAAGGCCATCATCCATGGATCTTCTATCCAGCCTTGATGTCTAGTAGTGCAATGAAATCGCTTTACAGATTACTTGTGTTGAAGGTAAGTCCAAATCTCTGAGATGATAGATGTTGTGACTGTCCTTTATGTTGATTTTGATCCTCACAAAGTAGCGATGATTTCCTTAAAAGAGGGCCCTTGAAACCATTTTGCAAGCTTTGAGAAATGGATTGTGATGCTCATTATGCCTCTAAAGTACCATTTGATCTTTTGAGTGCCTACCCTCACTATCAACTGTCTCTTAACCACTACGATCATTGTCATTGCTGTCACAATGAGCTATTCATGTTTGAACTCCCTCTATGGCTCTGTAGCCACTCTTCGTCAGCGTTACATATCAAAATCATGAGCTTTTTCTCTTATTGCTATAGCTCATAAATTGTATTCTCCTTTTTACAAGTCAACATACTGCAACTGCCACACAAAATCCAAGCCCAGCACTGCTAATAAGTTTTTCCTCTCTCTCCATGTAGGAGATCAACACTCAAGCTGCTTGTAATGACTACCAAGATTGCAATCAATCTACCGATTGTCATCTCAACAAAGTAACTGGTGGACCATTTAAATACCTAGCCCACATCCTAAAGCCACTGCTATCATCCACCATATTGTGCAAGTGATCCTTGTTGCTTGTAGTTTAAGTTGGAATGATATACAACTATGCCTTTTGAATAGAAATTCAATACTTGGTAGACATGAGAACCGGTGGGTACTATGTCAACAATTATTCTAGAGAAGAAACTACCGGTGGGTACTATGTCAACAATTATTCTAGACTCTTACTATGGGCATGCAAGCCTTACCACCATTGCTGTCTACCACGTAGTCTCTTATGACTCTTCTTGTAGTGTGAGAGTGTTGGAGAAACCATCCACTCAGAACCACACTTTGGAGAGCCTCGGAATGACAAAGGATGTTTTGGCCGATCCACATATGATTCTCCTACTGCTAGGCACTAATCATTTAGGTAAAGGTCCAAATTTAATGCTGACCCAATCCCTAAGCTATGCTCTATCTCATCTTTAGGTATCATTTGTATTAGAAGGTTACTCCCGTCATTGTAGTCGAAGATTAAGAAAGGTATGCGCAGGCAATGGTTACTCTTAACATTCTAAGCCAACATACAAGCCACCATAGTCAATTCTCTTTGTAAGGTCTGGCCATTCAAAGCTTTAGGGTGGAGTAATATTTGTGGCATCACTTCACAATGTTTGGCTATAAAGGCTGATTACGTGATAGGATGATTACATGAGTTACTTTAATTTCTACTTGTGGGAATCATGCAATGTAGTTTCAAAGGCATGACATCACTGAAAGATGCAAGCCTTTAGAGCATTCTAACAACCATGTTACAGACTGGCCTAGAGCATACCTTAAACTTTTGAATCTCCTAAGCCATTAGCTCTCCCCCAGGCTGAGCATAAGTATTATTCACATCTCAACATAAAGCATGCATGGGCATCGTTGACGTCTCAACTAGTTTCTCATTTCTTGATTCGTTTTCTTTTTTTAAAATAAGATATCACATGGTGTGATGTAGCTGTCATGGGTTGCAAGTGAACTAGAGACATGCTATGAGATAGAAACGTTGATAAACCCAGTCAAGGTATAAGGAGGAGGTTGAAGGCCATGGAAACCAATGATAGAATATCCAAGCAACGACAAAAGGCACATTTGTAACAAATACAAAGGGGGTATAATGCCAAAAAAAAAACCTCCTAACTAAGCAGCTAGCCTTAAATCAGGTAGTAGATGCACCCATTTGAGCATTACCACCATAACAAAGCACATGAGTTGTGGTTCGAAACTGGTGGGAGCATCCAAGGTAGCAACACTAGGACATTTGAGGGACTACTAGGCTCTTGTCCTCAAAAACTTTACCCTCCACCCAAGGATTTGTCAAGTGTCGACTCTTCTAATGCCATAAGAGTTGCATGCCCAAGAGACCATACTTTCTAACTTGAGAGATGGCCTCAAAAATGTGAAAGGTGTGCATAGCTTAGATCAACTAGTTGCAAAGAGGGTGACATTAGCTATGCTATTTTCCTCTGAAACAAACACTAAACTACTTGGGCGCACAACATTGAAGATGGACCAACATGCTTCCAATGATTGGCCATTGAGTGGAAGCAATACAGCCCAATGTGAGAAAGCCTATGGGCATAAACTCAATAAAAGAAAAGGATAGATGGCCTAAGAGAGGAAGTCATCTTTGTAGTGACATCATTTTGACACTATAAAATGAGAGTTTCTCTAAACAAGAAACGATGTTTGTAAGCTGTGGAGGAGATGCAGGCAACATGCAAAATGCATCAAATACATTCTTGACACAATGTAGATCAATAGTCAGACTTCCAATGTTGTCAACTGCTATCTTTTTTTCCCACAAATAATTATGTTGTGGTTAATTTTCATTTGCATCTAATGAAATTTTTAGCCGGGTCGGAGGGGAGGTGCATGCGCGCATGCACGCGAGAGAGAGAGAGAGAGAGAGAGAGAGAGAGAGAGAGAGAGAGAGATGTCGGTTACCAGTTAGGAACTGTCAGAGGCTCGCAGGCACTCCCTCTTTCGAAGTGATCAAGAGAGGATGGTTTCACGTTGAATTTCTTCAGGTGCTTCTGGACCAAATTTCTACTCCTTTGCAGTGGGAACTTTTAGGGGATCTTTGACACCAGCTTCTTCCTGAGTCCTTGAGTAGGGGATGGATTTGTTTGATCTCAAAATGGGGTGATAAAGCAAACCTACACTAGTGGAGGCCGATTACCTTGCTAGACATAACCTACAAGATCATGGCTAAGGTCTTGAGTCTACATCTACAGCCTCAGTCTAGTGGACATCATTTATGACACTCAAACAGGGTTCATCCAATAATTAGCATCTTTGACAACATCCTCAGTTTTTGGGAGGTGCTTGATTAGGCCCAAGAGGAGTCTCGGCCGCTCATTATCCTATGTTTGGATTTCGAGAAGGCATATGATAGGGTGGAGTGGCCTTTTTTGGAGGGCACTATGCAAAGACTAGGCTTTTCTGATAGGTCAGTCATAGGGCAATGCCTTTCCTCTCTCTTGTTTAGTTCAATAGGGCTGCCCCCTCACCCCTTTCTTGTTTCTTTTTACGACGGAGGCCCTGGGCTATTTTTGGTGCTTTCAAGCTGGCCTCATTGGGATGAGACTTCCACTCCAATAGAAGGAGGATTTGTTGGACTCAGAGATTGTAGATGATACAACACTTTATGTGGAGGGCTCTATAGAGAGCCTCGAGGCAGTTAGCAAGGCTCTAGCAACGTACTGCATGGCTCTGGGTGCCAGGATCATTTGGGCAAAATTAGTGGGCTTCCCTACAGCCACTGAAGAGGTTTAGGAGGTTTGAGATTGGGGGTAAGCCTTTGGTTCCAATGGATGCTGCGGGGGTAGATAGTATGCGACCTTCGGTGCTAGGTGGGCATGGAAACCTCTGCGGAGTAGCAGATAGCCTCGATGTTAAAGAGTGTGTGGCACAAGCTTCTCTACTAGATCTTGGCCACAAACTCTCTTTAGAAAACAAAGCCGTAATAGTGAACCAGTTACTCCTCTCACCACAACCTAGTATATAGCCTCTTGGTGGTGTTTTCACAAGGGTTGCATGGGCCAGCCATGGCGTCTGGTATGCAATTTCCTCTGAGTAGGTTCTCACAACACCTGAGACACTAGTGCTAGAATGGTGTGGTAGAAAATGATCTTGCAAGTGGCCTAAAGGGGCCTCAGCATTGTTGATTTGGATATGCATAGCAGAGCCCTCCTATGCAAGTTGATAGTGCAAGGTCTCACTCTAGGCTGGCAACCCTAGAAACTCTTGATGTAGCACGGGTTACTCAGGAACACCCCCCACATGGGTGGTTCGTGACAATCGTCTTTCAGATGGATTTTCTTACCTGTGCCTCTCACAAGGAAGGGATCCCCCCTCATGAGAAGCTTGTTCAGAGTCTCGAAGCACTTGTTGCTTGGTCGTATTAGATCCAATTCCACATGTAGGGAGGAGTTTTATAGACAGCCATTGTTATAGCACCAGGAGGTGCTATAACAATGAGAAGCTTGTTCAGAGTCTAGAAGCACTTGTTGCTTGGTCTTATTAGATCTGACTCCACATGCAGGGAGGAGTTTTATAGACAGCCATTGTTATAGCACCAGGAGGTGCATGCTTGGTTAACCGACACATATCAATTGGGCATATTGGGAAACTTGGCCCTATGTGCTCCTTTGGGACTTCGAGGCAGCTTCCTATAAAGGAAGAGTATAGAGGCTAGGCACTATCACATATTAGAGGAGCCGAAGCCTGGGAGGAAGAGATAGATGCAGCAATACCAAACTCCTGGTGGGAGGGACTAAGCACCACCTAGACTCCGCACTATTGGTCTGGGCAATTCTAATGGACACCAGTGCTTCTCATGGTACATTTCTTCAAGCACATTCTTTGCTGCTTCTAGCACAAGTTCTAGAGAGTAGGGGAGGGAGGCCTTTTGGTAGCAAAGTTGGTTAGTGATTAGAGTGTCAAGGATGCTATGGATGGGATTACTTGGCAAAGGATCAAGATTGTCGGATGGCTAGGCAAGAACTAGACCATTGACCTAGATACGATCCTCTCAGACAAGGAGGGAGCACACTGGCACCTATGGTTATGGGAGGGTTGTCCTCTTAGATTTGACATTAAGTGAAATCTAGGGAATGGATCTAGCCCACTCGTGTTGGGTACTCTGAGAGGGTGGAGGAGATGGCTTTCTTCTATTACGCAACCCGTATAGGTCACCATTTGTAGGTGGAGATAGCAGCATGGAATCCCTTGAGGGAGTGAAACTGAGCCAAGCAAGAGGTCTCAAAGGAGATCGTTCCCCCCCGGTTCTAGTCCTGCCTCTCATCTTTCTTGCATCGAATGAACATTTCCTACTTCTTATGGATGGTAACACATGGGGAATTTTACCCATTGGCCCATGGTGGGAGCAGATGAAGGTAAATAGAAGATGCCATTCCTATACAAACATTGTGATAGAGACCATTCCTTGCTACCTTTAGGGATGCCTGGTAGCATAGAGGGTCTGGTTAGTAGCTCTGAGGATAGTGGCAAGTACTCAGCGCATAGAGAGTGCCTTCACTTGGGAATGGTGGCTTGGCTCACTGGGGGGCGCATGCATTCTAGATCGACCCCAACTCACCATCCTTTTGAATTCATGGACAGATAGTGACCAAGATGGAGGCATACGAGGTAGTTCCTCCCAATACCTTTGGTAGAGGACAGTGTGTGGGAGACAATGGCTAGCATCACTTCTTATTATACCAGGGTTGCTCGCTATAGTTGTATAGTGGGAGGCCAGCAAACCACCCCGGATGTGACCCTAGTTGCCATATAGTAGGACATCATTTACACTTGGGAGTGTGGGACTCTGGGATCTAGACCGATTGCCAAAAGGCAAGCATGCTTTTGCAAGGCATGGCCTACAGGCTCCTTGTATATTCTTATGAAGATGGACATCCATTGGTCGTAAAGTCCACCATCATGGTTATTAGCCCTTGTTCTAAAGACTTTGTAGGCAGTATGCTGGGAGCTCACAAAACAAGATGTCCCCTTCAAGCAGCTTCTATTTTCCCCCTTTTTTCCTTAATGCTAACCTTTGGTTTTGCTAATTTATATGGTGGTTTTTTATCAAGCATTAATAGAAGTTCCTTTTTGAGAGAGAGAGAGAGAGAGAGAGAGAGAGAGAGAGAGAGAGAGAGAGTCACCAGTCTAGTGGTTGGAATAACCACACCATGTTGGCGAACCACAGTGTGGTAATGGCACATAATGTGTAATATAACACATTCAGTGTGATACATTGAATGTGTTATAACAACAGCCATTTGTTAACATATTCTATCTCATGAAGAAGTTGCGGAAGAGATAACTTTGGCTAGTCTTAACAGAAAAAGGGGCCGAGTGGGCTACTGCATGATTGCATGTAGGGAGAAAAGAAGGAGAACCTCCTCATGATGGTGATGTAGACATCTCTAAACAAAACCTCCACAAATTTTTACTGTAGGTACAACAAAAGCATCCGAGAATATCTTAGCAAACCTTGCTGTGATACCATGATAGACATCATGGTTGGAGAGGATCAAAGAAAGAATGCACATGATTAAAGATAGGAGGCACAATGCTGATGTGAATGATCCTTTCGGAGCAAGTACAATGGCCTCCTTTTATAGGCAAGGGGTTTCCTTGTTCTTCTAGAAACTCGGCATCACATGATGTCAAAAGAGGACTCTCTCGTGACCTCACAAATGATGTCGCACACAACAAGATTCCCTAGGGACACTACACACCCACACGTGAGGGACACTCTCACTCTAGAATTAGGACTCTCACTCGCACTAAGACTCCAATATCCAGCTCCATTCATTGAGCCCTATGCCTCCTTTGCCATGATTGCAAATCCACAATCAACAGTAGGAAAATAGTTAGAATTTGAAATTTAAATACTATATTTGTTAAAAACTTTAGCATTGTTTGAGGTGGTTAAAGTTATTTTTACCAATATTTTATAAAGGGAGCATTTGGTAGCACATGATAGTTTTACTAAAGAAAGCCCCCCCTCTGGCCCCCTCAATTTGTCATGGGGATGGAGTATGAGCATCTACCTCAACCTAACTCACTCACTCTTCTAATAGTAACCCAAGCCCACACTCTCACACACACACAAACAACCCCCCCCCCAACCTTAAAACCCCCTCACCTAACCACCCCCCCACCCACTTCCCTTCCCTGTGCCATTTTCCATTGACGCCTTTTATGCAAATGTCTTGTTTGTTGCTTTGGTGGCTAGTAACGACAGACTTCTTAAGATGCTTCGTGTCGATGGAGAACGCAGGTGCCAATATCTCCCATCATTTTGTCGGATGAGCCATGCCAGATGAAGCCGGTTTAGAGCCTCTAAGCATCAACGGACTTCTTGTTTCGCAAGGTAAGACGCAATCATAATTGGAATGCCCTCAAATGAGCTCATGGTTGATATCTCCTTGGGCATTGCACTTCTTACAACGATCTTAGTCATCCGATCTCAACGGTTTGCACTTGCTGACAACATTGGTGGCTGTGGCAGACAAAGATGCACTGCACCACATGGCCTTGGATTATTGCGAATTGAGTCTCCTGATCGTATCCTCTCCAGGAAAAGAGAGGATATCTAATAATCTGAGAAGCAAAGGAGATGGAACCTAAACATAAGCAAGTGAGCCGGCGCCCCTTCAGCCTAAGATCGATTCGATAGGTGGATGCCTCAATTACGCAAGGGCAATCATGGTGAATCGCTTCTGCTACATTTACCTAGATTAATCCAGGAACATTCCCAAACTCATCCTCTAAAAACACAACATAGTCACTCATAAGGTTGAAAACCATAAACTCCATCATGCATAGTAGGGACTAGCTACAACTGATGTCATTAGCCCTCAACAATGGGTGTAGACCATAGTATAAAAATATGCTCTCACACACACAAATCCACACACCCACACATACTTGCGTTTATTTATACAAAGTCTTCGTACTAAGTTTCTATTGGCACTTTGGAGGTGAAGGGGAGACTCAGCCATGACGAAGGCTAGCACTAAACACTACTTTGACCTCCCTTCCAGCACCCATAACCGCACTTGGACAAACCTGAGAAGGGACGGCAATTTAGTCACTATATCGTAAAGCACTTCATAGTGGTTTTCAAGCCCATCAGTGGGAGATAGGCACGATTAATCGAGTGGATGTGGATCCCCTCTGAAGTAACTCGTAGATGCTTCGGCAGACTCTCCATAGAGAGCAAGGTAGAAGGTGTGAAGTGCAGCGGTGTGGAGCAACAACAGAGAGAAAATAGCAAACACTCACAAGAGAAAACCACAGAACAAAAGAGATTGGCACAAGATTGCGGGGAAAACCTTCTCAGCTATGGAGAAAAACCCTCCACTGGTCACTGCCCAACTGTGCACTTATATATAGGGGGCATCCCCTACCTTGAACTGGCCAACGAAAAAGGCTTACCCACGGAGGGCGAAGCCGACTGGCTGGTCGGTGGCAATCTAGGGGTTAGGGGGCCCAACTCGCCCCCCACCACCATGTAGGTAGCCTGGTGGCAATCCTAATCAGGGCCATTACAAGGCCTCTGGGTGGGAAAACAGGCTCGTGCCCCCCATGACAAGCTAGCATAGGCTAAGGACCAAAAACCTGACAAGGGGTAGGGTGCATGCCATGACAGCACCTCTCCGGGCCCCCCCTTCCATCAGGACAGCATTCACGGGACTCCCCTCGGCCTCTCCTAGGCAGGCATACCTGCAACAATGGCCTTGGTACTCCCTCACATGGGCGGGCAAACCCACAACCAAGGCCCTTACTCAGGAAGACAGGAGATGAACTCTAAGACCCCCTCTCAGCTTAGGGATCATGAATCATCTTGAGGGAGCTGGAATGATCATTGAGCAGCTGCTACACCAAGGGCTTGGTGAAGAGGTCCGCCTTGTTATCCTCAAAGTCTTGCAGTACACCAACTAGATCTTATCCTCAAGAACCTTATGTCGAAGATAGCGGTATTGGATCTCAATATGCTTGGCGCAAGCATCAAACACAAGATTCCTTGCAAGAGTAATACAACTCTGATTGTCATTGTGAATGACTATCAGGGCTGTCTGTGGGGACCCAATCTCTCCAAGCAGGCGTCGGAGCCAAACTGCCTCACAAGTAGCAAAACATGCAGCACGATACTCTACCTCAATAGAAGAGAGAGCGGTTGTTGGTTTCTTCTAGTAGCTCCAAGTGGTGTTGGCCGAGTCGAGAGTGAAACATTACGCAGTGGTGGAGCGGCGAGTGTCGCAATCTCCTCCCCAATCGGAGTCACTCCAACCTAAAAGCTGGATCCTGGAATGTTGTCTGGACTGATAGAACAACCCTCGATTGCAAGACACCTAAAGATACCGAAGGATTCGCAGACTAGCCTAAGCTCCCAATGAGTCTTCTTAGGTGTCTACATGAAGGAACTGAGAAGACCAACAAAGTAGCATAGATCTAGTCTGGTATTGAGGAGCCAAATCAAAGATCCTGGTACGTACTTGCCTCCATTGGAACACTGGGATCATACTTGGTCAATTTCATCCTGGGGTCCATGGGTGAGGAAATGGCACAACAGTCGGACATATGAAAAGCCTCCAGAAAGTCCTCAGTAAAACGTTTCTGTGACACAAGGAACCCTCCGGTCCCTATGATATCTCCAGACCGAGGAAGAAGTGTAGAAGATCGAGATTTGTCATCTCAAAGGCTTCTCAAATGGCTTGAGATGAGAAAGAGCTTCCTTGGTCTCAGCAATATGGACAGTATGACTTCCTGTAATGAACAAATCATCGACATATAGGATGATGAGGGAAAGAAGTCTTCCTTGACGGTAAATGTACAGGTTGGGATCAGCCCAAGATCGGTGGAAGTGCTTGCGAACAAAGAACTCATCAATCTTCTAATTACAAGCTAGAGGAGCCTGCTTAAGTCCATACAAAGCTTTTTGTAGCCTGTAAACCATTCCCTCAAACTTGGAAAACCCAGGCAGTTGCTCCACATAGATCTCTTCCTTCAAATCACCATTGAGACATGCAGATTTAACATCCATCTGTTAGATGGGCCACTACTCATGAGCTACAACTGCTAGTAATGTACGAAGAGTGGCCATCCTATCGGTAGGAGCAAACGTGTCATCATAATCAATCCCAGGGTGCTGAGAGTATCCTTTGGCCACAAGTCGGGCTTTGTGCTTATCCAGAGTGCCATCAGAAGAATACTTGGTCTTGTAGATCCATTTGACACCAATAATGGAACGCCGTTGTGGGCGAGGTACTAACTCCCAAGTGCCATTCCGCTTAATGGAATCGAACTCCAGTTCCATGGCCTGCTTCCAATGGGGCTGAGAGAGGACTTCCCTGACATTCAAAGGCTTTGTGTCTTTGAGGGTCCGGGTCATCAAGGAATAGTTAACCTAAAGTGGAACTACCTCCAAAACCTTTTCCTTATTGCGATGGGATTGTCGAGGTCCATCCTCCTCTCGAAGCCATGAGGGAGGAATATTAGTGGCAGCTGAGTCACGAAGAGTCTCAATCAACCAACGAGGAACCTTTTGAGAACCAAACCCAGAACTATCCCCAGCGTCGTGGAGAGGTGGTGAATCATCTAGATCACTATCAGGAGACTCTTGGGAGAAGACTCAGGAACTACCGGAGCAGGGGATATTGAGAGCATAGAATCATCACAACCATCATCCTTGGGTGCTGGAAAAAGAGATGGGGTATGATCAATGACAAAAGATGGAAGTTGCTCATCAAAAATAGCATCCCTGTTGAGAATAATCTCCTTTTTGGAAGGGTCATACAATCGATAACCTGTAGATTGGGAATTGTATCTGACAAAGATCGTGAGTAGACTTTACATCTAACTTCCCCGTTTGCTTCCTGGGAATGTGTACGAAGGCATCACATCCAAATATGCAGAAATAGAGAACATCAGGCTTCTTGCGACAGTGGCTTCAACCAATAAGAGCCGAGGAACTTCCCGGTGAGTAAGCATGGACTCAGACATCTCTACCACGGTACAATTGTTGCATTCAACAACACCTACTTCAGAGGTCATGCCAGTGTTGGCAAACTCGTCAAATGCCTTTCGTCACACAAAACTCCTCATATGGATGAGAACAAAATCCACCACCTTTGTCCAACAGAAGAGCTTTTACATGAAAGTTAGATTCATTCTCAACTAAGGCACACCATTTCCGAAAGCGAGAATATGCCAAAGAAGTATATCCACATAAACCGACTGAAGTCATTGACCAGTAGCATGAAGTAGAGAGCCCCACCAAGACTGGCAACAAACATCGGTCCACAGAGATCAACATGGACCAACTCTAACGGACTGGAAATCCCAAAGTCTTTCAACCCAACTACAAAAGGACTCATATTCCAGGATGCCCCGCTATCAATGATTCAATCTCGACATCTGTGGCTTGGAGAGACAAAACCCCCTCTCCAACAAAGGATGTAAGAGAATCAAGCATTTCAATATGCACAAAAGCGAGAGTGATAGCAACAGAGGAAGATCCTGACCCTCTGGAGGAACCGGAGCCTTTGTTGTTAGCCCGATGCAGGCACTGCCTCCAGTAATGTCCCTTTTCGCTGCAATGATTACACAACCTTTCCGCCTTCAATGCCTCTTTCTCAACTTCAATCCTCGTATCAGGGGAATGACATCCTTGAAACTTGCTCGACTACCGAGCTTCCAAGGCATTGGAGCCGCCGCTATGGGTTCAAGTTTGAAACCGATCCTCTTGATCCAACACCATAGGCACTAATTCTTCCAAGGTGAGAGTACTCATCTTGCCACTCGTAATCAAGAAAGAATAAAAAGAATTTGATCCATGGCCTGCATCATATCTTCTTTCAGCTTCAAGGTCATGGCCTCGAGGCGATCTTCATTGGATGTTTCGGCAGAGTCCTTTGATTTACCTTTTTTCGAGCGCTTATCTCGTGTATTTGATCTGGCATCATCACTGCTAGTGTCTGAATCTCATCAAGCATCATTGCCCTGTATGGGTTGAAGTGGTTGATTTTCCAAATTACATGAGAACAGAGCTTCCAGGCTTAGCCATGACATTGGGACAAGTGATCTGTCCCCCTCGTCCCACAGGTAATAAAAACCGTTTTTGCATCTTATGGGATACTAATAGACCAACCCCCTCTGCTATTGCAGTTGAGATTGAGGGTGTTAATTTGGGAAAGAAATATTTCACTTTAAAATGGGGCATTTTTGCTGGAGCTTGTTTCTCTTATCACAAGTTTGGGCACCTAGCTTCTGAGTGTACTATTGAGATGGGACAACAAATTAATGGCCATATCTTCAAATGAGATCTCATTTCCTACCTGAAGTATCTACCAAGCTTGCTGAATCTCCTTTCCATAGCTCAAGTGACACCATGTGAGAACTGCAACGATGCAGAGCAACAAGGGAGAGAAAACAACACTCTCACTAGAAAGAAAGAGATCTCAGGAAAAACCTCCTCAACTGCTGGAGAAAAACCATCCACTGGTGACTGCCCACCTATGCATTGAGATGATGAAATTGGGGGAGGAGCCCTTGGCCCCCGGTGCCCTAAACTGACCCATGCAGGATTAGGCCGACTGGGCAATGTAGGGGGGTCAAGCGCAGGGTACGGACGAGTGACCCGCAGCACGCATCAACCTCTCCTCACATGCATAACCAAGGCCCTCACCCTGGTACCCCCGTGACAGTCTGCCGTGGGCTTGGCTAACACTTTGAAGTTTGGAGGCTCTTGGACCTCTACATTACCAAAGGCGCTCAGAGATGCAGGTTCTCTTGGCATTGTTCCAAATGTTTCTGTCACTCAGCTTTCTATTGATTGCTGCATTTACAGTGATGGTGCCGAAGCCACTGTTTGACCGTCTCGCAATGCTTGGGATCATAGTAAATCCGTTTGTATCTGTTGGTGACTTGATGCCGGATTCAGATGACGTTGGGTGGGAAGGCTTTGACCCACGTTCACTGAGTTTCCACTCCAGGTCGTGGATCACGTTGTTGAGCTCATCCTTGCTCGGTTTTGTCTCCACGTTACCCTTCCTGTTGAAACCATATCGACAGATAATCTCGGTGATGTCTTCTCTAGCAGTAGGGAATGCATTGGTGCAAGCTTTGATGTAATTCGACGCCCTGTCGCTCAAATCGCGTGCAGGATCAAGCGTTTCCGACCTGGCTGGGAAGTTCCGCGGTGCTTGTATGGTTTGTGGAGGCAATCTCGATAAAGTGGGCTTCCTCATTCTCTCTTGAATAGATTTGCCATGCTTTCTATTTGATTGCCTTACACCACACAAAAAGCGTAAAGCAACGCGAGATCGCCACTTACTGGATAAGTCCGACGAATAAGTCGAAATTGGAGTCTTCCTGCATCAATTTGATCGTCCTCAAACATGTGTAAAAGCTGAATATCTTCCGCTTGTGCAAATGGAAGATTCTCCATATTCCTTTGATCCAATTCAGAGGGACAGAGAGTCGGAGAAACAAAGAGAGAGAGAGAGAGAGAGAGAGAGAGAGAGAGGAAATCGAAACGTCAAGCCAATGGTTGATAATTGAAACGCCGTCTCCATATCTCGCCCAAGCCTTCATATGACACGTGGCTATTTCTCTTCTCCAAGCTGCCATGTGTCATGCTTTTGTCCATGGTTAATAGGTAGTAGGTCACATCAAAAAGTACATTGCAATGAGGGGAGGGTACTTATATAGTACCTCCTTATCCCCTTTGACCTTTCTCCCGAGTACTAATTATCCTAACCCCCACTAACTAGTTGAAAACACTTGCGCTAACCGCACTAACAGCCTGAAGTACTTTAACCAGCGGATGACTCAAAGACAAGTAATGAGTTGTAGGTGATTGCACAATCTGAAGTATTTGAACCACAAGTGACTTCAGCTACAACAAGAGATGCCTGAGACCTTACTTGAACCAAAGGTGACTCGTACAGAAAAAGAGATGTCTGACACGAAGGCAAAAACCTTAAATGAGCAGCCATAGATATACTTAACCCACTCAAAATTTGTGGAGCAATGGTTCAGCTAGGCCTGTCCATCTTGAAGTTTTAAAAGAAAATAATAAACATGGCACATGATGGTATACACAAGACCTGTATATATCTAAATGAATCCAGGAACATGCCCAAACTCATCCTCTGAAAACACAACACATTGGGCAGTTTCAATCTCATGACAGTCACAAGGTTGAAAACTATATACTCCATCACGCAGAGCAAAGGCTAGCTCATATCATCAGCACCCAATGATGGGTGTAGACCATAGTATAAACACAGCTCTCAAAGAATACATGCCCACACACCCACAGGTACTTGAGCATCCAATCTAGTGAGCACTCCGGAGGTGAAGGGCATATTTAGCCATGACAAAGCATAGCACTAAAGGAAAAGACTAATAAAAAAGAACTTCATCAAGTTGCATATGCCTGTGAAGACTATATAATTTCATTTTAGTCTCTCTCCAAAATAAACATTTCTACTCACCACTAATGATAGAATTTATCTCAATATCAGCAAGCCCAACATGCACTAAAACCTCACAAAGTGAAATGAATGCCCTCTTAACACAATATCTAGATGAATCCAGGAACATGCCCAGACTCATCGTCTAAAAAAGCGACACATAGCGCAGTTTCAGTTGCATGACAGTCCAAACGTTGAAAAAAATTAAAACTCCATCATGCAGAGCAGGGACTAGCTACACCTGCAAAGACCAACTCCGATCTGAGCAAGAAATTCATCATATCATTGCCTTGTCATCAATAAAGTTAAAAACTCTGAAATATGGTCACCTTGCTGCCCGGATCACCCCGTTGTTTTCATAAGCACAACTTCAAACTGGGTAAGAAAATATAACAAGAATAGATGTGACAACTTTCATCCCACAAATTTGAAAGAAAGCAACGGTGTACAAACTTCGATTCTGTACAGTTCAAACCCCAAGACAGGCACAGAGACAGAGCATGTCAAGAAACAACAGTACTATCTTCGGCATTATGTGGCACATCAGCAAACAAAGCGCAAATTATAGATAAAATCGTACATATCGTACTGCAGTTGGGGAATGTCAGAGAGGAGAAAAGCCAAACAGTGACCGATACAAACAAGTAAGAAGGTGAGACAAGCTCACAACAACGGGCATCCAAAACAGTCCGACCAAAAAAGCACACAAGCTTAATCTTAAAGGCAAGGAAACTAATCACGAAGTACTGCACGGTACAGTTCAAAATCAAACCATCTCGCTAAAATACGTGCTGGTAAAGTTGCAGGTCAACTTCCAAATGTAACTCTCGATTTGCCCACGCCTCTCCAACATGGAATGAAAGAATATCAGGCAGAACAGTATACGATTGAGTTGGCCCATCATTAATCTTTACCTCGATAAGTCACACTACAAGGGCATCCAACAACGCTCGAAAGAATCAAGCAGATAAGACCGTGAAACATGCACAAAGCACGAGGAAATGGCACGCGACCAACTCACAACTATGGTGGTTTTACCGTTCATATCCCTGTCATTTTTTTAAAGCTTGCGTTTTCCAGATGCCCTGACAGAAAGGGCTTATTCTCACAGGACGACTTCAAGAGGATTTGCGCCTACAGTCGTAAAAGACTCGTGAATATGCCGCAACATTGGCTCATCTTTAACCCAATCTTGCGCTGGCGCGTTTACAAAATGAGCATACAATTTGTTCTTCGCACAAGTAACAGAAATAAGGCTGTGCGCCACAGGGCTGTCGATCTCGTACTCATAGTACAGCTGGCCAGAAGAGGCGGTCTTGTCTGTGGCCTGAATGTTGTCCGCAGAAGCAATGATATCCTGTAGGTTCACGTCCGACAGGGCCAAATTGTTGAGTACGCTATCTCGTGGGGCGAGCCTGCGGAAGCCAGCGAGGAAAGTGAGGTAAACCTTCTCCTGCTTGCGGCGAGGGTTGTAAAACTCGCTGTCAGTACCGTTGGTTCCCTTCTCCACCTTGGATATGAGGCGTTCTTTCCAGCCATCGGGGACATCGTACACGTACTCAGCTGAGTCACGTTTGCTGGCGTTTCCACCATAGCCACCGTAGCTAGAGGCACTAGCAGCGGTGCCGAAGTATGTCTGGAAGGAGGAAGGGTCAGCAGAGGCGAGGGGAGGAGAGGAAGATGAGACGAGAAGGGCAGCAGCGAGGGCAGCGAGGCCAGAAGAGACGCAGGGGTTTTTGCGGGGAGGCAGGGAGGAAGAAGAAGCAGAGGCGGTGATGGAGGAGGAGGTAAAGCGTTTCGTAAGGCACCTTGGTGAAGGAGGAGGAGAAGAAGAAGAGGAGCTTGAAGAGTGGCAAAGTGGCGAAGAAGAAGAAGAAGAAGAAGGAGAAGAGGCGCTCAAGAGAGATGCCATTGCTATGGTGGGTGGTTTGTTGCTTGAGGACTCAGGAGGCACACTGTGTGTGTGTGCGTGTGCGTGTGCGTGTGTGTGTTGTGTGTCTCCAAATCCTATCCAGACTAGCCCAATCCCATATACTCGAATTTACGTATTCCAATAATTATTCAGCCATGGTTTTTCCTTTTCATGTAGTGCTCAAAATGCCCATGCCCTCGTACACTCTTTGCTTGAGTCAATTGTACCCTGTTCCTTTGGTTCCCACACTCTACTTCCCATCTTCTAAAATTGTATAGTCTCCGTAGCATTTTTCCCCTCAGTGACATTTTCATGATTTAGACCTTCTTGCTAGTTATTCAAAACTTTTGACCTTTTAAGCTCATCTATATGGTGATCAAGCCCTTTATCAATTGTGAGCATAATGATAACTTGAGTTCGCTCATCCTTCTCGACTTCGTCAACTTTTGTAGGATGTGGAGTTTTCTTCCAATTCACATAACGCCATAAACTCTTGAACATAAGCAAGTACTTGACTTGCATTTGCCAAGCGTGGAAACCTTCACCATTGAATTTCTCATTGGAGGCAATTTCTTTGGCCATTGATACAAAATGAAGCATAGTGTTCTACAAAATAAAGAAGTTAAGATAACACTTTGAAATGAACCGTTAGATTATGGCCAATAGGTCTTAGAGGTGACTAGTCAATGATAAGGTTGACCACACTTAAAAACCTTTGAGATAGGGTATTGCCACATGTCAATTAATAAGGGCCTTAGCCAACCTTTAGAAATATAAGAGCCTTAGGAAATCCACTTTATGTAAGGAAATAAAGAGAAGAGATTGTCGCAGCGTTGAAGAACTTGATGATATAGAATCCTTCCAGAAACCTACAAGCAAATATTCAAGCGGATGGCCAAACGAAGGCTTTAGGGAGACTCGCGATAGATGCAAGCAGCTATAGCACCACAAAGGGCACTCCACGATATCGGGTGGATTGAAGGATACGTCTTAGCAGCAACGAACCACATCATATACTCATTATCACATCTTCACAACACTTCCTTGCACAAGAGAATTGTGACTATGTAGAACCAGTGATTGTAGTGGTCGTAGAGAGATAGCCGATGATGAAATATGAAGGCGCCCTTCTGATAAGCACCCAAGCAAAAAAGTGCTTAGCAACACCAGCTACAACCTTCACAACAACAACAAGAAGGTTTTTGGCAATAGACAAACAAGAGGATAAGGGGTCTTGAACAAAATAGTCTCATCGAACAGATCCAATGGTAAAACAGCCGGTCTCTTGCATATTATGAGCATTAGCATACAATATAAAATTCTCTAGCAATCAGTCAATCGAAGGCTCCTAAAAAATCACTGTCAAATAAAGGGAGAAGCGATGAACCCGTGAACGACCTTCTGGAAAAACACCGATGGATGCAAGCATTACAGTGCATGCAGTAAGCTTTAAATAAATCTTTCACAACTTTTGACTATGCTTGAACCAAATGCTAGCCACCATAAAATTGTCATAGTAGTGTAGGGGTAGCCGAATAATAAAATCAGTGACGGTGAGATGAAAAGACGCCACTTAAATTTGCCTGGAAACCAACAACAAACAGTGGCTTATTCTTGATAAAGCCACTGAGGAGAAATGAGATTCGGCTAGAAAACTCGATACAACAGGCTATGGGAACAACACATGGGCAACAACCCTTTCACATAAAAATAGAGAATGAACCCTCTAATAGGTCTGGTGATAAATACCTAGGAGAACGTAGCCTAGTAGAGGCATTGAAATAGAAGGCTCTGACATCATGTCAAGAAAGGGGATGAGAGAGGAGAGAGCTAGAATCATGACGTGGGACAAGGGATAAGAGAAGAATGTAGAACCACAAGATCTAAGCCAAAGCATAAAGTGTCTACATTAGCTATCAACCTCACATTCAAAGCTCCTTGTGATCCACAAGGTCACCCAAGCCTCCATCATCCCCAATCCAAATCCTATCCAAGATCTACACCAACCAATCAAGCTGATGGAGATTTCTAGCCCTATAGACACCTTGATGTAATAATCTCAACATGTATGTATATATTAACTAAGAAAAAATACCAATTCTTGCAACATATTTTAGAAAATCCTAAATTCCATTCCGTAATGTAAAAAATTAAAGGATTTGAGCAAGACATTGTGTTGCACCCAACCTATTGCTTGAGCAACAAGTTGCGGTGCAATATGAAGAGACTTTGTTGATTTAAGCAAATAGTCGTGTTTCACTCTAGAGTGTTGCTTGAGCAACAGGTTTCATGCAACACAACCTAGAGACAACCTTTTGCATGCGAATATGTAAGATAAAATGTGTATTCAACAAAAGGGGTTCTTTTTTCTTAAGGAGTTACAGAATTTTTGCTTACATAAGGGGTTTTTGAATTTCCAAAGTGGAAATTTCCATACAGGGTACTTTTCTCATCCCAAAATTTGAATTAGGGGTGTATATAGGCTATGAAAGTCCATTGGTCCGTTTAAAAATACATGTTGAATGCACATGCTAGATGGGGTTTTTACATAGAGAACACCCTAGGTCTAGCAATGAGAGATGACCTTGTGCCAAAAATATGTAGTCTTGAAAATGACAATTGGTCATATTTGAATTGCAAAGTGTTTGATCCTACCCAACCTTATGAATCGAAAGTTGAGCCATGGGCATTGTCCCATATTCATGCCGAATATGGGCTTCATTGTTTTTAAAACGTTTCTTTTAGTTCTCAAACTACTATTTAAATAATTTACCAAAAGTGGGAGAACAGTATTAATTATTTGCAATATGCACTAATCCTTCAATCATTCATTGATTTTCATTCATATTCTTTATTTTGTTGTTTTATAATAATTATTATTTTTATTGTATTTTATTATTTCTAATACTTTTTAAATATATTAGAATTAGTTTAATTTAGTCTTATTTGTTATTTATTTGTATTTATCTTTATTTATTCTTATTTATATTCTTTTCTATATTTATTCTTACATCAACATAGCCATTTCATGCTCGCTTTATTTTAAAACACCATAGTAGCTAGCTCATTTATGCTAGCACAAATCTCTTGGGTATGTCGCATTAGAGGCAGTAGTAAATCTAACATCCAAATCATTTCAAATCTAGAGTTAACCTTGTGACTATCTAGCAAGCCTTGTACTCTTTTAAATGATGTGTGATTGCTTCTTGGAATGCTTTTACCAATGTGATACCACTTTTGTTGTTATCTGTCTAATGGGGTAATGCTCATAAGCATAAATCTCTGATGCCAATGCCTTCGGGGCTCTAACTTCTAGGGCTTGCTAATGTATGAGATGACACTCCTAGAGTGGTTTCCGCCGTTGATGGCAGTGACTCTAGACATTGCCTACCTTTTGCAACCTTCTCTTTGGTACCTTGAATGGTTTTTAAAAATTCCTACCTAGGACCTTTTGTTTGCCTTTATTATTTATAATGATAAGTGTCAAATGAAAAAATGATGCCAATAGTAAATGCGTAAACCACTTCTGCAAAATAGATATAAACGTCATATACTTAGGAATATAGACAACCATATGGATTCAAAGATAATTTAAAAAACATTTAAGGAGCAAATGAGAGCATGGGTTGAGAAGGGATTAGAGGAGGTATGGGAGGATTAGTGTGCTTGGTATGTGGGGTGGTTAGAAAAGGAGTGTAAAGGGGAGATTTCACGGGGTGTACATAAAAGAATAATTCATCATTGGAAAAGTATACGTGTGTGTGTGTGTGTGTGTGTGTGTGTGTAAAGAAATAAGTGTCTATGTGTGAGATACATTTACTAATCACAATGTGTGTGTGTGTGTGTGTGTGTGTGTGTGTGTCCCACCCCCCAACCAGAGGATAAGACCACATGTGGATAGTAAGCCCACCATGTGGAACTTAGTCCGACCTATTGACAACAAGTGAATAAAAGTTTATCTTTATGATACATGAAAAAATGAAAAAATCATGCCAATAGTAAATACGTAAACCACTTCCGTAAAATAGATATAAAAGTTAGTAAAAAATAAGGCGGATCACAAAATGACTAGGGATTATCCATGCTAAAGAATAATCCTATGTATGTAAATTAATTGGATGGCACTAGCCCGCCGGCCAAAGGCTGGTTGAAAAATCAAAGTGTGTGTTTAGATTAAAAAGTCCCATCAATAATTGTGCCATACAATTAATTCCATCGATTATATTAAAAGTAAAAAAAGGAAAACATTAAGGTAAACCACTAGTAAATACGTAAACCACTTCCATAAAATAGATATAAAAGTTAGTAAAAAATAAGACAAATCACAAAATAACTAGGGATTATCCATGCTAAAGAATAATCCTATGTATGTAAATTAACTGGATGGCACTAGCCCGCTGACCAAAGGCTAGTTGGAAAATCAAAGTGTGTGTTTAGATTAAAAAGTCCCATCAATAATTGCGCCATACAATTAATTCCATCAATTGGATAAAAAGTAAAAAAAGAAAAACATTAAGGAAAAAAAGTTTGAGACATCTAAGTTGAAAACTGCAACAACTAGAGTGTGCAAAATTTTCAACCAAAATTAAGAATTTTTAATAATATTGAGTTTGACAAACACAATATTGAAAAAAGATATCAAATCCTCAAGTAGTCTAGGTTCCAAGGTCACTATTCATCCAAACAAACTAGTTGTTAGAACATCATAGTTACGTTTGGGTAGACAAGTAATGCTTGTTTTTCCTAGCTTCTTATTGCTTTACCTAGGAATATAGACAGCCATATGGATTCTTAGATAATTAAAAAAAAGTTTAAGTCACAAGTGGAGTAAGGAGCGAATGAATGCATGGGTTGAGAAGGGATTAGAGGAGATATGGGAGAATCATGTCTAGGGTGGTTAAAAAGAGAGTGTAAAACGGAGATTTCACAGAGGGGGTACATAAAAGAATAATTTATAGTTAGGAAAGTATACATGTGTGTGTGTGTGTGTGTGTGTGTGTGAGAGAGAGAGAGAGAGAGAGAAGAAAATAAGTGTTTGTGTGTGCGAGAGACATTTATTGATCAAATTGTGTGTGTGTGTGTGTGTGTGTGTGTGTGTGTGTGTAAAAATGAGGGTCTAGGATCTAGGGTTTTCTGGGATCAATATTTTTATTTACACCCAACCTAAATAGATTGCTCAGAAAATAGGTTGATTTAAGCTAACCTTTTACTCAAACTTGGGTGAAAATTAACATGTTGCTTGATTCTTTAAAAAAAGGTTTATTAATGGAATACGTGTGAAGTGTGTTAGTCAAATCGAAGTAAAAATTAAAAACCTTGGTTTAGGGTTATAAATTTGATACTTGTTATTTGATGGAAGCGACCTCTTGTTTAATTTTTCTCATTTTCTTATATATTTTTCTAAAATCATGTAAAAGAGGGGTGTTGTATGGGAGCAATGAAGTCGTGACCTTTGGAAAAATATTGATCTTGATCCCCTGAGCATTTGCCATTTTTAGAAGCATAGGAAAATAAACTATATACATCATTCCAAACAGCTGGTGTATCTTTACACCACCTATAAATTGAATTCAACAAACTTACTCTAGTTAAGTCAATGTTAAAAGCTATATGTAAATTTTTTTATATTTTCACTATCAAGCACTTGAGAAAGCTGTGGAGGTGACTCGCACAATGTTAAAATTGATCTTAAATTTGGAGTTTATTAGATCATTGAGTGAAGGTGACTTCACAACTCCATTTAATGATGTAATAAATCCAAATGTTGCAATATAGATGAGAGATGTGAGGTGACTTTTGCTCTAATTGTGTGGAGGTGACCTATCTACTCTTACAAAGCCACTCAATTTTGGAGTTTAGCATGTGGCCATTGAGGAGGTGACCGTTCTAAAAAAAAGTCCAGACAAAGCAAGAAAGCTAAAAAAAGTTTGACTATTGTGTTTAATATAGTCTTTACTAAATTAAAGTGCAATGAGCCCATAATAGCATAAGTTCTTAAACCCCTCAAGGCTAGGAGAATGAAGAATACAACAGTTGATTCTAGTTAGGGATTAGTATTGAACCATATAAATTGCTTTAGATAGTGCATATATGTCCCAAGAGAACTAAAGCAATGGGAATAACCCCATCCACCTGTGTGTGTGTGTGTGTGTGTGTGTGTGTGTGTGTGTGTGTGTGTGTGTCTTTTGTCGATGTCGGTGGCAATGTTGTGCCTGGTGCGTACATGTTGGCGTGCGTGCATGCATGTGCGCACGCACATGCACACGCACAAGAGAGAGAGAGAGAGAAAGAGAGAGAGAGAGAGAGAGTTTTGCTATAGGACAACCAATTAGCAAGCAACAAATAACAAGGAGGGGGCACAAATGCAAAAAAATTAATGATCAGCAAACAAAGACGAGAGATGCAACAATGCAAAAAATTAACAATCTCTTGACCCGATTAATGATGGCAGGTCAGCATCAATGATGGCAACTAGGCGAGGAGGGCAAGACTAATTAGCATCAACCACAACAAGTTGGCACCAGCAACCACAGCAACAAATGGCCTAATTAGATGCAAGATCAACTTGACGCTACAAAAGTAGAGGATTGGTCAATGATTGCTCTCCAATTAACCTACCAGCCTCTCATATTAACATACCTACAAGTAAAGACTTGAGTAAGAGGGTAACAACTTTGCAAGATGGTAAGCAAAGGCATGTGATTGCCACTATCGAAATGCATCATTCAAAGAACATCTATGGAAAATTTTATAATTTACCACAAACCCTTGCATGTTAGAGAGGGAAATCCTCCAAACTTTTGGCACTGCAAATCCTCAATAAGCTAGTTTACTGATGTGTCTATGTTGTGAATTCCTTCTCATTCACATAACAATGCCTGATGATATGGGTCATGATTGTTGGCCTGCAAGGGAAAAAAGAGACACAGACAGTCGTGACTCCTCCGAATGGAGTTGTGCTTACCTAGCTTTTGCAAATGAGAAACCGATGCTGCAGTTGTGTTGCTACTGAGGTGCAAGAGTCTTGCCCTTCTATTCACTATCACGTTTTATAATAATGTACATAGTAGCAAGAAACTTGTCCCTACAATAAAAATAATCGAACTCTTTGGACATTCTACCACAAGCATTGTACCTTTGAAACCACATTGTCATCAACCGTGAGGAGCACCGAGGGTCAAGCTTTGAGGGGTCCTTACCTCATCAACGCTATAACCAAAGCATGGCTTCTGACTACACTTGGAGATGATTATCTGACTCTCAATATATAGAAATCCCCATTGATGGTGTGGGAGAGGTGGTGGATGTGGCTTATTACTAAACATATATTAGAAAGCACATTCAAAGTTCAATCACTCATAGAAGGGTCAATGTGTTGCTTTGTCCATTCTAAAGTGGGGTGCTTTTGAAGATGCCTCGTTCTACACAATGGTATCCACAACTCGTCATAGCAAGGCAACCAATGTATCTAGAATGTTTTTCTACCAATGAAGCTGAAAAGATTGTATTAAGAGAAGACAGTTGGATACTAGACAATATCCCTTTATTGTTTGGTTTCTACTTACTTGTTTGCCAAACAAAGCTTACAAAAGTTAGCCATGAAAGATCGACTTCTCCAATCGTGACCGACAAACTTTGACAGAGAGCTTGAGCTGGATCACTTAATTCTTCAATTGGTACCAAAAATCACTCACAAATTATAGGAGCTCACGCCGGAACACTAAATTATGTGTTGTTCTACTTCCATAACCTCTTTTGCATCGAACAAATGGCCTTCACCTGCTTCATAGGAGCGTCGATGCCTACCCTCATTTCCCTCCAGTCAAATTCAAAGTCTTCTCCAGTAGGATGAAAGACCTCTTCCATAGCTAAATGTACTTAAGGGAAGGAACGACCTTGGCAAACATCCACCACTCGAGAACCCTCTCTACACCACCCTCAAGGTGGGTTCAGACCACCCGCCCGCCCATGGAGGAAGAAATAGAATCGCAAGATGGCTGCCGAGTGTGGTGGCTCACATGGCCGCTAGTCATCAAGCTTGTAATTTATGTCACCAGCGCGTGATTCGTGTAGTGGTTGGAAAAGATGGAATGGGCCAATCATGTAGCAGCTGGAGGAGGTGGCCATGGAGTGGGGGTATTTTGCTGTGGGATATGACTGCATGAATATTGTTGCTTTATGCCATGCTCCTGCAGGAACCTTGTAAACTCATTTGAGAGGTACTCTCCCCCTCCATCTGACCTTAGGCATTTTATTTGCAGGCCTGTTTCTTTTTCAACCATAGCTTTAAAAGCTTTGAAATGCCCAAACACTTCACTTTTCTTTTTCATAAAATACACCCAAACTTTTCTGCTGTAGTCATCAATAAAAGTGACAAAATAATGACAAACTCCAATAGATGCAGCTTTAGTAGGGGTGGCCTTCATGGGTTAGACACGACTCTTTTGTGTCAATGTCAGAGCCCATCCCTCCTATTGGGCCAACTAGGATGATAGCTCTTCACACCTCCTTTTGGAGGATGGCCGTCGAGTGGTGTGAACCCAACCCTTGAAAACTACGCTACAAACAACCCAACTTCAAATGGTCCCATGGCCTCTTCAACCTTCTTGACCTGCCTTGGCCTGGTAGTTCGAGAGATTGTTAGTACTTCAGGTCTGGGTACATTCAAGGCCAGTGTTGGTGCCAGTAGTTATGGATCCAGGTCTGGTCGATGGTGCCAAATTCATAGAGTCACATTTAAAGTAAGGAGACCATGTACTAATATGCCACACATATCCACACTACTTCCCATTTAGCATCCATGACAACACTCCATGGTGCAATAAAAGCACTCCTCAATGGACGGAGATCATCTATGGAGTGAGTTATATGCTATATTACCATTAAAAGAAGTTGCATTTGTTATCACAAAATACAAAGCACTTGACATGGATAAAACGAAAGGCTTGCAAGCCTTCACTTTACATGTTAGAAGTATGATACAAAATTTCCTAAGCAGTAAAATCTTAATGAGCATTGAATACTCTAACTCCTTAATGGCCACAATGAGATAAGCCACGAGGATAGAGATACAACAATAGATATGGAAGAAGCTGAGCAATGAATTTTATCTCAAAAACTTTGTGGTAGGAAGGGTTAAAAGCCCATATTAGTACCATCTTTTGAAATTCAAGATGATAATTTTTCTTGCCGTTTGGAAACTGATTTCTTAAAAAAAAGCACCAGATGATAGAGCTTCTAAATTGTAAGGCCCTATCATGGATAATTGGACATTCCGACATATTTCCCAAAAGTGTGATTGAGAACAAGAAGCACGCAATGTGATATTCGACTACATGTCCAAGGATTTCTTGAAGTGGAATCAAAGGGATTCCTACACACGAGAATCAAGAAAGTGTAGCATCTTTTCTTTACCAAAATTCTTAGGTAGCTTGTCTTAAGAAAACCAATGCTTACCACAAGACAATAGCCAAGAATGGGAACCATCTCCAATCTAAAATTCACATTAATGTGATAATAAGTGATAATGGTAGCATCATCTTTAAAGAAAGAGGCAAAATCTATTTTCAAGACTCATCCTACACACGAGAATCAAGAAAGTGTAGCATCTTTTCTTTACCAAAATTCTTAGGTAGCTTGTCTTAAGAAAACCAATCCTTACCACAAGACAATAGCCAAGAATGGGAACCATCTCCAATCTAAAATTCACATTAATGTGATAATAAGTGATAATGGTAGCATTATCTTTAAAGAAAGAGACAAAATCTATTTTCAAGACTCATCCGATTGATTGAGAGACAAAGGCACTCATAAGCAACTAGATTTTACTAGATCATTGTACACAACTACATTTTACTAGAGTTTGGCATCTCCTAGTGAGAGAGAGATTCTGTATGGGTGTGCCATCTCATAAGGATAGGATAAGGTGGGCCTAGATAGCATGCTTGAGGATCCCCCGAGGCAGTAAACATGTGAGGCATTTCTTTATTTCTACATTTTTAAAGTTCTACAAACAAACAGGGGCAAAACAGTGATTTTGCACAATGCCTACACAAGCATGTGTAGAGAACATTTGGGGGAAACAAGCAATTGAAAATGCCATGATAGCTTACAGAGCACGAACACCTCCAAACGCTATATCTAGGGTCCTCACCAGCCTCCAAAGATATGTCTTGCATTGATCAACAAAACTGACAATTTGGAGTCTACAAATGTAGCCCTCCTTGTGGAGAAGGCACATGTAGACAAAACACTAGCTGAGGTAAAAAAACACGGAGGAAAAATGCAAGACTAGAGAAAAAGAAAAGGATGAATGGCTATCTCAAAAAAAATAAGCTCCATGACAAAGTACATGCTCTACTAGCACTACTTTCGGGTCCCCCCATGGGTCACAACCAGAGAGCATGTGGGAGGGATTGTGGGCTAATAGCGGCACAGATCATTTGGAAGTCTAACAAGCAAAGCAAGTGTGTAGAGCTATGGACCAAATGAGTTCGGAGTTCATTGCTTCACATTGCAGAGACTATGAACACAGTGTGTACCAACGTTCGTTGTTCAAGGCTCCTGTACGTGATTTGTTCATGAAGGATACAGATCATGATATGTTCCAGTGATCATTATACCCCACTGGCAACTCAATGCAAACTGGCATAGAAATCACACTTGAGGATATGTCATTTGCTATTGGAGGTGGCATTATGGTTCGACGATCCATGCTATTTGGTGCTCTCTACAAGGTGAATCCAAGAGGGCTCATGGTGGTTACATCTTCATCAACATGCTTCTTCAAATTATTGTACTAAACATTAGCAATAGAGAGGGTATTAGAGTATGGCATCTTATAGTCAGGGAAAGCTTCTATGTAGGTGTGCCCGCTCAGAGAGGATAGGGTAGGCCTCAAGAGGTTAGGTTAGGCTATAGTTAGCACTAGGTTGGGTACCCAAACTAGGCCCCAACCAAGTCAGTTCAACGACCTTCACGATCGGGTCAACCCAATCCAACCCAACCAAGGTCAGGTCACTCAAATGGCCTGGTCAAGTCAACCCACCTAACTAGTCGCCTCATTGGCCAACCAACCAAGCTAGCTAAGGGCCAATAAAAGCCCCCCTACACTCTCCACTTAGTGTCTTGCATTGGATGGCATTCCTTGGAGCATCCTCACCTTGTCCATCCCCCTAGGCTATGATATCCGTGAATCTGGATATACAATTGCTATTGCAAATCAATCTCTCTCTCTCTCAAGCTTCCACACATGCACCACTCTAACAGATTTCACATGGGACAACCTAACCAACCAGTTAAGAACCCTGGAAAACTTTTCGTTCCGTGCAAGAAACCCTCAATATTAATAGCAAAAAAATTACAACCTTCCACTTGCCATCATTCCTCCTTCTCGAGCACTTCCTCTACAAATCACCCTTGTATAAACTCCTCTTGAGCAACCACTTATACATCTCTATTCCCACCTTCCATTTGCTGATCTATTTGCTATCAACACTCATTCTATAAGCAACTCTCTATAAATTGTCATATATTTCAACCTTCTATACTCCATCTTTCCTAACTCTTTGCAAATCATTACTGTACTTCTCTCCTATACAACATTCCTCTGCCTTAAGCTATGTTCCTACTATTGCTCTCCTATGCATGTGCAGCTCAACATTGAGAACCATCCTACAATCGATGGCTCACAATGGCTCTTCTCTACAACTACTTCTCTTCCTATGCATTCCTCTCACAACATTGTTTCAATGTGGAGCTCTCCTATGTTGTCACTCGTGCATGGGGACTATTCATCTTTGCTATTTGAAACCATCCATAAGTACTTATAGAGTTGATTCCCCAGTTTTGTATCCCGTCAAGCTTTACCACTATGTTTTCACTTCGAGTTGGGTACCCTTGGGTCTAGTCAGCATTCGACAGACTCAATTTTGAACCACGATCAATATCAACTGAAGTTTACATGCAACGAGTAAAAGGCCAAATTTGACCTTGTTGTATTCAATCAATTTAGCGAGCTAAGACCCTTAACTCTACAGTGGACGTAGAGCTTCTATTGAGCTTGGTAGCATCCTACGTGGGCAAGCAGCAAGATTTTCCTATATGATGGACTTCCCAAGTGTGCATTGATTTTCATTTTTTCCTATGGTCTTTATTGTTTTACTGAAGCTTACTTTGTGGCGGCAATCTTTCTCATCTGAATATTTTGAGTCCTTGGAATTATTACTTAAAGCTAAATGTAACAATTAGTCATATTCCTTTTCAGTGGAAGCTAAAAATAACGATATGTAGTTACGTTGATAGGAAGGTTTTGTTCTCTCTTTTTCCAACATCTATCTAGAGAAAATCTATATTTTGGGTTAGAAATTTGTTATCAAATACTTTTATCATACATATTATCTCCAAATTAGGACTTGATTTATTAAGATTTCTTCTAACCCGTATTAGTGACTAGTAACCATGAAAAAACCCACCAATTTCACGATGGTGAGTAGAGATAATCATATTGTGTGTCTAAGATGCATGCAATGTGGTAGACAAGTGTGTGCGTATAGGCATGTACAAATCTCCACATAAAGAGCACACATTTCTACATAGTTTTTGTTTGGTTTTGTAAATGACAAAGCAAACCTGCTCATGACAAGGATTATTAGTTAGGAACAGAGTTAACATGTATGTTTTGTTTTTTATTCTAATGTGCTGCGCTCATTCTTTAAGCTTGTTTTACTTTAGTCTTCAACAAAGAATTCTAACCAATTTTTTAAACTTTTAAATGAACATAACAAAATCTTCTGACACATGGTAACACTCTTGTTAAAGAATCAATGTGTTATATTATGTTCAATTGTGAAGCCATGGCCTCCCTACCTTGATTAAGTTCTATCTCCTCTAGCTTCAACTCCACATTTGTAAATTTACCAAATGTCGTCAATGAAGCTTGCACCTAAAGCACCACATGACAAACTTGTTGAGAATCAACCAAAATCTCCCAAACATTTGCATGGACTTCAAACCCTCTCTCTCTCTCTCTCTCTCTCTCTCTCTCTCTCTCCCCCCCGTGTGTGCACCCCAAAACAAAAAAAAAACCATAAAGATTGCAAAAGCAACATGCTAAATAGGTTACAAGCAAGAAAGATTTCACGTAACGACCATATAATACGACCATATAATACATAACATGTTTACACTAAGACTAAGAACGGGGAGAACATGACCTTGGAGAATAACGACCATATAATACATAACATGTTTACACTAAGACTAAGAACGAGGAGAACATGACCTTGGAGAAAAGTGCCTTTGTTAAAGTTTTTGGTACAGTCCTAAATGCATGCTTGATTAGAAGACTAATAAGATCTAGATACCAAGGGAGAGTGTTTGGATAGATCTAACCCACAAAGATCCAATGATCCTTCGAGCAAGTAATCAATTTGATACAATGTAATGAATCGTACAGAAAGGGGGTAACATACAATATAGCCATCTCATTCATGAGAGTCTACCTTTGTAGACATTCTAGGACAAGTTGGGCATCCTTAACCAAATCTTTGGTGTGAATTTATTGAGTAATCATATCAAGGTCATTTTTTATAGATTTATTTTAGTTCATTTATATATGAGTCACTTTCTTTGAACCACATCAATTTTGATAACTTTATTTATATAAGAGTCACTTTCTTACAACCACATCACGGTACTTATTTTATAGGGACCACATCCTACAAAAACAAAGAATGTGCTTATTGAGAGAAAAGTAATATATACACACCTACATCCCATGATTTAAGGATCACAATAGACCAATTCAAGGTCTCGTCACACATGCATGAAATTAAGAAGAAACCTAGGCCAAGATGTCATGAGAGAAGACAACCTTGCCACTCCCAGAGTCACCCTTCAGATGCATCAAAGAGTGTATCAACATCAACATCTATGGCTCGGTGTCCCCATGCAAGGACCTATAAAGGTGCTCGAGAAGCTAGGCCTCAAGTTTTTAGTCGCCATTGAATCAAATTATTGTAAACCCAATGAGCAATTGTTTCTGACTTCCTTCACTCTCATATCCGAAAAACTAACCTTGAAAAAACTCCACTGGCCATTAGATTAGAACACCTGCGTTAATCTCAAGGATCCTCTTGTTATCTCATCTAACAAAAGAAATGCACCCCCTTTTTTAGCTGAGATGAAAAGTGCAATATGGCTCTTCAAATGTTGTCATACAAAAGCAGGTGGCAAAAACTATCAAGTATTTGGACAACCTCCTACCAACCTAGCAACTAATGTACCCATGCCATGGCACCTTTGGGGGTCCATTTGAAGACTCACCCTCTACCCAAGTCAAATGCATCACCTAGTCCACAAGAAATCTCAATTATTTGAGCTATTTGATGCAACTACTAGATAATTGTCAAGAAGTCAATCAACATGCTCAAGGTATTTAGTCATGCCATCCACATACACAACAAATCCTTCATTCTCATTTAGTGCCCTTGGGATTTCATAATAACAAAGAATAAGAAGCTGGCCAAAGAGCATCCATAGCATACTCATCTTGAGAGGGGAAGATGTCACTGACGCATACTCATCTTCAAAGGGGAAGATCTCACTCATGTGTCCCTCAATGAGTAACTAGCTTGTACTTCCCACATAGTCCATCATGCCCTCTATGAACACCAAGTCCAAATGCTTGTATGCCTCCTCAAAGTCCAACGGAAGAAAGACAAGTGCTCATGTGCCTGATTAATGTCTTTCCAAGAGCTAAAGATATTTTCTAGAAAGACACTAACCCTATCCAAAACCAATATTCAATGTCTTGGATGAGATGGGAGAAGAAGTGAGAACGACCACCATTTAAGCTATATCAAAAAAAAGGATAGAGCTAACAGGCAATTGTCTACTGTATCTTTTTCTTTGTTGCTTGCATTTCTTTGTAGATGCGATGGTAGGCAATGATGTTTTTAGAATGCTTGCAATTGAGGAAAAGTTAGATGGCACAAACTATCCATTATAGCCATACATGATGCGACATACTCTAGTTGCCAAAGGCTTTTGAAATATGCTTTTTGGCGACTAGACACACCCTATCTCACATCTCGTGGTACTTTAAAGAGTAATGATGTAACAACATCTCTTGCCACTGTTAGAAAAGAGAGTGTGAGAGCAAGAGAGCTGAACGTAGTGCTTGCAATAGAAGAAGTGAATAAAACAAGAAGTGGGATAGGTTTTGTCTAAGTGACAAAATCTTATCCTTCACTAACCGTAGTTAGTGAACTAACTGTGGTTTAGGGGAAAAACCTCTAAAGGAGGGAAAAGTATCCCTACTTATTACATTACATTGGTCACTGCTAAATTATAATAATAATTCTAACACCCCCCTGCAATGCCAATGTCATGTACAAGGAAATGATCAATCACCAAGAGGAGATAAGTTCAAGGCACTGCGAAATGCCTCAAACTTTTCACGTGGAAGTGCTTTGGTGAAGATGTCTCCAACATTGTCATGTGTTGACACATAGATCATACTCATCTCTCCTGCATGCAACTTCTCTCTGACATAGCGATAGTAAACCTCAATGTGCTTCGTGCGAGCATGAAACACATGATTCTTCACTGCTATAGCACTCTGACTATGAGTGAGAATCGGAGAAGAACCTCCAATGAAAGATGAAGATCAGCAAACAAACAACGCAGCCAAACGCATTCAACTGTCGCTGTGAAAGCTGCCCTGTACTTAGCTTCACATGAGGAGGTAGCCACTGTAGATTGTTTCTTGCTCAACCAAGAAATGCAAGCATGTCCTAGAAAGAAACAATTCCCACTGGTGGACTGCCTAGTATCATAGTCTCCAGCCCAATCTGAGTCACTGTAAGCATGCATCTGCAAGTCACCCCCTGGGAAACATCAAGCCAAAAGACTTTGAACCTTGCAAGTAACAAAAGATGTGTTTTACAGCCTGCCAATGCATAATCTTTGGGCTGTGCATATACCTGCTCACCTGAGAAACTGAAAACTGAATATCAGGTCGTGTATTACAGAGATAAATGAGGCATCCAACAGCCTGACTATAGAGTGTGACATCAATTGATTCACCCACATCATGCATTGTAAGCTTCAGCCCCAGCTCCATGGGAGTGGACATAGGCTTGCAATCATGCATGTTGAATCTATCCAAGAGCTTTTGAACATACTTGGACTGAGACATAACAATGCCACGTTTCTCTAAAATAAACTGGATCCCCAAAAAGAAATGTAACAAGGCCAAGTCTGACATATCAAATGTAGCTTTCAATTGGGCCTTAAAATCTGCAATTACTTCCTCATTTGATCCGGTGAGCAGCACATTAGGAAAAAAGGGAGCTCATTTTGGGGCCCTGTAAGAAATTCACTATTTTCTCTTTTCTCTCTCTACAAAAGCAAGAAAATATGGATACTTGCGTGAGAAATGTCAGTGTGAAAAGGAATAAATATATTCTTTCACATGCTTTACATTCAATGTTCATATAAGAGCAATACTTTTCTGTGTAGAATTTGGTGACTCTGACACCGCAAACGCGTCCGGAACGGCCCAAAACCCCAAAAACGGCACTGGAAACGTTGGAATCGGACATCCGGAGGCTCGAAAACGGCCAAAAAAGGCCAAAAAGTGGGATTTGCAGCAAAATGCGATCTGGCACCTTTTGAAATTTCAAAAGTGCCATATCGCATTTTGCTGCAAATCGCGTTTTTCGGCCTTTTTAGGCCGTTTCCGAGCCTCCGGATGTCCGATTCCAACGTTTCCAGTGCCGTTCTTGGGATTTTGGACCGTTTCGGACGCGTATGCGATGTCAGAATCATCAAATTCTGCACAGAAAATAAATTTTTTAAAGATTCAAATCAGATCACCTCATTAATGTGACATGCTTCTACGAACATATAGTACTATTTCTTTTTCTTATTTTCATCTTCTTTTGTTGAATTTCCAACGTTACGTTGGCCCACTCCTAATTGGTTGAGAGCCTATTTTCTCTCTCTTCTAAAAGGCCCCAAAATGAGCTCCCTTTTTTCCTAATGTGTCATCTACATAAAGAATGATGACCAGAATATCCCCCCCATCCTTCTTGATGTAGAGGGTGCTTTAAGTTGGACTATTGTGCAACCCCTTGCTGGTCAGAAAGGCATCAATTTTGGCATACCATGCACGTGGGACTTGTTTCAGCCCATACAAAGCTTTATTCAGCTTGCATATCTGAAGTCCATTTTCTGAAATTTCAAAGCCCGGAGGTTGTTTGACATAAACCTCTTCCAACAAGTCTCCATTAAGGAAAGCTGTTTTAATGTCCAACTGATGAACATTCCATTCAAAATTTGCAACCATAGCTATAACTGACCTGATGGTGGTTATCCTGGATGTAGGAGCAAAAGTCTCCTCATAATCTATGCCTTTTTTCTGAGCATATCCTTTTGCAACCAGCCTTGCCTTGTACCGATCAATCGACCCATCTGGCTTTCTTTTGACTTTGAAAACCCACCGTGTACCTATGGCATTTTTACCTGGTGGCAAATCCACCACATCCTAAGTCTAATTTTTATGAATGGCATCGTGCATGGCATTCATCCAATGCACATTATCTTTTGCTTCTTCAAATGTCTCAAGCTCCTCCTCATCAAGAAGAGTACCTGCATAAGCTAATTCAACTAAATGAGCTCCCTCCATGTGCCTTACTGCACTACGAGTTCTGCTAGGCAATGGAGCTTCAAGCCTATTCTCCCTGAGAGTCTGAAGCAACCAATGTGGGACTATTTTGGCTGCGTTTATCTCTTGAATTTCTTGCCTGACAACTTCATCCACACCCTGAGGTTGTACCAATTCAGCTGGGGGCTGAAGTTGTACTTGTGGAGCTGGCGGAGGTTGCTGTAAATTCTCAGATTCAGCGGGGGAACCAAATGCTATAGGAAGCATCCCCTCAAACACATCCTCTAAAGAGGCTAGAATCTGAAATTCAGCATTTGTATGTGCAGAATTTTCAGAGAATATGACATCTCTACTAACAAAAATCTTGCATGTAGCAAGATTGTAGAGACGATAGCCTTTGCTTTGTGAACTATATCCCACAAAAATGCATTTTAGTGCCTTATCTTACAACTTGTGTCTGAACTCCACAAGCACGTGGGCATATGCTACACAACCAAAAACTCTGAAGTAGTCCACTGAAGGCTTTCTCCCATGCCATGCCTCATAGGGAGTGATTGTCTTCAAAGCCTTTGTAGGAGCCCGATTTAAAATATAGTTGGTACACATGAGGCCTTCCAGCCAAAACCTGTGAGGCAAATTTTTACTTGTGAGCATGCATCTATCCATTTCCATGGCGGTGCGATTCTTCCACTCAGCTTTGCTATTCTGTTGAGGTATAAGCCTCACTGTAAGCTGATGCATAATGCCTTTTTCTTTCAGAAATGTCTCAAATTCATGACATATTCCCCCTCTCGATCTGTGCGAAGTGTCTGCACCTTGAGTCCTCTCTCATTCTCAACCATAGCCACAGTGTTTGAAATGCATAAACACTTCTGATTTTACCTTGAAACTATAGACCCAAGTATAGTTGGTAAAGTCATCTATGAATGTAACAAAATAGAGATAACCCCCAAAAGCAGGTGTCCTCATGGGACCGCAGACATCGCTGTGAATAAGCTGCAATTTTCTTGTAGCTTTCACTGCACCATCCTTCTTGAAGGGAAGCCTATGCATTTTGCCAAGAATACAACCTTCACATGCATGAGGAGGAGGCGACTCCAAAGGAGGTAATGCATCAATCATATCATGCCTCTGAAGTGTCATTAAGCTGCCATAACTCATGTGCCCATACCTGGCATGCCATAACTCCGCATTCTGCATCGCAGCAGTGGGAGTGATAACTAATAATGCAAGATGGGATCTTTTATCATATTAATCAAGCTGAAAAAGACCCCGATACAAAGTACCAGACAATCTCAAAGCATATTCATTTTTTTTGTCTCTGACTGCACACTTGTCATCATCAAAAATAACCTGAAATCCTCCTCTATTGAGTGAGGACACTAAAAGCAAATTCTTCTTTATACCTGGCACATAGAGTACATCTGAAATTCTGAAATCTGTGCCATCAGTGGATGTGAGAATAATGTCTCCCGCTCCACACACTGAATAAGAAGAATTATTTGCACAAGTTACCTTCTTCTTGGTGGGTGAAGAATGCAGAGTTACAAACAGATTTTACTTGGAGGTGATGAGCTTTGAAGCACCACTATCAAAATACCAAGTATGTAGTGTCTCATCAACACTAAAAGAGCATTCATCCTTCGAAGGATCGTAACTGCAAGTCAAAAAAGCATATGGGTCATCATCATTAGTGGCTGTAGTATCTGAACTACCCACTGAAAAATATGAAGTGCAAGACAAAAAGGCATAGTGCTCATAGTTACCAGCCGAAACGGAAACGGAAGAAACGGAAACGTAAGAAACGGAAGAAACGTAGTTTCCGAGCCCCGCCGAAACAGAAACGGAAGAAACGGCAATATGATACAATTTATGTATAGAAATTTATTTTTTATACATAATATAATTATCAATAGAGTGCAAATCATACATAATACAAATTACAATTATTTCTAAATTCTTGAATGATGCTTCAATAATCTGAAATCAACATGTATCATGAGTCATGACTAACAAGTTTGGCATTACAAGAATCTGAAATTTAGAAGTTTGAAGTACTTAAAAGTTTAAACTTAGCACACAAGTTGAAACTTGAAACTTGAAACTTGAAACTTGAAAGTATTCGATGTCCAGACTCCATAGATGATCATGATTCATGGTCCACAAATTTCATGATCATGATTCATGACTCATGACTCATGAGTCATGCAAGACTCAAAATAAAAGCACTCATGGATGATTTAAAAAAAAGCAGTAGGACTACTGATCATCTGCATCATCCATGGACTCCTCATCATCGTCATCCTCTGCATCCTCAGATAAGTTCGAGGCATCTGTGTCACTGTCTGAAGAAGAATCATCAACATCAGGATCACGACCATCGGGTGCAACTGAAGTACTAGCACCATCTCCAGATGGTTGAGTGTATGATCGTGTGTGGTGTGCTGGTGCTGACAGATCCTCATACAACATGGTGTATATGTCCAGCTCCTCCCGAGGGATATCTGGTATGACCTCCATCTTCTCCACGTCCACCTTGTCTACATTCACTTGGCGAGCTTCGGGGCAGCCGGCGGTGAACTCAAGGAGACGGAGGTTGCAATGACAAAACACCAACCGCTCCAATTGAGCCGTGCTCAATCTGTTCCTCTTCTTTGTGTGAAAGAGGGCCCAAGTGCTCCGGTTCCTCTCACAAGGACCGGAACTGCAGTCCTGTGAGAGAACACGTATAGCAAGGCGTTTCTGCCATAAGCCAATTAAGCCGAGATAAGTATCAGGAACTTGATAACTTTAAACATATTTGTAGTAGATAAAACTTCAAATTACTTAACGACTAAGCTCCAACTAGTGGCGTTGGAACTTGTCTCTTAGACTCTTACCAAAGTAGGAGTACAGTTGCCATATTTCTCCCACCAGGAGACAGGTTGCAACTGTGTCTCTCGGAGCCTAGCTGTAGGTCGACCAAAGGAGAGGCTCTGATTGCGGAACAATAGAAGTTTATCCTCCAGTCTTCGTTGCATCTCCAAGTCACCACCCGTCCAATTTTGTGGATACTTTTCCCCTCCTCCAACTCGTCATTCTCATATTGCTCTTGACTGCGCCAGAGCGGATGCAATACATGTGCCACCGCATGGATTGGGCGGTGGAACCAATTCCACCGCTTATTCCATATAGCACGGATGGACTCAACCCTAAATCATGCCACAAGAAATTAGAATGCATTATGCATGCAAAATTCATAGACTATAGATAATAGTACATACATAATATATATCTGAAAATTCCAGGCTTCATGATAACAAATTGCCATTTAGTAACTGCAATAATTATACATATTACAAAAGTAAAAAGTCTTACTTATCACGAGATAGGAAAGTGTTTCTGTTGAGGGCCTCTCCAATCTTGTCCATAAACTCGTACAAGAGCCCTAATGTGCTTCCCTCCATGTCTGTGATGCGAAGCACCGTGTAGATAGGATTAATCGATTTGATTAATGCCTCCGCCTGATTCCACCAAGACTCATCCATGATCATGCGAAAAAATTTGATAGACTTTGCTTGGCCTCTATCATCCCAATCTCCCCACTCCCGAGACACAACCGTGCGCAACAAGCCCTGGCGCACTCGCACAAGCCTCTCCACCACTATGAACATGTAAGCAAACCTTGTGGTTGGAGGTTTCAATAGCTCAAGGTCACTGTAAGCCCGATAGATGCTGAGGACTTTGGGTCTCTTCGTGACAAACTTCACGATACTGCGGGCTGTGGAGAAGATGGCATCAATCCAAGGTATCTTCCCTAGGTCCTCGATCAAAAGATCAAGGCAATGTGAGGCACAGGGTGTCCACACAATCTTAGGGAACTCATCTTCTAACATGGCACCCATTGACACACAATTGCTGCCATTATCTGTCACCACCTGCACCACATACTCAACACCTATCTCCATAATGGCTGCCCGTAAATGCTCCCAAATATACAGCCCTGTAATCACTGTACCTGCAGTGGAAGCGTCTATGGCTCTCAAGAACATGGTTCCCTTGCAAGAAGACACTAAAATATTGTACACATTCCTCTTGCGTGCATCTGACCATCCATCACATAAGAGTGTGCATCCATATTTTGTCCAAGTCTCTTTCAAGGGCTTCATTTGGTCTTCCACACATTCCCTCTCTCTTCTTAGCTCTCTTGTCCGCAAGGCCTCATATGTAGGCCCTTCCCATTCATACCCAATGTGGCTTACGGCTCTCATGGCCTTCCTCCATCGTGTAGTCTTCGCCACATGAAAGGGTATTGCCCATTGTATTAAGAGCTTTGTCAACTCACTAGTGGCCTCCTTCACAGCTTGCTTTTGCAAGCGTGCTTGAATGCTAGACCTTTGCAGTGATCCTCTTTTCCCCGCACTAGCATCCACACTAATTGATCCATGTGGCAAGGGTGTTCTTATGGCACTAGGACCCGCGCTCGATGTAGTTGATGCCCCTCTACTTCTCTTTGCAGAACCCAATGTGCTGGCATCATCCAATGGCTCAGTGTCAGCAGCCTCTTCTTCATCTTGCAGCCCTTATCCTCCACTTTTTGCAGCCAAGGCTGCCATACGCGCACGCTTCCATTCTGTTAGGCCACCTTTCACTGCAGTAGGCACGAACTCACAAGGTCCTACATCCTTGCAGGGAACACCTGCTAGATGGTCTTTCACCCGTGTGACAAACCCAGTCTTGCTTATGCCGCAATAGTTGCATCTCCACTTCTTGGAGCCACCGCCTCCTTTATAACTATCCAGGAGGGAGACATGGACCCAATAAGCATCTCTCGGCATTGAGGAGGATGGAGAGGTGAGAAGGAGGATGGAGAGGTCACAAGTGACTCGTGAGAAAGGATGGGAGGTAGACTGTAGAAGGAGGATGGAGAGATAGAGGTAAAAGAGGATGGAGAGGTAGAAGTGAAGGAGAATGGAGAGGAGGAGGATGGAGAGGTAGAAGGTAAGATTAAAGAGAGGATGGAGAGAAGAAGGATGGAGGGATGGAGTCAGGAGAGCAGGGTGCCAAGCTGCAGGCTGCAGCTTGCAGGATGGAGAAGATGGAGCAAAGGATGAAGAGGATGGAGAGAGCTCAGAGAAGGATGGAGGTGAGGGTAGGTCCAAGAGCAAAGGATGGGATGGAGAGAGCTTGAAGAAGTGGAGGAAGGATGCTGAAAGGATGCGGGAGGCGGCGAAAGACGAAGGCGGCGAAATTCTGGAAGAAAACCCGTTTTTAGGGTTTCTAGGAAAACAGGAAATACGAAACGGCGTTTCCGTTTCGCCGTTTCCGTTTCTGCCCACGAAACGTACGTTTCGTGCAACTATGATAGTGCTCTTCAACCAAGTTGGCTGCAACATCTCCTCCGTCATGGCAATGTGGACTTGATGCATCTGATACAGCCATACCGAAATTCCTTTTCTTTTCTTTCGCTATGCGCTTCTTGCACTCTCCAATATAATGAACTTACTTCTTGCAATAATGACAGATGCCCTTCTTTTTCTGCTTGTTTGTATCACCCTGTGCCTTATAAGAAGGCTCTCCAGAATCAGCTTTATGCTGATGTGTGGGCCGATGGGCATGTGGCTTTTGCTGCCCTTTACCCTTGGGCTTGAACTTAGAGAGCATAGCATGCTCGCCAGCCCGGGTTGCCATATTTTTGCATGTTTGTTCCTCCTGCAACGGAAGTCCTACCAACTCGTGAAAGGAGAGAGGATTGCTGCCCCCCCTCAATGAAAAATTCAGCGAGGTGTGGAAACCGAGATAGGGCTCAGGAAGAGAGTTCAGAGTGGTGATCATCTCTGAATCTGGAATGACTTCATCAATGTTCAGCAATTGTTCCCTGAGATCCTGAAGCTTTGTGAGGTGAGAATTCATGGAATCTCCCTCCTCCATATGTGTATGGGAAAGTTCTCGCTTCATAAAGGAAACCCTAGCATCGTTCGTTGCTGCAAACATACTTTCAAGTATTACCCAAGCTGCCATAGATGTCTTGCATGACCGAATATGAGGTATAATGAACCTCTTGACAAAAAGAGAAATTACTGAAAGAGCTTGTGCATCTCTAGAGTCCCATCTTTTCTGCTCTGCTGTGGGAGCTCCAGGAGCGGCTGCTCCAATCACCTGTGCTGTATTTGTACCTCTTCCCCTGCCTCCAGCTGTAGGAGTGATAGGTATAGGCGTTGTATCTGGTCTTTCTTCATCTCCATTGACATAATCCCAAAGAAACCTGCCAACCAAGATATTGCGAACCATGAAACTCCACAAGGAGTAGTTGGTGCCATCCAACTTATCCTCCTGTGTGAGAACCCCGAACACCTCATTTGCGTTGTTCTGAGCCATTTTCACCAGATAATTTCAACAACAACAAAATACAGCAGACAGACCAGGTGAAATCCCTTCCTGGGATATAAAATGCACAAGTAAAATCTGCAAAGAATAATATGCCCACAGTGACAAATACTATCACAACCTATCAAAGGCTCAAAATGCACCACACTGCTCTACTCAATGCCCCAAAAATCTCGAAATAGAATCTGCAAAAAGTGGCAAAAGTGTGCAATTTGACTCGTACTTAGTCCAAAACTGTTTGCAAACTTCCAAAATGCCCTTTTACTTGCAAAATTGCAACCCAAATGCAAAAGCCCCAATTTCTTGTGGAAAATTGCATACAAAAGAGGGCAAATGGTCTGAAGGCCCCAAATGTTGCACAAATTGCACTCTGCCTACAAAAGCCCCAAATTGCACTGCAAAATTGCAGTGTAATTGCAAAAGCCCCAATTTCTTGGACAACCTGCAACCCACCTGCAATGTCTGCCCACAAATATAGAATGCCCCAAATTCTCTGCAAGATCTAAGCCAAACAATGGCTATCTACAAACAATGCCTGCCAAAAAACCAACTGCCAAAAAACCAACTAGAATAAAACCTGCACAGAAGTCGGATGCCAACGAAAGGTAGGGCCTGCAAAATGTACGAAAATCCGTACTGTGTACGGATTTGCAGCAACAGTACGGATGGTGCACTCGACTGTACGGACGCCTGACGCAGCTTGTACGGACAAAATGGCAACCTATACGGACGACTGAGGACTGCTAATGCACAACTGTACGCACGACTGAGAGTCCGTACGATTGTACAGTAGATATGTACGGCGCAGATACCTGTACGGAGCAGATACCTGTACAGACAGCAGAAGCAGGTAGTACGGGCTGCTGCTGCTTCTGTACGGAGGTACGGATGGGACAGGTACAGAATAGTATGGAAGGCTGTCATGCACCTGCATACTTATACGGCGTAGACTTGTACGGCGCTGAAGCTGACGCAGATTGTACGGACGATGTATCGGAAGGCTGTACGATCCAGGAGCGCAGATTGTACGGCAGAGTGTACGACACCTAGAGGCTCATGCGCAGGTTGAGCTACGTGAGCTTGGGAGCTGAAGATGTGGGAGCTAGTCCAGAAAGCAGGAGCTCAGGATCTAAGAGCACTCTCACACACAAACAATGGCAGAAGTCCGGGGAGAGAAGCAGATGCTCTGATACCAAATGTTAGAAGAGAGAGTGTGAGAGCAATGGAGCTGAACGTAGTGCTTGCAATAGAAGAAGTGAGTAATACAAGAAGTGGGATAGGTTTTGTCTAAGTGACAAAACCTTATCCTTCACTAACCGTAGTTAGTGAACTAACTTGGTTAAAGGTAAAAACCTCTAAAGGAGGGAAAAGTGCCCCTAACCTACTTATTACATTACATTGGTCACTGCTAAATTATAATAATAATTCTAGCAGCCACCTCCTACATGAGGAAGCTCGTTGGGATGGCACCAATGCAAATGCACAATCATTGATTGCAATGTCAGAAAAGAGGGGTATCATCCCATACATTCGATCGTGCAAAACTCCTAAGGAGGCAAGGGATGCACTTGTAGGTTATATCAAGGATTTCAAGGAGAAGTTAGCCAACACGATGAAGTTTATGCACACTATTTCATCAGTACCCACAGTTCTTAAAGCATTGCTAGACACTTATCAGAGTTTTACCTCCAATCGCAAGCTTAGCCACAACCTGATGAAATTTATGCTGTCAATTCACAGATAACCATTGAAACCGGCCTTCAATAAATTAAAGGGCAGATAAAGACACAGATTGGCCCCAACCTTGGCGCCCTTTTTTGGTATTTCTTTAGAGACCTGCAAATAGGTACACAGTGAGCTCAATCTCATTTGCATTCAGTGCATTTCCCACTCTCAGTAGGCATCAGTGTCCCCAGCATTAACCCTGCTAGACCCTGCTCTCACATCCCAATGGCAGTAGGCATCCACCTCAATGCAAACACCTGCATAAAACTTGGAGTTCTTGCTAGCAGCCCAAACGGCGGGGTCACACAACTCCCTAGACTACCACAAGTGTCTACTGATTCACTGAAATACCCAAGCATTGGGTGAGAGCATAGCTAGTCTGCCTGCAACCTCGGGAACATGAACTTGAACTGCAAGTATCCACTGTGGACTACCCTGCCAACTAAGCTTCTCCAAACACAGCTCGTAACAAAGAATATACACTAAGTGAGCAACCGACCTCTCTTTGGCATCAAGGGCATTACACAGCCCGCTAGGCATACATAACCAATGCATGTTCTCTGTTGAGTAAGGCTCCCCCCACACATGGCAAAAGGCATCCTTTTCAGTTCCAGAACACTTGCACTGAGCTTAGGCCTGTTCCTAGCACCCGATATTTGGTCACACAGTCCCCCTCAAGTGCCTTGAGTGCCCTCTTAGCCATTCACCGACTCAGAACAAATATAAAGCATGGACACACAGCTAGCATCCATTGACAATGCTTCATACTTCACTAGGCATCAATGCCCCATGCTTACACCTATTTATGCATTGCTCTCACCTAGCTTAACAGGAAAAGCATTCGATTCTGCTCCAACAAATGGCACTTAGGCTAAAACTGTTTCTAGCAACCTTACTAGGCCACACAATCCCACACAATTATTACCAGGGCCCACATGGCCATTTATCTGCTCCGAGCAGAGAAATGAAGCATATAAATATAGCCAACAACCTCAGAGCATCCAACTAAGCCCATTCACAGCCTATGACATACCAATTGGAGGGTATCTTTTTCACACTGTCACACACCGCGGCCGTGCAACCAAAAATCCACTTGGCCAAGCATACCACCCATACACATGGCTACAGATCCCTAGCACACAACCCAAGGCAAATGTTCGTAATCCTAATAAAACTAATGAGTGTGTGGTGTGGCTCATCCCTTCACACCCGCATCTTTGGAGTCTTCTATCTCTCTCACTCTCTCCCTCTTGCTCTTCTTCCCCCTTCAGGCCCTTCAGCATGCAAAGTAACAGAAAAATTGTGATCATAAAAACCTTCACTGCAAGTATCAGAAGACACGGTTCATTGCCTGTCAATGTTGTATATTGGGGTTGCTTAATTTAGAAACGGCATACCGAATATCTAGCCATATGTTACACAAAAATTACTAAGCATCCAACATCCTATTGATAGAGGTGGCATCACAGAGCTCACTAACATCATCCAAGAAGAAACAGAACGGGGTAGAATATGTTTTGCGAGTTGAAAAAAATTTACCTCGAGGACCACTGATTTCAGCCATGGAAATTCGCAGGACTCCGAAAGAGTTTTCATGTCTGTGTATAGCATCGGTAGAGTCGATTGATGACGCATCGACTAGCACTGAGGCTGCCCAAGATGGGAAGATGGCCGAGTTGGCTAAAGAGATATCAAAGAAGTTCTCTGAATGTTTTAGGGATGAACTACCTTATGGGTTACCTCCAGAGCGAAAAGTTCAGCATAAGATTGAACTGATCCCGGGGGCAGAACCTGTAAATAGACCTCCCTATAGAATCAGTTTTACTAAAGAGGCGGAGGTGCGTAGACAACTGGAAGAATACCTCAAGTTGGGACAGATTCAACCAAGTTTCTCACCTTTTGCTTTGCCAGTGATATTAAAGAAGAAGAAGGATGATACGTTTCGCCTCTGTATAGATTACAGAGCATTGAATAATATTACTGTTAAGCACATGTATCCGATGGCTCGGATTGATGATTTGCTAGATGCATTACATGGAGCCGTGATTTTCAGCAAGATAGATCTTAAGTGTGGCTACCATCAGATCCGGATTAGAGCCGAGGATGTGCATAAAACCGCTTTCAGAAGCAGGTTTGGTCATTATGAGTTTTTGGTAATGCCCTTTGGACTTACCAATGCTCTAGCGACATTCGTCATGCTTATGAACGATTTACTACGCCCGTATATCGGAAAGTTTGTAGTACATTTTATTGACGATATCCTGATATTCAGTAAAAGTATTACTGAGCATCGTGAACACTTAAGAGTAGTGTTCAGTACTTTGAGGAAAGCCAGTCTTTATGTAAATAAAAAGAAAACTATACTGTGTATGGTTAGGCTTGAATATTTAGGTTTCATAATTACTCCACAAGGGGTAGAAATGGATCCGAAGAAAGTGGCTGCGATACTAACTTGGCCAATCCCTCACAGTCTGACCTCGTTGCGGTCATTCTTGGGATTTGTCCAATTTTATAGAAGGCATATCAAAGGATATTCCGAAATAGTATCGCCATTGACTGATCTGACCTCAGATAAAGTACCTTTTATTTGGGGACAGAATCAACAAGAAAGTTTTAACACCATAAAACAAGCTATGGTCTCAGGACCGGTGTTAAAAATAGTTGATCCCCAGAAGCCGTTGTTCCTAGAAACCGATGCAAGTGGCATTGCGGTAGGAGCAGTTCTCCTTCAAGAGGGAAGGCCAGTAGCCTTTGAAAGCAAGAAGCTTTCTCCCTCTCAAAGGAATTGGCCAACTCATGAATTAGAGTTGTATGCAGTTATCCATGCTTTGAAAACATGGAGACATTATTTGTATGGTTCAGAGTTTTATGTGGATGTAGATCATGATACTCTGAAACATTTTAGTAAACAGCTTGACTTGAGGGGCCGCCAAGCTAGGTGGACACAGCTCATGCAGGAGTTTAATTTAACGATCCGGTACCGAAGAGAAAAAGATAATAAGGTGGCTGATGCGTTGTCTCGCATTATACACAACCTGAGTTTCACGGTATTAGAGAGTGCTCTAATGAACGAGATCAGAGAAACTCAAAAGGTGAACGAGTTTGTCCAGAGCTTATGACCTAAGGCTCATGTGTTAAAACCTGGGGAAAATGAAAAGGATGACCTGGCATCCAGAAAAGGCCAAACATATGCAAGATATACCATAAGGGATGGTATGCTAGAAAGAAATGGCAAGGTTGTAGTACCTAGTCAGAATGATCTCAGGCAAAGAGTCATTCGACAGTGCCATGATAGCCCGTGTGCGGGACATCCAGGGGTCGAGAAGACATATGATCTCGTGAAGCGAGATTTCTTTTGGCCAAAGATGAAAAAGCATATTCATGAATATGTGACACGGTGTTTCTCGTGTCAGGTGAGTAAGGCCGAGCGGGTGAAGCCACCCGAACTTTTACAGCCCGGACTTTTACAGCCCTTGGAAGTACCACTAAGTAAGTGGGAGAGCATTTCCATGGACTTTATTGTAGGGCTGCCTACGACACAAGGAGGGTATGATTCTATACTTGTGGTGGTTGACCGTCTAACCAAGATGGCTCACTTCATTCCGACCAGAGAGTCTGTTAGTACCCCGCAAGTGGCGGATTTGTTTATTAGACATATATTTCGTCTGCATGGATTGCCTAGATCCATAGTGTCAGACAGAGATGTCAGATTTACCGGTCATTTTTGGACAGCGATATTTGAGACACTAAGGACTGAGTTGGGAATGAGTAGTGGGAATCATCCTAAGACGGATGGTCAGACGGAGAGAGTCAACCAGACTTTAGAGGATATGCTGAGGGCATATGTGTCATTGAGGCAACATACGTGGGACAAGTGGTTGCCATTGTTGGAGTTTGCCTACAATGATAGAAAACATTCCTCTACAGGGTTCAGTCCGTTTGAGCTGAACTATGGTTATAGAGACCAGCAAATCCAACTATAGTTGGAGTACCTCAGAAAGTGCCTAGTGCCGCGAACTTTGTGGTTCAGATGCGGGAGATGCTAGCACTTGCGAGAGCTAATATCCGCCAGGCTATGGATAGAGCCAAGGTGTATGCGGATGAAAACCGATCTATAAGAGTATTTAAGGAAGGAGAAAAAGTTTTTCTCATAGTTCCTTCGCACTCGAAGTCGTTGACTTCAGGAGAGAGTGCTAAGTTATCACCTCGATACTGTGGGCCGTGGTTAATTCTAAAAAGAATAGGCAAGGTAGCCTATAAATTAGAATTACCACCGGGGTGTAAGGTGCACCCAGTGTTTCATGTTTCTCGTTTAAAGAAATTCTTGCATACTGGTGACTCACTAATCGAAGGTGTTGTTTTGTTTCAGGAGATAGAGGATGATGCAAGACGCAAACCAACAAGAATCCTGGACCGAGGAACAATGCAAGTGCGCAATCGGAAGATCACCACGGTGTTGGTTGCATGGCATGGTCTACCTCTATCGGAAGCTACCTGGGAATCCGTATACCAGTTACGGAGAGTGTTCCTAGATTTCATCATCGAGGACGCTGATGCTTGAAGAGGGAAGGAATGTTATGCTCTAGCCGAGATAGCATGACCTCGGAAAGATCGGTGGGCATTTTCTCTTAGATGACCGACTTCTGTAATATTTAATGTGCGTAAATAAAATGGTCAAGAGAAGTAACTGCCAAGGTCCTAGGTGAGGGTGAAATGGCATTGACTAGGTGGTTCTGAGTGCTAAGGCTAGGTATTCAGCAACTAAGCAATTCCCACTTTACGGGGCAATCCAAATAGCTCACAGGCCAGCCAAAAGGCCAGCTCTCTCAGCCAAACAAATGGCCAGAAAGTCCAGCTGGTCTGGCCGACCAGATCTGGCCGACCAGTTGGCCGACCAGCTGGCCGACCAGCTAGGTCTGGCCTATAAAAGGCCTTTGCCCTCACACTTCCTTGACAGGACAGGACCTGCAGCTGATCCTCATCTCCTCCATCTTTTGCTGCAGGCCCGCCTGCTCCATCTACCTCTCCTCTGCTGTCTCCCTCTCCTGCCTCTCCTTCCTGCCTCCTGGCTGCTCCATCCTCTCCTCCAGATCTGTCACAACTTCTGCTCCTCTGCTCAGATCTGCTCCTCTTCTCCAGATCAGATCCTTCTACTCCAGATCTGTCCCATCCTGCTCCAGATCTGTCCCCTTCTGCTCCTCTTCTCCAGATCAGATCCTTCTACTCCAGATCTGTCCCATCCTGCTCCAGATCTGTCCCCTTCTGCTCCTCTTCTCCAGATCAGCTCCTTCTGCTCCAGATCTGTCCCATCCTACTCCAGATCTGTCCCCTTCTGCTCCTCTGCTATAGATCAGCTCCTTCTGCCCCAGATCAGCTCCTTTTCTTCATCATATTGCTATTCCAGATAGCCTGAAGGTTCCTTCCTCAGAGCATGCTGGTTTCAGCCATCTCCAAGGGCAGCTTCAGCTCCCATCATCCTCGTCATCATTGAGCTACACGGAGGACTGCGTGACGCTCCCTCTGCTGCTATCTTTTCTACTGTCTCTCTACAGATTCACCTCAGCCACGGTCCTTCAGACACGATGGCTTGAGGTTCTTGTATTCAGTTTTTCATATTACCGACAGGCACTATGTTTTCTAAGTTCCGTTCTTCAGTTGTATTTGAGTATTGTCTATTTTCTGATCGCTCCACTGCAAACGCTATGGTTTCTCTTTCGTTTCTCTATATGGTATCAGAGCCATGGTGATGAGAGCCATGGTGATCAGAGCCATGGTAATCTAAAGACCCCAGATCTCAGGTGATCTAAAGATCCTGCTTCTTCATGGAGGCCATAGGTACAGGGAGCATCACTCCTATGAACATATCAGTTTCCTCTTCATTCCGCTGCGCACTAAGGGAGAGACCTCCATCTTCTACTCCCATCCCTCCCTCCCTTTCAGAACTCCATCTTCTACTGCCATCCCTCCCTTCCTTTCTTACCTCCATCTTCTACTACCATCCCTCCCTCCTTTTCTAGGTTTCTGGCTTGACACTCCCCATTCCTTCGAAAGAGGGGGTCATGACACTTCACCTCTACCTCCATCGGCATCGACTTCCAGGATCTACAAGTTCTCCCTAGGAGGGACCCTTTCTGTTCACATGTGTCTAGATGACTGTTGTTTCGAATATTCTACCTGCATGGAGGCGGGAATAGACTCCTCTCTCCCGAGGTCCAAGATCGGACACACACTGGCTCACTGTTCAGCTCCGATCTCTTTGGATTATCAGTACTGCTACGACAAATTTGTTCTTTCCCTTTGCACTTTCCTCCACCTTTTCGGCGGTGAGAGGGGGTGGCTTATTCTCTCAAGCTTCACAGTGTTCTTATTTCTATCTGGTATCATACGTGTAACTACGACACTTGAGGAAGTGAACAATTCCCTTGCAAGGGCACTCCTCTTGTGATCTTCTATTGGGCATTTCACAGGAATAGCCAGCACCACCATCGACATCCCTACACGAAGCTCCAAGCACACAATGTCTTGCCCCTCACAATTGGCAATTGAGAGGGGGTATTCAGCAACTAAGCAATTCCCACTTTACGGGGCAATCCAAATAGCTCACAGGCCAGCCAAAAGGCCAGCTCTCTCAGCCAAACAAATGGCCAGAAAGTCCAGCTGGTCTGGCCGACCAGTTGGCCGACCAGCTGGCAGGCCCACCGACCAGCTGGCCGACCAGCTAGGTCTGGCCTATAAAAGGCCTTTGCCCTCACACTTCCTTGACAGGACAGGACCTGCAGCTGATCCTCATCTCCTCCATCTTTTGCTGCAGGCCCGCCTGCTCCATCTACCTCTCCTCTGCTGTCTCCCTCTCCTGCCTCTCCTTCCTGCCTCCTGGCTGCTCCATCCTCTCCTCCAGATCTGTCACAACTTCTGCTCCTCTGCTCAGATCTGCTCCTCTTCTCCAGATCAGATCCTTCTACTCCAGATCTGTCCCATCCTGCTCCAGATCTGTCCCCTTCTGCTCCTCTTCTCCAGATCAGATCCTTCTACTCCAGATCTGTCCCATCCTGCTCCAGATCTGTCCCCTTCTGCTCCTCTTCTCCAGATCAGCTCCTTCTGCTCCAGATCTGTCCCATCCTACTCCAGATCTGTCCCCTTCTGCTCCTCTGCTATAGATCAGCTCCTTCTGCCCCAGATCAGCTCCTTTTCTTCATCATATTGCTATTCCAGATAGCCTGAAGGTTCCTTCCTCAGAGCATGCTGGTTTCAGCCATCTCCAAGGGCAGCTTCAGCTCCCATCATCCTCGTCATCATTGAGCTACACGGAGGACTGCGTGACGCTCCCTCTGCTGCTATCTTTTCTACTGTCTCTCTACAGATTCACCTCAGCCACGGTCCTTCAGACACGATGGCTTGAGGTTCTTGTATTCAGTTTTTCATATTACCGACAGGCACTATGTTTTCTAAGTTCCGTTCTTCAGTTGTATTTGAGTATTGTCTATTTTCTGATCGCTCCACTGCAAACGCTATGGTTTCTCTTTCGTTTCTCTATACTAGGTGCACCTAAATGTGAAATAATGCCAAGGTGCAAATGGTTTAATTGTGCCCCAAGAGAGGGGTAAATGGTGTACCAAGAAAAGGGCTAAAATGATGACATGTGGCAGAGGGAACCATCTAGGGAGTTGTGGGTCTTGTGGATAGGCATGAGGAAAAAGAAAATACATATCTGTTGAAAATTGCGATCCACGAGTTTAAGGCTGGGTGGAATAACGATGTGCCATCGCCTGTGATTGATTTTGACTAGATTAGAGAGAAAGAAATAGGTTCGTTTCACCCTCTATGTCAAAAAAACAAAATAGGACTTTTTGGTCGTTGTCTTATGTTTTGATGGCATGCTACCCACAAGGCCCCACAAGGAGAACATCTTAGACTTGAAGGCTGAGTTACATGCATTATCAGCTTTGGGCCTGTTGCATTTTTACTTGGGTATTCACTTTTCACAACACAGTGATGGTACAGTCATGTTGCATTCAAAGTATGTACAAAAACTGAAGCTAGGCTTAGCCTTTAAGATTCAAGGAAGCCTTTGCAGGCTGTGGGAAGCTTGATTTACTTATGCAATACATTTCTTTTGCGGTCTCTCTTTGCAGTACATTTCTTGGGGACAGCCATTTGCATTGCTTGCTCAGTGGGCAGCCCTTGTGGCATTTACATTTGCAGAACATTGCTGGTATTTTTTGACTTGACATTTGCAGACTTGCAGTCCACTCTTGAGCAGCCAGCTCATTGCATTGTATACAACCTTGACGCTTTGAAATTTGCAGGGCAGCTTTATGCTTCTGGTGCTTTGACATTTGCAGCCATTGCAGTCATTATTGCACCATCGGTTAACTGCAGGATCACATTCAGTGGACAGAAATTTGCCCTTCTGCAGTCCGTCTTTGCTGAACATACTTGGGACATTGTGTGCATCTTTGCTCAATGTTTAAGCAGGTATATTTGGCTTTGACACTTGCCAAGATTTTGCTGTCATTTTTTGGTTGTTACTCGCAGATTTCGTGTCAATTTTGGGATAGCCTGCTCATTGCAGTGATAGCCTTGAGGCTTTGCCTTTGCTACACATACTCATCTCAATCCTGCTGATAGACAGCACCTGCACCTCCACGTGTTCCCTCTAAGCCCCGGCTAAAGGAGAACCTAGAAGCATCCCAAAGTTAGATCATTGTCTTGTTCATGCCATTTGGTTGGCATGCTTGCGCATGAAGACAGTCTTGATGGTACCAACTATTCCATGTGGTCCTACCTGGTGCACCACGTGTTGGTATCTCAAAAAATTTGGGGTATTGTAAATGGATTAGAGACTAGATCAGTCTCCCCACCACATGCACCTGCTGCTACCGCAGCAACCATTGCCACTTTTAGTTCATCTAACACTACTCCCACAGTGCCTACCACAGACCCTCCAACACCTGAACAGATTTGTTGGGGTCAGAGAGATGCACAGGCACATGCAGAATTGCTATGAATAGCAAGAGGGAGGTTATAACTCACATTCGTTCTTGCAAGACAGCCAAGGATGCATGGGATACTTTGGCTAGTCTCCATCAGATTTGCAACGAGGCCCGGGTTGCCTATTGCAGGCAGCTTGACAGTGTTAGGATGAACGAAGGGGACAGCATGGATGCCTATCTCACAAAGATCAAGGACTTTTGAAAGCAGCCCATCAATGTTGATGAGATTGTGCCAGATTCACAGGTAGTGTCTACGACACTTGATGGGCTATAAAAAGGACAACCAAGGTGAGAGTTGTAGTAGATGAAGAAAAGGATGAAAACCCATCCCATTTACTCTTGAAGGCATGAGGACATGTTGGAGATAAGCGAGCATTGTTTCTTTTCGATGATGGTGCCACACACAAAAATATCTCCACAGAGTTCACTTCACGTCTATGTATTGTACCAAACGTGGACTAGGGTACTACCACAATAATAATTGGGCATTAAACAAAATTCAATCAAGAATAGATTCCATGAATTGACAAGATTTTGGACAGCCTGATGTTTTCAGCAGTATAGATCTCAAGAGCGGACACAACCATCTCAAGAGGAGCACATTGTTATTGAGTTGTTCACAGAATTCCCTAGATCACCTGTGCCAAGGCAGAATCAGCTGATCTCTGCAGGACTAGGGTTTTCCAGCCCAGGTGACCTTTCTTCTGTGAATTCCAGGTAGAAGAAGGCTTGTCTTTGCCTGCTTTTGCCATTCCCAGGTTGGTTGCTGGCTAGTTATTGCATTTGGGTTTCTTTCCTTGCGAAGAAGGGTCGATTTATGCTGTTGGGCAGTGGCCAGGGAGGCTATAGATTGAGGCAACCCGCTGGGAAGAGTTTGGTTGTTTGATTGCACCAGAGTTTAACTGTTGAGGGCTTTGTCTTGCAGTTGTTCAGCTGTGTTGGCTGGTTGGGCACTTGGATGTGCGATTGCAGGAGTGGTTCAGACAGTGGATGCTATTGGGGTCTCTGTTGCATGCTTTGGTTGGCTGAGGATATAGGATTGCCTAGGGATTGAATGCCATTCACTGTTTGAAGTTTTACAAAGTGGGCTGGATGGGAAGTCTGAGGGCATTGGTTTGCCTATGGAGCAGCTTCCCAAAGACCTTTGTGATCAACCTCTTGGCTTCAAATAAATGTTAAATAAATACCACAAGGGGCGCCAGCGTTTGGGGCCAATCGGTGTCTTTGTTTCTGAGTAGGAGTGCTCTAGCTCCCCTGTGATTTGTGGTGTGTTGCAAATTTGTTTGTCTATTTACTGTACATGCTGTATTTACGTGGATCCTACCACCCTTTACGTTGTTGAGGCTGGTTTCACCAAAGATATTGTAATAGTAAAATCAAAGTAATTTTCGGCAAGTCCTATTAGATAATTATTTGGGTATTGAGCTAACATTCCATCTTGAAAACAATGCAGAAAGAACTTGTCTGTGAGGCACTAAAAAAAAATCCTAACTGCATTGCAGCCTGCTTCTCCAAGTATATCTCACTGGCTATTGTAACATAGGAGAAACTGCCAACAACTAGTGTTGTATACAAGAATGCATTCCTCAATCCATGAAAATATAAAAGATACATGCACGCTATCCATTGTAGAAATGGTCATGACATTCATCACACTCTTCTTAGATTAGTCTCTCACTATGGCCGCTTTTTTATTAGTCTCTCTCTATGTCCACTTTTCGACCTATCAACACCCATATTGATCCATCTAGGCCACAGGTCTCTAGAACTAGCATCCCTCCCCTCATCCTCCCCCTTCTCCACCTCCTCCTCTCCTTATCATCCTCCTTGCGACAGAAGGAGGGGATGATTGTGTGTGCAATCTCCAATTCCATTACGATAGCGGGCCTCTCTATCTCCTCATTTCCAAAATGACAAGGGCTAAACATCTCTAATCTAGAAACCTGACAAAATCAAATAATCAATCCCTTTAGAAAAGGCAGTAGAACCTTAGTCTAACCTATAGCAAGGACTACACCAAATTGTCCTATGGTCCCAAGTCTCAATGTTCTAGAGCCACATCTTAAACGTATACTATGGCTAGGAGGAACAACCTTCTATCTACTTCAATCCTAAATTTTATAATGAAATTGTGAGCTAGCTCAAAGCCATCCTCAATGCACACCGAAACTTGTAGCCACAAATAAGTGAGGCCTTCTATAGTCCTTTTGTGGCTTGATCTCATTTTTGTCCTTTCTGTTTGAAACATCTCTAGTCTACCGTCCCTAACCCTTAAACCTCCTTAGCTAGCACTCACTTTATTTACATAGTGATATCTTTCATTCATCAAGCCCCCTTATACATTCAGCAAACCTAAATCCCTAAAGCTCTAGATAATTCTCTGAAAATCACATATGCTTGAGCGAATTGCTATAGATTTTGTACATCATGAATTAGGCAATAAAGCACAAATGATTCCAAATCCACAAAGGTAACCTTATATCGTGCTCTCTATTGTAAAAATAATTTGTAAACCCCCTTTATTTATTTGTTCAGTTATTTAGTTACTTACTTAAATGTGTGCATACATATATGTATAATTGTATGTGTGCATACATATGTAAATGTGTGTGCATGAGTGACAAAAGAAAGGAGGATATGCGAAAAAATACCTTTCCACTCTCATCAGGCACACACGTGAGGTACCCATGAAAATTGGCATGAGGTCCACTTACAACCCTGATGCTAGAGCCAATATTCAAGGCCACATTTAAGGCATCGCTTTCCTCAGTAGCCTTCGAGGCACGCATCAGTTTTCTTTCTTCCTTGGCCAGTTCCTTGAGCCTCTTTAAGTCATCCTCTTCATCTCGGACTCTCTTAAACATCTTATTCATATCATCAGCAGGCACAGGAGTAGGCATTACCAGCTCTAACCTGTCCACAAGCTAGCATTACAATTGAACGTGGACACTTATCGCAATGTAAATACCACCTCGAGTAAAGATAGACACACACAGAACAAATTTGAAAGTAAATTTATTATATTTTTGGGCAGATATTGCATAGATGATCAGCATATTGGAGAGCCAAGTATGCGTGTCATGGTCAAGTTCATTAGTCTGTTAGAAAATAACATGATTTTGAGAAAGTAAGGATATTTCACTTACATGCGTCCAACTTTCTTCCCAAAGAAACCCCTATATCTCGGGACTTTCTTGATGACATCATAAACTTGTCTACTCAACACAATACGAAGGAACACGCAACCAGGATGTAAATTATGTTTGGATGTGGAGAAACTTCCATTCTTCATCCTCCTTTTGGAAGGTACATATGGTACAAAAACCTGCAAGAAGTAGGTTAGAAGATACATTGCAAAAGCAAATATTTGTATATATGTTGACCAGAATAGTAGACGAGGGCGGGCCACAAAAAGTTAGAATTGATCCTTCTACTAACTTAAAATTAAACTTTAAGGTAGACATTCACAATTAATCTTATAGAGTACATTTTTATCTCTCTCAATGTATACCCCACCATAATCAGTAGAGACTTTTAATCAGGAAAGGACCCTAGGTACAAAAATAAGCTTTAAACTCTAAACTGAAGGAATTTGAAGCATGTATGATTACACTCTTACAATCATCCTCATAAACTATGAGTTGGACATGCAAATGAGTTTACCTCAACTCATGTGAACTCATATTGGTTGAAAGCCTCAAGAGAGAACTCTAAACGCTTAATGCTAAATCCTAAACGCTAAATCCTTAATCCTAAACCCTAACCCTTAACACTACACCCTAATTCTTGAATCATAAAGTCCATAAATTATAGACCTTAAACCCTAAACTCTAAACCATTAACCATAAACCATAAACTCTAGCTTTAACTCCTAAACCTTAAACCCTAAACCCTAAGTGTTAATCCTATCTCCTAAACCTGTAAATCCTAAACCCGCTAAACCCTAAACCCTAAACCTTAAACCCTAACCCTAAAACCTAAACTCTAACTCCTTAACTTGTAGCCCCAAAACCTTAAATTCTAATCCAAACCCCCTAAATCCTAAACCTAATTCCTAAACTCTAACTTTAACTCCTAAACCTTAAACCCTAAACCCTAAGCCTTAACCCCATCTCTTAAACTTGTAAATCCTAAACCCTAAACCTTAAACCTTAAATCCTAAACCCTAAACCTTAAACCCTCCCTCTAAAATCTAACCTCTAAATTCAAACCCAAACTCTCTAAATACTAAACCCTAAACCTATAAACCGTAATCCCTAACCCCTAACCCTGAATCCTGAATCCTAAATCCTAACCTTAACCCGTAAACTTCTAAACCCTAAATCCTAAACACTATACCCTATACCCTAAATCTCTAAACCAACTTGAAACCCTACTCTTAGCTCTCTAACCCCTCATCCCTTAACCAAAATCTTAGCCCTCTAACCCCTTATCCCTTCATAAACCCTAACCTAATCTATAAACGCTAACCCTAATCCATAAACCTCTAAACACTACATCGTAAACCGTAACCATATCCCTAAATCTGTTGAACGAATGCTAAAGCCTAATCAAAACCCTTAAACCCTAAACCCTAAATCCTAACCCTTAAACCCTACAAGCCTTATGTAGGCTACTCACACACACTCTAGCACCTAGTGCATATGGGATAAGTCCCATGATGACACGTGGCACTCACACAAGACTCACTCACATAGACTAGTACTAGATCACCTAGTACTTCACACACACACTTCACACCAACACACTCTTTGACTATGATATCTCCAACATTTGGGATCACGTTCCGACGGTAGTCTCGTAGAATTTGTGCAGTAGTCTGAAGTAGCCTTTCACGGATGAGGAGCTTTGGGAAGCCCTCAGGGTTCTCCCGACCCAAAAGTGTCCTGGAGAGGATGGCTTCACCAGCCTTCTTCCGAAACTTCTAGGAGATGATCTCGAAAGGGGGAGATAGATCAGACGTCCGACAGTGGAGACCAATCACTTTGCTTGATACTGCATACAAGATCCTCACCAATGTCTTGAGTTTGCGGTTACGGCCCCATCTTACTGACATCATCAACGACACACAGACTGGGTTCGTTCAGAAGTGACACACAGACTGGGTTCGTTCAGGAGCACAACATCCTGAACATCATCTTCACGTTTTGGAAGGCAGTGGACTCATCCAGGGAGGAGTCACAGCCGTTGGTTGTCCTTCTCTTGGATTTTGAGAGGGCCTACAATAGGGTGGAGTGGTCTTTCTTGGAGGGAGCCTCCAGAAGGCTTGGGTTTGCTGTAACTTTGCCCATTCTTTCCCTTATTTTTGTGATTAGCGACAAAAGCCTGATTTGCAATTTGAGAAGCAGCACCTGCAAGAGAAGGGAAACAAGCTGGTCGGAAGTATAAGTGTTGGGATTGCCCATGGCAACCAACCTCAATGTAGTAGCAAACCCCTGGTAGGACTCAGGAAGTCCATTGAGTGTTGTGGACACTACCTGAGCATCGGAAATAAATCCACATTAATGAGCTGCTCTTGAAAATCCTTGATTTTTGTGATGTATGCATCCATGTTGTCCCCCTCTTCCATTTTGACATTCTCCAATTGCCTGCGTAAGAAAGCAACATGTGCCTCTTTGCGAACCTCGTAAAGGTGAGCCAAGATGTCCCACGCAGCTTTGATGTTTTGCAAGACCAAATGTGAGGAATGATATGTCTCTTGACTGAAAAAGCAATGATAGAATGTGCTTGGGCATCTCTACCATCCCATCTGGCCTGTTTCGATGTAGGAGGTGTGGTTGGAGTAGTAGTAGATCCCGAGGTGGCTGTAACAGCTGCACCAACGGTGGCAGTAGATCCAGAAGTGGCTATATGTCATGTGCACGGATTGGTATCTGACGTGTACTAGGTACACAAGACTAGCTTAGGTAGCCTGAGGAGGCTTAGGGCTAGGCAGGCTGGATTCTCGAGTTGAGTGGCAAGGATACGAACCAGTTAGAGGTCTTCGCTATTTTTGGCGCTTAGGGCCCGAGTCTATATAAGGGGCCAAGAGGTTTAGTTCTCAGAGAGCCGATGGGAGCAAGTCTCATTCCCAAGTGCTAGGTCTAATCCTGGATTAAGTCGTAGAACGCGCCTGCATCATAGCATAGCCCAAGGCCCAACAGCAGATCCCAGGCTTCATAGCGCCACCTGGTGGTATGGGACACCAAGCTGGTTAGGATCTGGTTGGGAGTTTGTGCCAGTAGCTCAACTCGTAGCTCGGAGGGGACATCTCTTGATTCAGAATCACATCCCGTAGATGTCATGGTTGGGTGGTGAACAGCCTACTCAGATTCCTCACGTTTGGTGTGTTCTTGTGTTTGCTTGCAAATCAGAGATTTCAGAAACGCTGGGGTCATGTCAGTTGGTATTAGGGCCAACTCCTGAGGTAGGAATCTTTGTTACGAGAAACCTGGACGAATTTTTCTCCAAGTATGTCTCAATTTCGAAATTCCTCCCTCTAATCACCTTCCAGTTCATCAACCTGCTACCCCTCTGCTTCATCGTTCTCCCTCCTGACGCAATCTCCTAGCAACTCGTTGCTTGCAGCCTGCTTTGGGATTCTGTCTTCACTACTATGTACTCCTTTCCTCACGATTCTCTTTCCCTTCCCTTTGGCCTTCAAAGCTTCCCTTACTCCACTTTCTTCATGGCTAATTTAGTAGACCCCGGGCTCACTATGGGTGATCAAGATATGAACTACCATGTGGATGATGACTAGGGCCTCTACCATGATTTGATTACGAAGACAGCCTTCAGTGAATTCACCACTGCTCTCGATGAAAAGTTCAAGCGAGTTAATACGAATCAAACGGCGTTGACACAACACCTCCAAGGGATTCAGACATCACTCTCACTTTTGACTAGGACTGTTTAGGCACTCACGCATGTGGATGCTTTGGCTTCAGTGTTAGCTCTAAATATCACTCCAGATCCTTTTTTCGGAGATCAAAAGTCTCGTACCAAGGGGGTAGTTGACACTTGGTTGCACAAGTGGCAAGTACACTTCGAGTTTCACCCTTACCCAGATGACAAGAAGATGCAGCTTGCAGCAGGGTATATGTCAAGTGAGGCTTTATTGTGGTGGAAGGAACTTCAACCCAAGCCTGTAACATGGATAGAATTCGAAGAGGTCTTCAGGAAAGAGTTTCTGAAGGAGGAGGAAGATTACGATATCATAGGCAAGCTCAAAGCCCTCGATATGTCCAAGCTGAATCTGACTTTTGATGTTTATCTTCAGAGGTTTCGGGATTTGCAGACCAGAGCTACAAAGATGGATCCAGTCACCTTGTTAGGTTTCTTTGTGGATGGTTTGCCTGACTCATACTAGCTTCAAATTAAGAAGAAGTGTACCACTTTGCAAGAGGCCATGAACTATGCGCGCATCTATGATGATACCGTGGCCAGCGCAAAGGGAACCACCATTGCCGACACGAGTAGAAAGAACAAGAGGAAGTTCTGCCACTCTACCACTGGTATCGGGGAATCGAAGTCTCTAGATAACGCCTCCAAGAAAAACTCGGCTCAGAGGAAGAATGGTCGTGTCCGTTTCCTACGCACCTTGAAGTTAAAGAGAGAAGGACGTTGCTTCATATGCGAGGAGCGGGGCCACACTCGGAATGATTGTCCTAAGCACAAGAACCAGATGCAAGCGCCGGGACAGAAGCTCCATGCAGATCTAGGTACCAAAGCTAAGAGAGCTAATCACGTTTCAATGACAAGTATTTCTATAAATGTCCTTACCTGCCCACTTTCTTGTAATTGCACTTTTAATAATTCGTTATTTGACTCCCATGATCTTTTCGAGTTTAAGGAGAAGTCAGGGACCAAAGAGTTCACATTCTCTTTGACCCGGCCAGCTCTCATAATTTTATTAATTACAAACTTGTGTAGAGGATGGGACTGTCCACAATACCTAGCGATCACACCTACAAGGTGCAGCTTCCAACTGGGAAGCAGTTTTGGGATCGCAAGATTGAAGCACTTTCTATCCGGATTCAAGACTACACAGCTGCTCTTACGTGCTATGTTATGCACTTGGAACATGTGGACTTGTTAATCGGAATAGAGTGGTTTGAAACCCACGATATTCGGATTGGATGGAAAGAGCATATACTCTCTTTTTTCCATAAAACACCTAATTTTGTATTCAGTGTGATAAAAATCCCTCTTCTCAAGGACCTATTGTATCTGCGATGCAGCTTCGGAATATAACAAACACTTCTCATTATGATGTGTATCAGTGTGTTTTGACTCCACTTTCTTCGTTTGTTGTCTCTGTTAATAACAAAAATGATTTAAATGTGTTTGAACACCGTGAATTGAGAACGTTGTTGGATGATTTCATGGATAAATTCCCTGCTTAACTCCCGGAAGGTTTACCTCCAAAACGGGCAGTAGACCATCACATAGATTTATGCAGCTTCGGAATATAATAAACACTTCTCATTATGATGTGTATCAGTGTGTTTTGATTCCGCTTTCTTCATTTGTTGTCTCTATTCATAACAAAAATGATTTAAGCATGTTTGAACACCGTGAATTGAGAACGTTATTGGATGATTTCATGGATATATTCCCTGCTCAATTGCCGGAAGGTTTACCTCCAGAACGAGCAGTAGACCATCGCATACATTTAGTACCTGAGACTCAACCTATTAGTATTCCACCTCATAGGATGAGCCAGCTTGAGGAGGATGAGTTAGCTTCACAGCTATAAGATTATCTGAATATGGGCTATATTCGCCCGAGTAAATCACCTTGGGGAGCACCTATCTTCTTAAGAAAGAAGAAAGATAACTCCTCGAGAATGTGTATAGATTATAAACGATTGAATAAAGTGACAATTAAGAATCGATACCCTCTTCCTCGTTCCGATGATTTGATAGACCGTTTGGCTGGAGCGAAGTGTTCACTAAGACTGGTTTGCGTATGGGTTATCACCAAATCCATATCTATGCTAAACACATAGATAGAACCACATTCCGAACTAGGTATGGCCACTACGAGTTTCTCGTATTACCTTTTGGTTTGACCAACGCTCCTACTACCTTCCAGCAAATGATAAACAATTTGTTCTGAGATTTTTTGGGCAAATTCGTTGTCATGTTCTTAGATGACATCCTGGTAAATAGCCGAACGCTAGAGGATCACATTGGACACCTCCGGATTGTCTTAGTTATACTAGGACAGCATAAGCTCTATGCCAAGATGACATCTTTATATAGAAGATCATTTACTTAGGACACAAGATTTCTTCTGAAGGTATTAGCATTGATCTAGATCGTATCCAGAAGGTTTTAGAATGGCCGATCCCTCAAACTGTGAAACAACTTCGTTCTTTCCTAGGATTCACGGTTTTTCTACGAAAGTCTGTGCGTGATTATTCCAATATCACGGCACCTTTGACCAACATATTGAAAAGTCGTGAACGCAGGTCTACCCAGCCGATCTCTTGGAATAAGGCATTGAACAAGGCTTTTGAAACCTTGAAGTTAACTATCAAGGAAGCACCCGTTCTTGCATTACCCGATCCTACCCGGCCTTATGTTTTAGAGGCCGATGCGAGTGATTTTGCGATTAGGGAAGCTTTATTCCAAGAGGGCAGACCTGTAGCTTTTGAGAGTAAGAAGCTAGACGACACCCAATATCGTTGGCCCATACTAGAAAAAGAACTCTATGCAGTTGTGTATGCTCTGAAAGTTTGGAGACACTACTTGTATGGTTCGAAGTTTCTTGTATTGACCGATCATCAATCAATCAAGTATGTGTGTGACGGGTCTGAATTGAGGGGAAGAAAGGCTAGATGGGCAGAGTTAATGCAAGATTTTGATTTTGAAATACGTTATCGAAAGGGTTCGATGAATAGTGTGCGGATGCCTTAAGTCGAGTCAAGTTTGTAAATGCTATGTCATTTACGAAAATATCCTCAGACCTATTTCAATCCTTAAGAGGGCTTTGCGCAACTGAAAGTCATTTCAGATCTTATTGGCAGAAAGTCCAAGATGGGAGCTCCATGGTTGACCAGGACTCAAGGATTGTGCCACCTACGGTACAAGCAGTGGGAGGTCAGTGGATGATTAGGAACGGCTTGCTGTTCCGGAATAGAAAGATATGTCTGCCAAATGTTTTGCATTTTTAATCCAAGATTCTCTGGGAGTGTCATGATGCTCCTAGTGCTGGACATCTAGGTATACATTGAACTCTATCTCTTGTGAAACATACCTTTTATTGACCTAAGATGCGTGCATTTATTGAAAACTATATGGTAGGTTGCCGGGTTTGTCAGGTTACTAAGGCAAAAAGCCTTAGAAGAACAGGTTTATTACAGCCATTCCAAATCCCAGGTAATAAATGGGAAAGTATTTCCATGGATTTTATTACGGGGTTTCCTAGAACGCGCAAGAGTCATGACTCCATTTGGGTCATAGTGGACCGTCTGACAAAAATAGCTAGATTCTTACCTACTAGAACAACCATCTCAGCTGTTCAGCTGGCTCACGAGTTTGTGGACCACTTGTTTAAGCTGTATGGTTTGCCTTCTGACATAGTTAGCGACAAGGACTCAAAGTTTACAAGTAACTTTTAGATACTTGTTTTTGAGAAGTTGGAAACTACTCTAAGTATGAGTTCCTCAGATCATGCACAATCTGATGGCAGTACGGAGAAGGTCAACCAATCGGTTGAGGATATGCTTCAGGGCATATGTTTCTAAGAGACAATCTTCATGGGAAGATTATCTCCCTATGATAGAATTTGCTTATAATAGTGCAAAGCATTCGAGTGTTGTTACAGTCCTTTTATGCTTATGTACCGGTTTCAACCTAAGTCACCAGTTATGGAGCATAAAGCAATGCTGCACAAATAGTATCATGTTCTTTGTCATCTGAAATGTAAAAAATGGATTGCTTTTTTATCTCGCTCGTCTCCTTCCAATAGCAAATATGAACCAAGATGGTCACTTGGTGATTATGCCAATGCATTGATTGAACCTCATTCTGCACTTTGAATGTATAGTTCTCTGCAAAGTCAACAACTGAAAGCACCACATCATCAGAAAAATTTACGATGCACTCTTTGAATTGAGAGTATTGCCCAATAACTACGGAAGTTATGAGTGATAAACACATTTACGTGTTGCAAGTATTGAGGGACAATGATGGATGAAGGAGTTTCCTTGTATAAGAATTTTATTCTTTTCTTTGCATCATCTTTTCCTGTATCCTCGATGACATGTTCATACATATTCCATCTTATCAATGCACCATTTGCATCATCCAACTCACATGGGCAAAACAACGGTTGTGGGCACTTGTCCATGAAAGAGTTACTAGGTGCGGAAGATCAACTTGTTTCTCCTCAAGAAATAATAGAAGTTATTGATTTGACTTTTATTCCACACGAACCTGAGGGTATTCTTGAATTTCGTGAAAGAAAGATTCGTAATCGAACTATCACGGAATACAAGATCAAGTGGAAGGATCGTGTTGAGGAGGATGCAACATGGGAGACATTACAAAACCTCCAGAGGACATTCCTGGGTTTTTTAGGGAACTCAGGAGTGAGTTCTTAGAGGAGGGGAAGTATGTCATGTGCACAGATTGGTATCGGACGTGTACTGGGTACACAAGACTAGCTCAGGTAGCCTGGGGAGGCTTAGGGCTAGGCAGGCTAGATTCTCGGGTTGAGTGGCAAGTGTGCGAATAGTTAGAGGCCTTCGCTATTTTTGGCGCTTGGGGCCCGAGTCTATACAAGGGGCCCAAAGGTTCAGTTCTCAGAGAGCCGATGGGAGCAAGTCTTTTTCCCAGGTGCTAGGTCTGATCTTGGATTGAGTCGCGGACGCGTGCCTGCATCATAGCAAAGCCCAAGGCGCAGCAGCAAATCCCAAGCTTCATAGAGCCACCTGGTAGTATGGGACAGACACCAGGCTGGTTAGGATCTAGTTGGGAGTTCATGCCAGTAGCTCAGCTCATGGCTCGGAGGGGACATCTCCTGATTCGGGATCGCATCCCGTAGATGTCATGGTTGGGTGGTGAGTCGCCTGCTTAGATTCCTCACGTTTGGTGTGTTCTTGTGTTTGCTTGCAGATTAGAGGTTTCAAGAGTGCTGGGGTCGTGTCACTACAGCAGCTACACCAACTATAGTAGTAGCAGAAGTGGATGCCACAGAGGAAGGTCAAAGATCGGATCCTAAGACAATACCCCAAAAAAATTTTGGCGACCAGCAAATGTTTCACCATGTATGACCACATGGGATAATTGGATCCATCGAGCTTGTCCCAAGCTGAGAACATACCCATCCAATCGTTGCTTCCCATAGCAAAAATAAATCCCTGAAGGAAAAATGTGCGCTCAAGAGTAGCCGCCTGGGAGAGAGACGAAGCCTGCAAAGGAGCAAGCGTCCCCGGCAAGTTCGAGTTCTACAGCAAAAAACAATCTTGGTTCCGATTTATCGTAATCGATTAATAAACATGTTGGTTGATCGTATTCTTAAAGGTTAATTGGCTACAAACAGCAACATTAACTTCAAAATGAGCTGGCTGTCCAAAAATGACAGCAAATGCCAAGCAGTGACAAACCAAAAATTGACTGCTCAAACAATGAGCTAAATGCACGTGTTGTCCCCAAAAATATGACCTGCAAAACAATATCTGTCCGGTCAAAGGACCCCCTTGCCAAAGATAGCTATCTTGCAAAAATATCAGCCCAAAACAAGGGGCACATGTCTGCAAATGTATCAAATGATCAATTGAGCTGTAAATGTCCCAAATGGAGGCTGTGAGCCTCAAATCTGACAAGACAACAAGCCCAAATCAAGGGGCAAATGCATAATATACCCAAATTGAGGTGAATAAAGCAAATGTCACTGCAATGGACAGCAAATCTGACCAAAGCCCCAAATCTGAGAGGGCAAATATGCCAAAAAGAGGGCAAGTTGGGAAAAGCCCCAAATTGTGCTGCAAGTTGCAAATGTGATTCAATGTGCTGCAATTCCAAACAAATTTCAACAGATTTGACAAAACCCCCAATTTTTGGAAGGGCAAAAGTGTCAAATTTGGGGGGCAAATGACCAAAAGCCCCAAATTTTGCTGAAATAAAGCAAATGTGACAAAATAACCTGCAAATCTAAATATATCCTGCAATTTGTCAACAATAGATCCAAAATCCCTAGTGTTGGAGTGGAAATAAAATCAAAATAGGGAAAATACTGCAAAAGCCCCAAAATGTGACCAAAAGGAGCAAATGTCATTGCAAAATCTGCAAATGTGACACAAAAGCCCCAATCTCTAGAGAAAAATCACCTCAATGTCACTGCAATGTGTGCAAACGTGACATAAAAGAGGGTGAAAAGCTTCAAATTCAACTATACCAGGCAGATCTGAGTCAAGAGGGAGAGAATCCCAGCCAAATGGTGCTAGCAGGTTGGAGCACCTGGAGGAAGGCCCAAATGATTGAAAAGAGTCCAGATCTGAGCAAAAAACCTCCAAATTTCCGTACACATCCGTACGGAAGTTCGTACAACTGAACGGCCAAAAAATATTCGGCCGAAATGGTGCGGGACACGGTCCTTTGGATGTGGGCAGCTCAAAAATTTCAAAAAACGTTGTAATCAAACCTCAAAAAACAGGTTTCTGGCAATGAAATGAGACACTGGACTGAGCTGGAGCAAAATGGCAGGTAGGAGCAATGGGAGAGCACGAGGGAAGGCAGGGAGGAGCAAGAGAACCTGCTCTGATACCACTGTTGGGTGCATGAAGCAATGGAACGGGAGTGGAGTGCAGGAAGCAAACAACAAACTGGAGCAAAATGTAGTACTGCTTAAATGGATAAGAGGAAAATACAAACGGTGGCCTATATGGCTCCCAAGTCAACCATATGGTTGACCAGAGAAGTCAACTTATAGAGTTGACCTGACCTACAAGGCTAATACCAGGGCTAAGTGCTAACAAATGCTTGGATGAATAATCAATCCAGAATTAGAAAGAAGGGCCTATGGCTGCCCAGTGCTCTTAAAGAGCAGGAAACGCCAAGAAAAAGAAGGGCCTATGGCTGCCCAATGCAATTAAGAGCAGGAAACGCCAAGAAAAAGAAGAGCCTATGGCTGCCCAGCACTCTTAAAGAGCAGAAAATCAAGAATCTTCATGCCGAAGCAAGTGTTTTAGATGCAAAAAGAGGGGTGTGTGGCTGCCTAGTGCCCCGGAAGGCCAGTCAACCAAAAGGAGCAAAGAATGCCACAAGACTAATTTAAGTCAATGATCTTACCAGATTCCAAAATCCACTTTAGGTGGAAGAGATGGAGGAGACTCCCCAACAAGAACAGACTGTGTACCGCACCAAGAAGAAAAGCACCCAGAGGCAAGTTTATATGCGGGTATCTTGCAAAGTATCATTGCTAGTAGGCAATTGATGCCAAGAGAGGAGGTATCTCCAAAGTTTTACAACTGTATCAAGAAGCTTTTCACTTGAGGACAACTGATTAGAAGCCGATGGATGTCACCAATTGGTATTTCTCCCAAGAAATAAAGAAGAGTCTTTATCAGATTGACTATGGTCAAAGAAAACTCACTTTGGTTCACTAGAATAAGTTTGACTACTTTACTTTTGCTTTGCATTGGTAAAAAAGAACCATGGGGACGCCCACAAGGGACTAGGATTAGTCCAAGAACTAAGAATGCATGCATTTTGCTAACCTTTAATGGGTTAAAGTGTTGGAATTTGTTTGTGCCATGTGTAGGACCTAAGAGAGTGCAAAAAGGACCCAAGAGTGGGTAGAAAAGTGTAATAAAGCACGTCCCACAAGACTCAAAAAGTAAAGACAAGGGGCGCCTCATTAAAAGGAGGGCCCACAAGATTAAAAGGCACCTAAAAGCTCCGGAGCTCCATATTTAGAAGAAAAAAGACTAAAAGCTTGGCTTTTTGTAAAAGTAGCTTTTAGAAAGCAGGCCCTAGCTTCTTGCTAGGCCTAGTCTATAAAAGAAAGGCCCCTGGCCTCCCAAATTCATTCAAGATTGTACTCGGAGTTATGCTCTTTCATGAGCCGATTGTACAAAAGATTATTCTATTGCAATAAAGACCTTCAGGGGGTCCAACCCTAATTTTTGGGCCCTAGTGTGGTGTCTTGTATTCTTTCTCTCTCCCAGACCCCTCTTTCTATTGCTGCGATTCACTTTTACTCCTCCCAGGCTGAGCTGCGATTCATTCTAGCATCATATCTTCGACCCTCCAACGCGTACAAGTGCCCGGAAAGAGTGCAGCCCAGCCCTTCTGGAAGAAGATCTACTTGCTGCAATTAGGGTTTCCAGCCCTACCTGGTGCCCAGAGATGCTGCGAATTGACTCCAAAGCACCCAGACCTGCTGAGAATGAGCCTAGCACTAGTACGATTTGGTCTAAGGGTGCCCAGGATCCTCTACAAGCTATTCCAGGGAGTAGAGCCATATTGTGATTTGTTCCAGAAGCTGTTTTAGGTGTTGCAAACTGCTCAACAGTGTCATAATAGCAGTGATTTTATTGCTAAAGTATTTTTAAGCATCTTGAGGTTTGGTTACAGCAGGTATATCTAGTGTTTAAAGATGGGGATGGGTATCTCATATGGGGTAAAACTCCCATGCATCCTGCACTTCCTACTCGTTGACCCCACCATTAACAGCATCATTCCAACCATTGTGTCCAATGGTTTTATACCAGAGCCATCGGTCACCTTCCTACGCTCACAAGCTACAAGTTGATGTTTGACCTTGCTCTTCCATCATCAATAATTGATGACATTCGTTAAAAAATCGGCATGTCCACTAACTGCACTAACATCTCCACTGGTATCCACACCATGAGAACAGATGCCTCTACTACCATCTAATGGGGCACGGGAAGTGAGCAAGCCCAGGCTGACCCCAGATTTCCTGGCATCCATAGGCTACATCAAGCACTCCTTGTAAATATGAGGAGAAGTGTAAGTCCAGCGCAAATGAAGGAGCTTGCCCAGTGACCCCAGGCTGCTCCATCCAGGAAGGCGATACTCCTAATAAAGATCTGATCCATCAACTACCTATTCACTTGCCTTCAATGTTCTCAGAAGAAATCAACAAGAGCAGAGAGAGCAGGTAAGCCCAAAGCGAATCTAAAGTAGTAGAAACTGTCCCAGCATATAGAGTTTAATATGAAATGTGATACGCCACAACTCACCATAGACCTGCTATTTGGAAAAGCCCTACAGCAGCTATCAATATAGCAGTCTATATCAACAGTAAATGTATTCTTTAGATAATAGTGTCACCACCAGGTAGGCATATCTACCTATTCACTTACTGATATTCAAATCAATTACTATAGGAATTTCTGTATTCTGAAAAGCTTCTTTAGCTAAAGTTCTGTGAATCCTGCGCTAGGAAAAAGCTACATCATTGGTCTAGATTGTTCTTTTAGCATGCTTTGACTTATAAAAAGGTGTACATCCCTGCCCTTTTTAGTAAGTCAAAAACCCCTACATGATACGTAGGAAACCTCCCAAAGCTAACGAGGAAGAATAAATTGGTACCATTGAAGATATCTATAGGGCTAGTCTAGCTGTGTACATGTGGGGACCCAAAAGTTCCCATCGGAAAAGGTTCCCTATCCAAGAGGAACAAAAATTGTAAGAATTCAAGCCCCCTACTCGAAATGTTTAGACACTTAGCTCTATATTCAACCCAGACTTAAATGCTTATTAAATGATATTGATAAACAATGAAGAACTATTCTAAAACAAATCACCAAGCTAACCAACCTTTCCAAACACACGGATTGAATGTCTATGTACATTATCGTACGCTTGCTCCCCCGCACGCCATGAGCGCCCCTGGCTGCGCTGAGGCCATGAAGGGGTCCGCACCCAGACAAAGTAACCAACCCCGTCTATATCCTGAGGCTAGCATTCTGTACGCATGGCCCATGACTCCCATCCACGTCGTCGTGACTCGTGAGATACGTATCATTTCTTCTTCTCATGTTTGTTATGCATACCATTTCAATTGTGCTACAATTACTCAAGAAGCTTGCCAAACGATCGGTATATTTCTTTCCAAGGCTTTGAAAACAAATCGGGCACTTAGTTCTGGTGATTTCTTTTTACCTCGACTTCGTTATCGGGAAAGTTGGTTGAGACTGCTTTGGCAATAGTCTCGGCCATTTCAACTTCTGATCTGCTTGGCACAAACACCATCCACCACTGTAACCCTTTTGCTGCAAGAGGACTCATATCTAGCTCGTATTTCAATCCCTTGGGAGGGGCTTTCTTCTTCTCGAGAAGCTTGTTTTCAACCTCTTCTTTCCACGAAGGTTTTTCAGCCTTCAGCTGCTCTCGCCGTTCGTTCCTCTGTTTCCTGCGTTCCCTAGCAGAAAGACTTTCATCCTTGAGCTCGTTGGAGAAGACAAAGTTAGCACAGGCTGGCCCTCCCGGTGATTGACCTTTCAGAATCAAAGAGATGGGGGTAGGCATCAAAGGTCTGCTTGAGGGCAGAAAGCAGCTTTTGTTGCTCCAATCAAGAGGTTGAGCAGCTCCGGATAAGGAAGAACAATCCAAGATAGGGGACATTTCCTGCCGCTGAGCTTTGAGACCCTGTAATTCGTGAAAACGCTCCTTATCCTCCCCTAAGGCCACGTGGCATGATTCCCCCGCCGTTTCGCTTGAATGAGGGTTTTAAAAGTTTTATTAGTCTTCTTTTCCGATTGGCTCCTATTTGCATGGCGGTCTCTGAGGGTAATCAATTGTTCTTTGATTTCGTACTATTTGCATGGCGGTGTGTGGGGGTAATCACCTCTTGTCAGTGCAGATCCAAGATTCATGGTGTTGTTGGTTGTGGCTGTGGATGGTCTCTGCAATTCGGGCCTTTTTTTGTGTTGGCTCTGGCTGTGATGGTGTCCTAATTTCAGGGGATGGAGGTTGGCATCTTGAGGTTTTGGCGTCCTCTGTGGATTCATTGGTTTTGCAAGGGTCTTGAGGACTCTATTTAAACAGAGTTCTCCAGCTTTCGCCATGTCGTGTTGAAGGTACTGTAGTTTGATTTGTTTGTGTGTTGTACGTGTTCTCCCTTTCGCTTCACACTTTGAATCGATCATGGAAGGCAAGAAAGTGGATCCCTCTATGCATGCAGCCCATGGACACAGAAAGCCGTAGCTTCAGGAGAGGTGTTACTTGTGCTTCAATTCTTCCTTCACTTCCTTTGAATTCATTTTCATTTGTTTTGTTCAGTTTTGCTAATGGTTTACCTTGGCCAGATATCGAGAAAAAGTTTGGGGACCATGTAGACGAGAAGAGTTGCGATGCGGATTCTTAGTCCAGTGTTCTGTTGCTCTAATTCTCCATATCATGCTATATAATCGTTTATGGACGGTCTTCATTCTGCATACCAGTAGGTCGTCATTTTTAATACCGCTAATTAGCTGAATAGACGAGCTTTGGGTAGTCGATGCCAACTACATTACTTTCAAAACTCAGTTGCCTGCTATAGGAAGTGAGCCCGAGAGCTAACAAGCAAGGTCAAAAGATTCTGCATCATCGGCACTATTGCAGACAAAAAGTATCGCAAAAGCATCCCAATAAGATTTGTTACTCGTTTGTCTCGCATATATCAGTTGATGTGTATTTGTGAATGCCCTTTGATGTCCAGGATTTTGTTGTGGTGCTTTGTTGTGGTGTTATTGAATTGTTGTGATAGTGCTTTGATTTGCTTTGTTTTCGAAGGTCGTTTGATGACTCTTGCATAAGATTATTTGGTGCATGAAGACTTGCCGAGAACCTCCGCTCTCTCATTTCAACCACCCTATTTTGGTATGAACATCTCCTATGGCCAGTGCAAAGAATGTGCATTGGCCAGTGCAAGGCCTTGTGCATGTTGATCCGATTAAAGGGATGGGTCATCGGTCTATTTTGCAGCTCATGAAATACAGCTTCATCCAGCAAGTGTTGTATTTGTTTTGACTCCATGTCTGTGTATTTGGTTTGTTGCTGTTGTTCTCCGTTTCTCAAAAGTCAAAGTGGGCGACTCATTCTTGCAAAGTTATTGCAATCAAGTAGCTCCATAGTACCAAATGTTATGCGAGGTGATCCTACACACAATTGCAATGTTCCAGAACGCAAAATGCTTGCTAAACCTTCTGTAGTAAGACCACAGGCCTAGGAAACTTCGAACTTCATGCACGGTTTTCAGCTCTGGCCATTCTTGAATCGCACAGATTTTTGCTGGATCCATCTGTATCCCATTCTTGGATATTATATGCCCCAGATAATGGATTTCTTCCAGGAAGAATTCACTTTTCTTGCTGTTTGCATAGAGTGTTTGCATAGAGTTGATGATTTCTCAGCTCTTGAAACACTATAGCAAGATGTTCCTTGTGCTCTTCTTCGGACTTAGAAAAGACAATTATGTCATCGAAGAAGGTACCAGTGAACTGTCTGTACGGTCGGAAGATACGATAATGCGGTACATAACCCAAACGGCATAAGAGTTTCATTCCATTCTGGCTCATGTGCCCCAACCTGCAATGCCACAAAGAAGTGCTTGGCTACTCGGTTATTGCAACAACATGATCAAATACCCCTGATACATGTAAGGGATACAAAGTCCCACACTTGGCACCCCTAGCCAAAAGCATAGAGCCCTTCTGAATTTTCCAACTCTGAAAGCCAAAAGTGGTGTGAAAACCAGCATCATCTAGCTGACCCACTGAAATAAGATTCTTGGTCAGCTTAGGCACATGTCTCACATGTTTCAAAATAAATGCAGACCCATTTGCAAAAGAAAACTTTATGTCACCTCCTCCCACTATGTCACATGCATAGTCATTTCCAAGATGCACACAACCTGTCTTTCCACTGTCATAAGTGGAGAACCATTCCCTATGGGGAGTAACATGGAATGAAGCACCAGAATCCAAAATCCAATCCTGGGAATATGCATCATCTGAAGTGGTAAGCAACTCTACATATAAACTAGACATGAAGAGAACGTCATTGTCACTATCATGTGTGACTGCATTGATCTCCTTGATCTTCACTTTTGCTTTGTCCTCCCTTGGACTCTCTTCCTTTTGATTTGCACCCCAATTTGCATTCTTTTTCTTATCCTTTTGCTCTCTTTTCAGCTTGTAGCAATCCTTTTTCATATGGCCCTTCTTGCCACAGTGGTAACACTCAATGTTCCGTGCCCTGGATTTGCTACGAGACTTCCCTCTTTCTTGGGACTTCCCCCTAAACTGTGATCTGTCCCTTTGCACATTTAAGGCTGCATCCTGCTTGTTGCCGTCCATAGACTTCCGTCTAATCTCCTCGGCCAACAAGCTACCCACAACATCATCAAATTTCAGTACTCCACCAGGTGCAGAGTTACTGACAACTGTACGGAAGGTATCCCATGAGGATGGCAGTGAACATAAGAGAAATATTGCCTTAGTGTCGCATCAAAATTCATCTTCTGAGCCTGAAGTTGGCTGAAAATAATATTGAATTCATTCAAGTGAGAAGCAATGGAGACCCCTTCCTTCATTTGCAGCTCAAACAACCTCTTCATGAGGTAAACTTTATTAGAGGCAGTTTCCTTTTCATAAGTGGCACATAGTTTCTTCCACAAATCTTCCGCAGTCTACTCATTTATACTACTGTGAAATAAACTAAGCCTGCAAGATGAAGTCTAATAGTAGATTTTGCTAATGCATCCAACTCATTCCAATCATCCTCAGACATATTTGCAGGCTTAGCTTCAATCCCTGCTAAGGGTTTAATATGCTTCTTTTGAATAAGCACATCCCTTATTTGTTCTTTCCACAAAGAAAAGTTTGTCCCATCAAACTTTTTGATGCTAAAAAACTCCTTTTCAGACATGGAAGAGGATGCCATGATGCAAATGAAGCAAAAATCCCAAATGCTAGTGCCTACAAGAGACACACCAAATACCAGGTGCACCCAAATGTGTATGGCACAATAGAGTGAAATATCACCAAAACTCAAAGCTCAAAGCATCAAAAGATGCATCTGACTTGTGTGCATATACTATGCATCCATATGAGCAAATCTGGCCCAAAAGAAAATGCCAACTGCAATGGCAATCCAAAATGCCAATAAGTGCCAAATGACTCAAGCATAAACACCATCCACTACCATATGCATCAATAATATCTCATCCAAGAGAGCATAGCACTATCAGTGCATCACTTGCAATGTGTCAAAGCTGTCCCTCAGCATAAAATAGCATCCATGTGCAAAGCGTCCATAAAAATAGCATCCCACAAGGCAATTTGGGCCTATCAGCGCATCCAATAAGAACCACAATGTATCCAAATGGCCTATAAATCATCCATTGCAACCCAATGCACACCATGAATGAGTGCACACTGCTCAAACTGCAATCGGAGTGATCTACATAAGGTATGCTCAAGAAATCATAGTCCCACGGTAATGACCGCTACTGAAAATAGAACCTGAGATGCCTCAAAACATGGGCGCCATTGCATAATCGGACTCAGCAAGAAAATCTGCAAATATCTCTCTTCTACCGGAACTCCAAAATCCCAACCGATGAGTGAGAAATGGGAGTCAACACTTATCCACTGCCATGTGGCATAAATCTAAGGTTTCAAAACCTTAGAATGAAAAAATGCATAACAGAGAGATGAAATCGAATACATAGAGATCTATAACTCTGAAAATCCTCCACCGAATCGCGTAAGAACTAACAGGTAGGGGTTTTTGGGTGTTCGGAATGCAATGGGACAAACGGTTTTGGAAACCGTGGTCTCAATCACTGGGTCCAACACACGGACTGAAAAACGTTTTTGGAAACAGAGCTGTTTGTAAACTCCACCAGAGTGCGAATGATGAGCAACATAGAAGTTTTAGGACCTCCTGAGTCCACCGGAACTGACAGATCTGCAAATGGTTGCTCCAAACTTGAGTTCCAATGCCCGGGTACAAAAACGCAGAAACTGACACAATAAGTCAAAAATCCAATGAAATGATCCCAGATTCAAGAATGAAGGTGTTTCCAAGCTCTTGAAGTGAAGTGGACACCAAAAGCAAGCAATAGTTGCCTCTACAAGTCAATACGGAGTCTCTGTCATCGAACGGAATAGGGAAAAGCTCAAAAAACGACTTTTTCTTTGAAAACACTTAATAGGCTCTCAAAACCACTTCGCAAAACCAAAGTGACTTTTCCAAAGGTTCCTCCAAGGTCTCTACACACTTGGATGTAAGTAAAGTCACCCACAAAGCTTCCCACAGAGCTTCTCCTTCCTCCCACAGAGCTGCTGAGCTTCAAGCATTTACGCACGCTCAGCTAGATCACCCGGGCTTTAATACTACTTGAGAGTGCTCTCAACGAAAGCAAGAACGGAAGAGGGAGAGAGAGAAACAGAGAGCCACACAAGTTTTGGTGGGTGCAGAACCACCCTAATCTTCTTTTTCATTCATTTATATATGTGTTTGAGTATTGTACATAACCGGGGTAAAGGCACAGTGACCTTTAACCCCCACATTGAGAAGGACTCTTGGAAGGGCAAAGCATGTATGGAGGACATAGACATTTATTGTGATGAGGGGAGCAATGTCTTTAAGGGTGAGTGCATACCATTTTTTTTCATGAGCTACATTCGTTTCCTTTTTCCCACCGCTAGGGTGTTTTACGAATGTGTTTTACGAATAAGGGGAGCAGTGTCTTTAAGGATGAGTGCATACCATTTTTTTCATGAGCTACATTTATTTCCTTTTTCCCGCCACCAGGGTGTTTTACAAATAAGCACTTTTTAATCCTTATAGAAGGCATGTCGCTCCTTACTACCTGAAGGATCTGGGGCAGTCCTTGAAGTTTCCCACGAACAATTTTGAAGGTATATTCCTAGGTCTTTCACTTTCGAGAGTGAACAATTTTCATATTGTGGAGTTGCTATGCTGTATTAATAATCTTTACATTGTAGTTCTATTCCGTCCATGTCTTCTTTGTAGGTAGGACAATCCAGTTTGTGGTGGAGGGTGCTTTTGCATTTATTTTGTTCGTATGTTGAGTTTCTTTGTCTACTTGTATGCACAAAGCCTTCCCTTTCTGACATCTGCTCCACGTAGGAGAATCTCTACTTCTACTACAAATATTTTGTGCACGTAGAAAATTGCTAAGTTTGGAGCATCTCCGTACAGGTTGCCCTACCACTTTCCACTTTTAATATCATCATTCTTTAGTATTTTTTTATATCCCTATGAACTTATGCCATTGGGTAGTTGCTGCACCCTTTTTTTTATGTAGAGGATACTTCTTCCTCGAGTGCTCCAATGGTTATGACTCCGTATTGCAAGGCATTGCAGATTGGAGGCATGTCAAAGGCAAGTGTAATCAAGAAACCTAGTTTTGCAAAGTCACTACGCAAAGCTTTCCTTGTAGCTACTAGGGAAGCGTATATGCAGAAGGTAGCTATATGTTAGATTCTCCCAATTTTGCATGTTCTATAGTAGCAATAGGTTCGAGATTGCAAAAGTAGTAATAGTTGCACAAAATCTTGCTATTCTTCGCAAGTATTTTCTACATTAATCATACATTGAGTGCATATTGTTGCAAGTATAATTTGTGCATTGACAAGTCAGTGGTAGCATGCGTCAGAAGCCGGTCTTCCCATTTGTTTTAATGTTTACGAGAAAGAGGAATTCCTCTTGAAGAATTGTTGTCATCTCCAGTAGATTGGATTTTTAGTTCAAATAGTGGACATTCATGATGCTTTAGATCTTGTTTAAAATGCATATGTTGATCAGATATTTTTTTACAATGAATTTATAGTTTTTGAAATGGGATTTCCTTTTTTACAGCATCAAATGTTTGCTTTGAAGTTTCATTTCTTTCTTTTTTCGAGAAGAGATTTGTGTGTGGGTTTTGTATAAGTACAAACCCATTGGGCATGGGCAGGAGTAGTGACAACTACGGCTTTCATAGAGTCACATAATAACCTTTGAAGAGTGAGGATGAGTGTTTTTCATTTTATGCCCCTCTAATGCGCATGCATACATGCTTGCAGCAAGCAAAATATCTAAAGGTAAGAAGGAGGTATTCAAGGAAGTTAATTCCTTTAGTGAACCTTTAGTTGGGTCCATTAGTGAGCCTCCTCTCTGAGCACCACAGTGAAACACATCAACACTAGTTGCTACTCCACCTAATTTTGTGCAAGGCAATTCGTTGCCATTGCTATGAATTGCGGAGTTGTCCGAGTTTATACGCTTCTGATTTGCCTCTGAGCGGAGGTTGGTGGTGAAATATGGGACTTATAAGGCTAGGGAAGCATCATATCCCACATGTTTGAGAGCTAATTTCACTCTGACAATGATAACTGTGACACTGTCACTTTGGTTGTGCCACAAGTATATGTGCCCCAATATAGATATGGCCTAGTGATTGACTCCTCCTACCAAATTGAGGGTGCGAGCATTGTTAAGAAGGCTATTGGTGAAGGTGGGAATTCCTGCTTTTCCCTCCATGTAGATGCCACCATAAATGTGATTAGAGGAGAACCTTTTGATGGTGTCATCACTATGCTCCCTAAGACCATAATTGCTTGCTATGGGCATCATCGATTGTCTGCACAGCTAGAGGAACTATTTCCACAGCTGTTGGTACCATAGCTTTTGGCATAATTAAGGCTAATGCAGATTTCTTGACGATAGCTGATGGCCCCCTACATGGAGATAGAGCCATTGTGAGCATAGTTAAATTGTCATACTTAATGTTGCAAACACAACAATCTCCTTCTGACTACTTATTTCAATCGTTTAAATGTTCTGTTATAGCTTCACTTTGTTGGAGAACGTAATAATGTTTTGTCACGTCTAATCCAAGAGTATCATGAAGAGGGTATTGTCATGTACACCCTCAGGAATGTGTCCTACATGCATGGTAAAAACGGATTGGGTTTTTTTAATTTTACTATTTTAGCGGATATTCTTGCGGGTCAAAAAAGTCCCGAACTGCAACAAGCATTCACAAGTCAGGTTTCTGACTTGGGCTATGGCTGAAAGGTACAACATTTTCAAATTTTAAGGTTTTCTTATATTTACACTGTTTTTGCTCTAGGAGTTTCTTTGTTCGTTGTTGTAGGTGACAGGAGTGTTGCACTTCACACACTTGAATGTGCAACTTATTGATTACCATTGTGCATCATGTGGTGGTGCTCAAGTTAGTTGTGAGCCTAGTCATCCATACTGCTTTACATGTGACTCCGTCCAATGCGTAGTGAAGATCCCTTGTCTCAGTGGTCGGATCTTTTTGTGGCAGATGCTTCTGATGTCATTGTGGACATTCGTGGTAACCATGTTGATGTTCTTTGCATAGACACTCCTTTCTTAGAGCTCCACTTCACTAGTGTCATTCAAACTTGTTCGCTTCTCCTTGACATCAAGCCTAGTGGCGCCTTCACTATAAACAATGCTCGATCCATCATAGCACTTGAGCCCAATGTGTGATGATGGCATGCACTAGACAGAGCCATTTGCTTCAGCTCCTTTTTTCAATAAGTTGTGCTACAATAAGTGGCTTTCTAACCACCGAAATGTTGACTATTCTCTTTTGTTTGATGAAATGCTTTGTCATTGTATTGTGCATAAAAACTTGTGTCCACAGCAAGTATTTGCAGGAATTTCTAGCTCTCATGAGTAGAGCATAAAAGCCACAGCGAGAAGAAGATCCCTTTTGGATTACCTTCAGCCCTTAGCATGGCAGCAGCAGCCAGATTAAGTTAGCCACGCACAAAAGAGTCTAAAGGCCTTTTAAGGGTGGACAGAAGCCTTAGTAGATCACCACTTTGATGCTAACAGAGCACCTTCATGGACTCAACATAGGTCCTTGTCTCACTTGTTGATCTAGTATGTAGGATTGAGTAGCATAGCATAAGAGTCTCGGTAGATCAACACCTTGCTGAATAACTTAGCTCACTCTTGCTATCCTCCCATAGCCTATGTCTACAAGCACGGATAGAAGATTGTTTTTCTTTATCACAAGGTGAATGCAAGCAATATTCAACAAGGTCAACAGTGGCTGCCCAATGAGTAATGTATTAAAACATGTGTATGATTTTGGAGGTTTTGCAATAAGCCATTGCATAGATGCTCAATTGCTGAGAGGGAGATGTGGACCTTTACTGAGGTTCAAAAAGTGTGGGCATGTTATGCCTCACATGACAAGACAATGATTTTGAAACTCAGAATTTCCTTGACATGGACAGCTAATGACGCTTGGCCTGATCATTCTTTTTTTGTTTTCTAAGTCTACTCACTTCCTTTTCCAAAATTTGATTCAGTAGCCTCAACCTCACACTCCTCTTGTGGGAACTTTTTCTATAGTTGATGATGACAAGTGTGATGTTCCTTTTTGCTGTTATAATTGGCTGACGATGTCATCTTAGTTTCACCTTACTTTCAGCATAAAAAGATCCTCTTTTATTCTAGATATCTCGTTCTGGTTTACCCCCCTTGACCAAAATATTATGGCATAAACCTAATGGTTGGCCAATCACAAATTTATCAAAACATGTGTACGATCTCGGAGCTTTTGGACTAAGCCGCTGCATAGATGCTTAATTGATGATCTCGAGATAGGGAGAGATGGGGATCTTTATTGAAGTTCAAAAAGTGTGGGCATCTTATGCCCCACATGACAAGGCAATGATATTGAAACTCAAAATTTTATTGACATGGAAAGCTAATGATGCATCTTATGGCAATGTGGGGCATCTTATGCCCCACATGACAAGGCAATGATATTGAAACTCAGAATTTTCTTGATATGGGAAGCTATTGATGCATGGCCTGATCATCATTATGTTGTTTGCTGTATTTAATTCATTACTTTCCTTATATGAAAATATGTCATCCTCCTTTTTTATTCCACTAGCAAATCTTCATTACAATCTTTTACTTTGGTTGCAACATCAACGTTTATCTGAATATGAACATGAGAATGAAAGAGTGGGACATCAGATCTCAGATTGGTCGATGAGAAAGATACTACTTTGCTATCAAATAAAGCTTCCACTGCATGTGTGGAGTTCGCACAAAATTCTATAATATTTCACAGGACGTCTAATTGAACTACACATTGCAAAGACTATGGCACTTTGGAATTTTTGGTCCCTTGCTACATTATATTCAATGGACCTTCCCTACAGTAGGGACTAGTTTTTCCACAAGCTTCATCTAAAGATGAAATTGAAAATAAAAGCTTGGCTTTAATAAGATTGAAGATGCAATCCATCCACTCTGCAAGAGATTGCATTTGAACTTTGTCATTGTACTCACAGTACAGAAACATTTCCAAAATGGATCACGAGAACACACACTTATAGAAGTATGACATCATCCAACTTAATGAATTTAAGCGAAAGTATCCCTTCAATAGAAATGTTCTTCATTGCATTGGTTTTTCTTCAAGCAGTGTCCATTTGATCAGCTTTTTGATTTACTTTATACTAGCATTTACAATGAACAAAATCAATCATCTGCATGGTAAAGGTTATCAGTGAACTACCATAGCAATCAACCATTACCTAGTCCAAATGTTCTTCGATTAATTGAAAGTGTAGTGAATTCAAAGTTGTTGCTATTTTAGATCTTGCAATTTTTTTCAACAGCATTTAATGTGTCATTTAAGGTGCTAAAATACGATCTTAAGACCTTCAAAACAATGTTTCTACAAAAGAGTTCAACACACGGCAATTACTATCACATCCTACTAGATCAAGACCATGTGATTGTTCCTTTGACAAGAAAACGAGCAACACGAGTGTATATCACATGGACAACCGAGGATGAGGAAGAACTTTATTGTCTACTTAGAAGACACAACTCCATGACCACTACAAAAATTGCACAACTATATCAAACTACATGAGTGGGATTGTTCGTCCAACATTAACTATACGTGCTTTAAAAGAACTCCTAGAAACACCATTGTACAAGGGAAACAATGTTAAATTAAATCCACTATGGCAAGACCACATACTTAACCTGCAAGACAACATGAGACAATAAGAAAAAATGATAAACATCGACGAGTGTGTTGATATTGAAGATGAGGTACATACAGATACGTTCGTCCATGGTATATACACTACACAATAAGTTGTTGACTTTGAGGACAAAACAATTGTGGTAGCTCCTTCAGAAGGCTTTTCCACTGAGCATTTTCAAATACAAATTCTCTGAAGAATTAGCATTTCCAAACTTGTTTTATGGACAACCAAGAAACTACAATATCCCAACATGGACAACCTATCAAGAAATAGCTCGATGGGAACTTATAAACAAGGACCATCAATTCACATACTCTATAGAAAACCTCTTCTTTTAGATAATTAAAATTATTGTGTGATAGTTTCTCTCCTCAGTTTGCATGAGGAAAGGACGGCTAAGAGGAAGAACACTAAAAGCAAAAGAAAGGTGTGAAGACACGAACATTGAAAGGCTTCTGACGTGGGTTCGCATGAGGAAAGGACAGCCAAGAGGAAGAACACTAAAAGCAAAAGAAACATGTGAAGACAAAGGCTTCTACAGTCAAACATAGGATATTGAGATTTCATATGCCTCCGTACATCCTTGGATTACAAATATAAGCTAAAGAAAAACTTGTTTGCAAAACCTTCACGTTTAAGGATTGGCATGAATCTTGTCCATATCTTGAAAATAGACCACTCAAATTATTTTTTCACGTGAAGTTGAAACTTGAGATAACTTATAATGAAGCAAACTTCAAACATGAATTGTGGGGGTGCATTTGTTGGGTGAGCATGTTTTGGCGAGCTTGTGCAAAAATGGCGAGCTTACTCTCTCTCTCTCTCTCTCTCTCTCTCTCTCTCTCTCTCTCTCCCCTTTGTTTCCTCTCCCCTCTCTTGGACTCCCCTATCTTCCCCCCCCCCTTTTCTCTTCTTCCTCATCTCCTTTCCTCCATTCTCTCTCTCTCTCTCTCTCTCTCTCTCTCTCTCTCTCTCACACACACACACACACACACACACACACACACACACGCACACACACACACACACACACACACACACACACATTAAAGCCAATGTCATGGCACTAGGCTCTCTCTCTTTGTGTGTGTGTATGTGTGTCAGATTCCCACTGAATTATCCATGATTCTAGCCATGTAGAGCTCAAGAAACTGAGCAACTTTGCTTTCTGTAACTCAGTCAAATTCTTAATAGTAGATAAAGAGCTTTGAGGCTTGGAAAGAACTTTGAGACATATTCAGAAGGTTTGTTGAATTGCAGCATTGAGCTTGAGAATAGCTCGAGCAATTTGTTGGCATTGATAGACTTTACACATTTGTTGTAAAGCTTGATTTCTTGTGGTTCTAGATGTAGGCCAAGGTTATTGTATGCATTTCTAAGCATGCTACTTGAAGCTAGACTTTCTTCTTGTAGCTATTTTATGAAAAAGAGGTTTTTGCAAGAAGCACAAGGACTGGAAGGAGTGTTAGATAAGTCTTGTTTTAGTTTTCTAATGAAGCTATCCTTGCTTCCTGTCACAATCAGATCATCTACGTACAAAAGTGCAATAGTAATATCTTCCCCTTGAACTTTGTAGTAGAGAGTATGATCTACATTGGACTTCATGTATCCCAGATCAGCAAAATACTGGTCAATTCTATTGTACCAACTTCTGGGTGCATGTTTTAAGCCGTAGAGACTTTTCTTGAAATGGCAAACCTTGTTCTCTTTTCTTGGTTCAACATAACCTGCTGGTTGTTGCATGTAGACTTCCTCGTCTAGATAACCATTGAGAAATGCATTCTTGACATCGAGCTGATACACATTCCATTTACTGAGTGTCGCTAGTGATATCAAGAACCGTATGGAATCCATCTTTGCTACTGGAGCATAAGTCTCATCATAATCTTGACCATATTGTTGTGCAAATCCTTTTGCAACTAATCTGGCTTTGTATCTCTGAATACTGCCATCTGGATTATACTTCACTTTGTATACCCATTTGTTGGCTATGGCCTTCTTTGTTAGTGGAAGGCCGCATAATTCCCAAGTGTTATTTTTATACAAAGCATCCATTTCTTCATTCATAGCAGTTTGCCATTCGGGCTTGTCTACTGCGTCTTCGAAGTACACTGGCTCTTCTGTAGCCATGATGTTAGTCATAAGAGCATAGTTGGTGGTTTCCACCTGAATTGCTTTGCCTTTCTGAGCATATGTCAATCTAGCTGGTGGTCTGCTTTCCCTAGTAGACTGTTTGAGCTGCTGTGGCACTGCTTGGGGTGTTGCTGGCAATTCTTGCTCTTCTTCATCAACCTGTTCTGTAGATGACTGTGAAGTCGATGCTTCTATCTCCTGTGTAGGTGAGGTTTTCCATTCTGATTCCTCATCAAAGATTACATCTCTGGAGATAATGACTTTGCGGTTGATGGGATGATATAATTTGTATGCTTTGCTTTCTTCACTGTCGCCAACCGTGATGCATTTGCATGACTTCGCATCCAATTTCCTACGATGATCATCATGTATGTGGGCATATGCTATGCAACCAAATATGCGGAGATGCCCAATGCGTGGCTTGTGTCCAGTGAATGCTTCATAAGGAGTCATACCTTGTATCGGTTCGGTAGGAAGCCGATTAAGCAAGTAGTTAGCTGTAGCTATTGCTTCTGCCCAATACTTATTCAGAAGATGCTTTTCACTAAGCATTGCTCTAGCACTGTTTGCTAAAGTCCCATTCTTCCTTTCAGCTCTTGTATTCTACTGAGGAGTATCTGCACATGTGAATTGTCTTCAAATGCCGTGATTTTTGCAAAAGTTCATGAATGCTAAAGACATGTATTCACCTCCTCTATCTGATCTCATGACCTTGATCTTTCTGCCTGTTTGGTTTTCTACCATGGCTTTGAATTCTTGAAATCTGGAAAACACTTCAGATTTCTCTTTCAGAAAGTAGACCCAACAATATCTGCTGTAGTCGTCGATCAAGGTCAAGTAATAAAGTGAACCATTGATGCTGCGGGTCTGGGCATAACCCCATACATTTGTATGAATCAAATCAAGAATACCTCATGCACGAGAGGTACTTCTGACAAAGTTGGTTCGCTTTTGTTTGCCGAAGCAGCATGCTTCACAAACCTTTCCAAGAAACTGTAGCTTCGGAATCCCAATTGCCATATTTTGATTCCTTAGATCTAACAAGTACTTGAAGTTGACATGACCATATCTCTTGTGCCATTTTGCAGATAGGACATGGCATGCTTATCTGGTACTGTAGTTGGCAGCCTGTATAAGCGTCCTTCCTTGACACCTTTTGCTACTAGCTGACCTCTTTTGGATTTGTCTCTGATAGTGCATTCATCACCGTCGAAGATGACTTTGTAGTTGTGTTCCATCATTTGACCTACTGACAAAAGGTTCTTGCTGAGCTTCGGAACATAGAGCACATCTTTGACTAATCCTTTTGTACCAGTGAAATTGTTCATAGGGATAACATCTGTCCCTTGAACCGGATTCGGTGTATTGTCTACTGTGTAGATGACATTCTTTTGTCCTTCTAATGGCTTCATTTCTATGAACCATTCCTGATGATTTGTCATATGAGATGATGCACCGCTGTCGATGTACCAAGGATCCTGTTCCACTTGGTCGACTTGATAGCTGAAATTCTCTTTGGGATTGAAATCAGTGTCTAGGTGCATTGTATCAGTCTGAATTCTTCACTTGCAAGAAACATATTGCCATGTTCATTTGCAAAATGACTGTGACAAGAATGTCCACCACGATGATTTCCTCTTCCTCGGGAATTCCCTCGATTACTGCTGGATTAACCGCCTTGGTCATACTGCTTCTTGCGGCAATCTCTTTCATAGTGTCCAAACTTGTGACAGTAGTTGCATTGAATGTTTGACACATTGGTGGATGCATTCCCTCGTCCTTGAAATCTTCCTCGATTGGAATGATTTCCTCTTTGTTGATTTTGATGTTGTTGACGATGATGCTGATGCTGATCCTGACTTTGATTTTGTTGATGATGACCACTTTTCTGATATGATCTACCTCTATTTCTGCCTTTGCCTCTGCTTCTGTCTGAAGCTGTGAAACCTGGTCATTAGAATGACCTTTACGTGCTTGAATGGCCTGAGTCCTGAGTTCTTCACCAAGTAGAACTGACTGAAGTTCTTCCAGTGTTGGAATTTGCCGTTGGATGGCAATACTCTGGACTAGATTCTCATATCCTTCTCCTAGTCCATTCAGGATTACTTGAACCATTTTTGCGGGATTCATAGTCTCTCCTGCTGCTGCAAATTGATTGTTGTAGTCTTTGATGCGGAGTACATAAGCATGACCGGTTTCACTGCTATTGCGGAAACTCTGATTGATCTGGTTTCTCAGGGTGAGAATCCTGGATGTGTTCTTGGACTCGTAGAGAGCTACGAACATATCCCATGCTTCTTTTGATGTCTTGACTGTGTCGCTGTCCTTGCATGACATCTTGCACATTCTGCTTGATCAGGTGATAGGCATACTTGTCTTTCTTATCCCACTCTACTTGAGCTCGGGCAATGGAGGATCTGCTAATGGTGCAGAAACTGTTTGTGTAGATGTAGATCCTGATGTAGATTCCATTGCTGGTGCTGTGACAACAGATGGAGTAGAGCTACTGGTGGCTGGATCGGCCAATGGTCTAGGTATAGATCCATCGACATACTCCCATTTGTCCTGAAGCATAAGAATGGTCTCCATTCGGTATTTCCATGTACCATAATTGGAGTTGTCTACCTTAGCAGATGCCTCCAGATTGAGGTTGCTAGTCGACATGGTGCAAACAATGTACTCAAAAAGTATCCTGAAAAACTCTGTATGAATCAACTGTAAATACACTGAAGATGCCAAGTGAAATCTCTGTACCGTTGTTGAAGATAGAACTGCAGTATATAAGATCTGATCTGTGTTACAAGGCTTGTGGCAATCATTAGGAAAAAAGGGAGCTAATTTTGGGGCCCTGTAAGAAATTCACTATTTTCTCTTTTCTCTCTGTACAAAAGCAAGAAAATATGGATACTTGCGTGAGAAATGTCAGTGTGAAAAGGAATAAATATATTCTTTCACATGCTTTACATTCAATGTTCATATAAGAGCAACACTTTTTGTGTAGAATTTGGTGATTCTGACACCGCAGACGATGCGTCCGGAAAGGTCGAAAACCCCAAAAGCGACACTGGAAACACTGGAATCAAACATCCGGAGGCCCGAAAACGGCCAAAAAAGGCCGAAAAGTGAGATTTGCAGTAAAACGCGATTTGGCCTTTTCGGCCTTTTTTGGCCGTTTTCGGGCCTCCAGATGTCCGATTCCAGCATTTCCAATGTCGTTTTTGGTGTTTTAGGCCGTTCCGGACGTGTCTGCAGTGTCAAAATCACCAAATTCTGCACAGAAAATAAATTTTTAAAAGATTCAAATCAGATCACCTCATTAATGTGACATGCTTCTACGAACATATAGTACTATTTCTTTTTCTTATTTTCATCTTCTTTTGTTGAATTTTCAACGTTACGTTGGCCCACTCCTGATTGGTTGAGAGCCTATTTTCTCTCTCTTCTAAAAGGCCCCAAAATGAGCTCCCTTTTTTTCTAATGGATGCCGGGAATAGCCAAGAGGCTTTACAAGGCTGAAATGACGTGCACGATGCCGTGAGATAGCCAAATAGGCTTTACAATGGTGGCATGTGTGTGTGAAATCAAGTGCTATCTGCCCACTGAACCAATCTGCGATGCCTTTGTACTCTGAAGTCTGCTCACTAAACTGATGAATGTAAGGTTTCAGGTAATGTAATGATGTGAAATCGGATGTGAGTGTATGGACTAACTCCGAGTAGGTACTAGTCGGGAATTTCGGGCATGGCTTAGATTGGCAACTTGGGGAATTCAAAGCGTCCCCTCTATGGCGATCTAGTCTACTCAGATCTAGATCTAAACCAACTGTCGATCGATGAAAGAACAACAAATAACTCCTTTTCTTTTGTTTTTTTTAAGTGCTGGGTCAGATGCGTCGATGGAGAGGCAAATGTGCATGAAGGAAGTGGTTTTGTCAGCGAGGGTCAAATGTGAGTGTAACTTGCACCGAAATGTGCACGTGATGTGACGAGCGCGTAGAGCACGAAAAAATGAGCGACTTTCCTTTTTGGAGCACCCTCAAATTCTTCCTGGATCAAGAGATATGACTTAATCTAGGTGGAGGGGCAAAAGGAGTGCAAATGTGCTCAATGATGATGTGTCACTGTGAGTCACATGCAGTGATGATGTGGCACTGTGCTTAGCAAGAGGTGTGCCAGTGAAGCTCTGTGCTGAGGTGGCAGGAGTGTGCACATGCAGTGTGTGCACAGTGTGCCTGGCAAGGGACTGTGCCTGCAGGGGTCAGTGCTGAGGTGGCACAGATGATGTCAGCAAGGTGATGTGGCAATGCTGATGTGACACTGGTGATGTGGCTGATGATGTGGCACTGATGATGTGGCAAGTGACATGGCAGTCAGTGATGACATGGCAGTCGGTGATGACATGGCAGTCGGTGACGTGACAAATGATGTGGCTGTCGATGCTGATGTGGCAGGATGACATGGCCTATTGATGTGGCAGATAATCTGCCACATGTCAAATCGTTGACCACTCCTGAGTTGAGTGGTTACCCTCGGATAGGGTTGCCACGTGTCACAAAAGGGTGTATGCCTTATCCTCCATGTGTCAGGGCATGGGTAGCCAGAATCTTTGGAGATGCTCCAGAATCTTTAAAGATTCCGTCGATGGAGTCGTTGGTCCGCTGGCGTGGAAAGAGCTTGGGTTGTGCCTTAGGAGCCGCAGTTGCTGGAGGAGCACTATGGGCTGTTAGAGGTCCTTGGAGCTGGCTGTGAAGCCGTCGGGCTTTGAGTCGTTCTGTGTAGGCGACTGAGTTAAAGAAGCTGGGAAGGTCGTTGTAGATGGCTTTGGACAGCTATGGCGCTGTGGTAAAGAGCGCCCGTTTGAAGTGCTAGCCGTCTGAGGCGTGCAGCAGGAGCTTCAAGAACAGTGAAGAGAAGGCGGCTATGCAGTCTTGCTTGGAGAGGCCATCGATCAGTGGCGAGTTGGTGGATGCAAGGCATATTGGAGAGCTTGGCTATGGAGCTGCTGGTCGATGGCGCTCTGCTTGCTCACCTCGCTTTTGTAGGAGGGCTGTGGCTTCGTGGATGGATGAGGAAGCCGCTGCTTGCAGGTGTTGTGCTAAGGAGCCATCAGTGGGCTGGCCTTGAAGAATAGAAACTATGCTAGAGGTAGTCGAGTAAGCCACGTAGGAGTCACCGATCATTTGTTGTTGCTCGTTATAGGCATGGACTTGAGTTGAAGTAGTTGCAGAAGTGGAGAACTCCTGGGTCACCATCTCATTGTAGGATGGAAGTGCCTACAAGCCAACTGCGATTGCATGAGCAAGGTCACGGGCATCGCCTTGCTAAGAGGCAGCCAATGTAGTCGGGTAGTCAGCTATTGCAGTGTAGAGCCCTTCTCAGATTGCTGATGGAGTCGCTATTGTCGATTGGAGGCTCTTGGAGCATCTAAGATAGCCTGTTTACAAGATGTCACTGCAGCCCATGTGGATGGAGCAGCTGTTGCTAGCATAGCATTTGGAGATAGATGGCGATTGCAAGGGTTGCTTCTGGGCACTGCTTCTCGTTGCTATGGCAGCCGAGAGTCAGAGGAGTAGTAGCCCATGGATATTTCGTTCAAGTTTCTTCAAGAAGCTCTCTATCTCACATATTTGGAATCAGAAACATCCCTCTCTCATTGAATCTCTTCAGAAGCACTCAAAGAACTCTCTCTTTTCTGAACTTCTCTCAAAGAGATCTCTTTCTCTCAACTGCAATCTAAGAACAATGCAAGGAATCACTCAATCTCATATAGATGGAAATCTTTGTCAATGAACGGAAATTTCTCTTAGAATGAACAGAAAATTCCTCTCAAAGAATGGATGAAGATCTCTCACCGGAAGTGGACTCTCACGGAGAACACTCAAGAGAACTCTCAATCTCACAATCTCTCTCGCACTCTCAAGAATCACAATGCCTCAGCGAAGGCAAGGGAGCTCTGATACCATGACAAAATATGAAGAGGGGAGAGGAGAAGAGTGGAGATGAGGAGAGAGGGCACAGCTAGAGAGCACACCACAAATGACTAACTATACACTAGATTTAGTTGAAAAAATAGAATATATACAAACCCTTTTAGGGTTAGGGTTAGGGGATCTAACCCTTTCCTTTATAGCACTCTATAAGTTAGTGCTATGCACATATGATCACGTGATGGTGCTATGCACATATGATCACATGATGTTGAGCGTTGACTCTCAACAAATGTTGATGGAGATCCCTCAGGAACCGCTCCCACCCCTTTTGCCATTACACTAGCTCACAAACTATAGATGCTGGGATTGCATGATGGGAGAGACTTATGTAAAGAAGCATAACAAGGCGTATGTCAAGAGCTGGAAGATTGAGTTTATCGAGAATTGGTGAAAAGGAATTGCCATGACCTTTGGTAGCAGCATCCCTAGAGCTCTTGGGTGCTAGGATAGAATGTGGTATAGAGTTATGGGCATCCCTCAACTACCTTTTTGATATTGAATTCATTGTTTAGCTTATGATCTTACCCGATTGCTTCTGAGCTTGGTTTTTTCTTTCCCTTAAAAATGGAGCATTTTGATTATGGGCTTCAATCAGAGCACAAAGCCCATTTACCAGGATTCTAAGCCAGAATATCTATTACCCCTTGGAAGGTTTGGGCTCTTGAGCAAGGATCACTTATCATAGAACCATTGGTTCTCTCCCTACCGCGTTGGCTCACTCTTGAGAGCTAGCCATTCCACCCTAACCTGGTTGGAATTGGTCCACATGAATGCCCTGGCAGAAACCCCTCAGAAAAGACTCTCCCTTGCACAATTTTGTCAATGCTGCTCAAGATTGGTCCTTTGTTGACTCTCTAATAGATTTGCTACGCATATACGACCTGCACAGGCATCTGAAAACCAACATCATCTAGCTGACCCATTGAAATGAGACTCTTGGTTAGCTTAGGCACATGTCTCACATTTGTCAAAATAAATGCAGACCCATTTGTAAAAGAAAACTTTATGTCACCTACTCCCACTATGTCACATGCATAGTCATTTCCAAGATGCACACAACCTGTCTTCCCACTAGTTGTGATGTCATGTGCAATAGCTATAGCCACACTATCTTGCATGGAGGAATACTACAAGGGTAGAAGCAGACTTTTGCACTCGAAGTGGTGATAGTCTTGATCTGAGAGGCGATCTTACTCATGTACAAGGATTCGATATTAGGATCACTCTTAAAAAGGTGGGGGAAGCCACAATCGATGTGACAACACATAAGACCGGCTTCTTGCATGTTAGCAACCCAAGAAGAACCACCCCTTTTTTCTTCACTACTTAGAGCATAGGTATTCATCTTGACATTCTTGCATTTGGAATGAGGTGAAATAACCTACTAGTCTTTTATGTTTGGAGCATCCCATACTAAGGGTCTCTATTCACAGGTTTGATTTTGCTTAGATGGCAGCATTATTCTATATTAATGTAGATGCAGGTGGTTTGCTTTTAAAACTCAGTGATTCTATCCCACCAGGCTAAGAGTAGCCCCTGAATGGATTAATTTATTGATGAGTGTTCATTCATTTTAGCCTATTATGAGACTAATTTGGAAACTTACTACCTTTTTATTTACTTACTTAGGGATGATGATGCAAAAAATGTGACATTATGTACCCTTTTGAAACCTTGTAATACTTTATATGTTGGTCCTTAACCATGGTCCTTGATTTGTGTCATAGGCATGATATGAGAAGCCCATATAGGTGACCATGATATTAGATGATGCAAAAACTTGGCCCAATAAATTTGAGCTACGAAGTTTAGGCTCTTTAAGGACTTCTTGGCAGGTTCTTGATTTCCCTTAATGATTACATGACTATTGGTGCTCTAGCAAATCCCTCAAGAGAAATTGATTTTTAACATGGGTTATAAAAGAAAAAATGTTTTCTTTGTAGTTTTTTGATTTCCTTTGAAAATTGCATGGCTACTGGTGCCATAGGGACTCCCTTGAGAAACACTAATTTCTTTACATGGGTTATAAGGCTTGTACAAATCTTGCTGTGTATGGTTTTTATTGCTATATACCCCTATATGGTGACAAATCTAGCCTATGGTTTTTCTTCTTTTTTATGCAGCCTCTTTCTAAGTATGTTCTTGCAAATGACCAAATATCAGACCTAGGTGGAAGAAATTTAAGAAAGACTTGTATCATTGGTTATTTGCTGTTAAACATTACTATTGCCATGGGATTAACTAGCTAAGATTGGTATTTTTTGGAGTTTTTTCCTTGCTTGGCCTCATTATAATTGACCATGAATTTTGTTGAATGCCATGAGATTTTGAATGGAATAGCCTTGAAAGATTAACTATGTGGCCAATTTTTGGACACTTTTCTAACTTGAAAGAGTTCCATGTATATGGGAGGATGGAAATTGATGTTGTCTTCAATCTATCACTTGATGACTAATTTCTTTATAGTTTCTTGATTTCCTTTTAAAATGGAATGGTTATTAATACTTTAGTAAACCCCTTGAATTAAAATGATCTCTTTATATGGGTTATAAAATAAAGGTTGCCTTGGCCTTTGTACCCATACTTGTGTCACTCTGATTAACTAATGGCAAAATTTAAGTTGATTCTATTAAGTCTCATTTGTAGTATTTTGTGTATTAATGATAGGGATAAGAACCGTAAGCTGATGTTGAAGCCTGGCTTCCACAACATGATTGAAATGTTCTAACATGCATCTTGTTGTGATGGTGCCAAGTGAGTTGGCTTACCTTCAATCCTTGGATGGCACCAAATGAGATCGGATTGCTTTGGCCATCACTTATGATCATAACTCTATTATGGGTTAATTGTCTTGTTGTACATCTCTATGTTGATATACTAGATGACTAATAAGAATGTACTGCTTTGGCTTGGGGTACATGTACCATTGGATCTTGTACGATGTATTGAATATCGTATGATTTGGAGAATGAATGTTATGCATGTGATAATCCTTACTTTTTTCAAGGAAAAGTGATGGCTATGAATGCATTTCCCCTGGATAAGCACAAACCCTAAAGGGACAAGGAGGATGGAACCCGAGAGAGGAGTAGTTGGAAAGAGCCACTAGTATAGTAGGCTTTACCACTTGGAGCTGAGGGGAAATGATGCCAAGGAAAGACCTTTATAAACACAAGAGGTCCACGCTTGACCAATAAAAGTTGAACATAAGATGAAAAGATAAACACACCCTTGACCAATAAAATATTAGAGAGACCATGCTCTAGGAGGATTGGCACCATTTAGAGATAATACAACCCCTATGTATATGGAAGCCCTCAACTTTTTATACATAGACCCTTATAGGAAAGCTCATGGTAAGGTAAGACCTTTAGGACATGGGGCAACCTAGTAGAACCTTAATTTTGATGGTGACCCATGGAGGGTTGTCCTGACACATGGTGAATTTAGAAGGGATAAACACACCCT